>NC_059340.1:5262222-5574444 GCF_018350155.1 Leopardus geoffroyi
GCAGAGGGCCTGATCCCGGACCTTGGCCAACAGGGTATCGTCCTGCCTTAGCTTTAAGGACTCCCCTGCTTTTGAGCTCTGCACTGGGACACGATTGGAACAGCTCGTTACTTCTAGCTTCTGGCATTTGGAGTTCAAACCCGCGCAGCGGACTGCTTTGCAAGTTCAAGACGACCTTGCTTTAAGGTCGTTTCATTTGTCACAGATGAAGTTTAGAAACGGGACCTCTTATTCAGTCTGGAAGAATAGATCTTCATGTTTAGGAGCGAGATGCATTGGAATTTAGACATGAGATAGATCTGGGTACTTAATCCTAGCCCCGTCGCTCGCAGGGTGTGAAACCTTGGACCGATCACCTAGCCTTTCTCCAGACTCTAGTTCGTATTTGTAAAATGCCTAATGGGGCGCCTGGGTGGCACAGTCCGTTGAGTATCGGGACTCTTGATTTCGCTCAGGTCATGATCACAGGGTCCGGGGATGGAGCCCCGTGTGGGGCTCGCTGCTGAGTGTGGAGACTGCTTAAGATGCGCCCTCTCACTCTCTGCCCCTCCCTTGCTCACTCACGCTTTTTAAAAAATAATTACAAAATAAAATGACTGATAGTAAATGCTTAACTGATAGGAATTTTGCTTTGAGAAGTCAGTGCGACTATGGATTTGCCAATGGTACTCAGCACTTCATCATTATTCAACAAAATGGTTATCATTACTTGCTCTTGAAAGACTTTCCCAACTAGCTTACTCCAGTGGATGAAATTCTCCATTAGATAATAGTGTTTTGGTACTCAAGCAGTAATTTATGAGTATTTGATAGTAGAACCCCCTTCCTCCCTCCTTGTGTCCCCCCAAGTCTCTGGGGACTTCTAATACATAAAATAGATGCAGGGCTTCCATGGTTGAATGAGAGCCCCAGGGGTATGACGGAGGCCTAAAATCACCTTTTTTTTCTACATCATTCCCATCTCCCTTAGAGACCATAAAGCACCTGCCTGGGTCCCTGCGACTTGAGGAATACTTTGAATACTCCAGGTGAAAGAAATCCCTCCTTTGTCTCTGAGTACATACTTCTGGGAAAAGTAGTAGAAAGAGTCCAGGGCTTAAGTTGGAACCCCTGCATTTTAGTTCTGGGTTTCGCCATTTCCCAGTTGAATGACCTTTGACTCATCGCTTCTTTAATCTCCGTTTCCTCCTTGGCAAAATAAGGTCGGTACCTGCCTCACAGTTACCGCAGAATTACACTGGATGATACAAATGAGAACACCTTGTAAAGTACAAAGTACCGTATAAATGTGGCACGAGGGCACTGAACAGTGTTAGTCAAGCTTTCTTCCCAGCACACTTCTACTTCCTTGTATGCTTTGCCTCCTCTGCACGCATTCAACTAATTGAAATAATTGCCACGGGAAAGAAAGGAATCAAAACCAAAAGGAAACCAACAAAACTCCAGAAATCAAAGTGCTTTCTCAGTTTCAAAAGGCAAGGGAGCAAAACAGCGTAGACATTGGCAGCCCCCTCTCTCACTGTCGGAGGGCAGACCTGGGTGCCAGAGGGGTGGAATGGGGAGGATGGACACCTAGGTATGTTTGGAGACCGCAGAGTGGAGAGGGTGTGTCCTTGCTTCCTTGTGAAGCCGGGAGGTAGCAAGCCTTGTAGTTTCCCTCTGCGTCAAGCATGGTGCTGCGGCTGTACCGTACCCTCATGAGCGTCCAGGCGGTAGGCTGAACTTGGCGCAGGACGTACCCAAATACTAATATACAGAATCCAGAGAAAGCCAGACCCGAGAGGCCTTAAGGTCAGGACCAAGTGGAAGTAGCTGTGGCCTTGAGGGGTAGGTCAAGTGGACCTAGAGGGGTAGGTCAAGGCCACAAGACTAGAGAGGAACGAGGAGGACTTAGTGGTCGAAGGGAGAGAAGGAGGCCAAACTGCCTGACTTAATTCTGGATTATTCTATCACCTGCACGATGGGGAGTCCAAACTAAGTTCAGTTACAGAAATAGAAGATTACATCTTTTGGGGGCACCTGGGTGGCTCAGTCAGTTAAGCATCCGACTTCAGCTCAGGTCATGATCTCACAGTTCGTGAGTTCAAGCCCCACATCAGGCTCTGTGCTGACAGCTTTGAGCCTGGAGCCTGCTCCGGATTCTGTGTCTCCCTCTCTGCCCCTCCCCAGCTCATTCATTCTCTCTCTCTCTCTCTCTCTCTCTCAAATAAACATTAAAAAGATTAGACCTTTTGCACAAATAATTGGGGAACTCACAGAGAGGAACCCACACAGGGGCCCCTGAACGTCTCTCCTCCCACAACACTGAATATACAGCTACACAGAGCAATTCCTTCTGAGAGAAGAAACCCAGTAACCAGCTGAGTGACTCCCACACACCAGTCAAAAGAGGAAATATCCAAGTCAAAATGGGTAGGAAAGGCTGAGACATACTCTCGCCAGCTACAACCCCCACCCCGGCACAGTTCGGACGGAACCCTCAACTCCTAGCCTCTTCCTGGGTTTGGACTACACATTTAGCACCCCAACTTTTAAGACTCCCATCTGCAGCCCTACCCCCAAAACATCTAACTTTGAAAGCCCATGTGTTACTAGACCCACAGGACTATAAGAAACAAAGAAGCAGATCTTAATGAGCCCCGGAGCACTCACCAAGACTATCCCCCCAAAGCTCAGTGCAGGGGTAGCAGGCAAAATGCCTATCAGTCTTTCCCTGGAAGGGATTTGACTGTTACTTTGCAAGCTGCTGCCTGAGGGTCTGGCTTCTAATTTAGCACACATTTAGGGGCTGGCTGCAATCCTTCCTGGAGCCCAAAATAGCTGGTTGGTAACACACCGGATTTCTCCCTCTGGTTCACTTCAAGAATAAAACCACGTCTCCCGGTATCTCTCTGGAAGGAGCTTATCCACACATATGGTGCCCCAACATTTACAGGCACTCCCCAAGAGATAGGCCCCCAAATTACCTGGTTCTGATAGCCAACAGACACATGAGCCCCACAGCACCATAGCAAACATAGGCCAAGGGCGCCCTCCAGTGGCTATACTCCTGGGCTCGGCTCAGAGAGAGAGCCGGTTCCTCTGGATGAATTCCACTGCCCGTCTTTGAGTTCACTCATCCCCCCTCCAGAGGATCAAGAAGGAAAGATCGGACATAAAGCACAAGTTAAAGCAAATGTCTCCAACAAACATTTATAGAACATGCCACCCAAGAGCAGAATCCTCATTCTTCGCAAGCCCACACATTTTCTAACATGATGGATCACGTTAGAGCACAAAACAAGTTTTCTTTTTAATGTTTATTTTGCGAGAGAGAGACAGAGAGGCACACACAGAGGAGAGACAAAGAGAGAGGGAGACACAGAATCCGAAGCAGGCCACATGCTGTCAGCACAGAGCCCAAGTCGGGGCTCAACCTCACAAACCTCGGGATCATGACCTGACCCAAAATCAAGACTCGGATGCTTAACCAACTGAGCCACCCAGGTGCCCCAGAGCACAAAACAAATCTTAACAAAATTAAAAAGGTTAAAATCCTATCAAGCATCTTCTCTGACCACAAAGGACATTGAAATGAGAAATCAGCTACAAGAAGACTGGAAAATTCCCAAATAGGTGATTAAACAACATGCTCCTGAGGAACCACTGGGTCAAAGGAGAAATAAAAATGGAAATAAAGGGACGCCTGGGTGGCTCAGTCAGTTAAGCATCCAACTTCAGCTCAGGTCATGATCTCACAGTTCATGGGTTTGAGCCCTGTGTCAGGCTCTGTGCTGACAGCTCAGAGCCTGGAGCCTGCTTTGGATTCTGTCTCCTTCTCTCTCTGCCCCTCCCCACTCATGCTCTGTCTCTCAAAAATAAATAAATGAAAAAAAAAAAAAAAAAAGAAATGGAAAAGTTGCTAGAAACGTATAACCTAAGACTAAATGATGAAGAAATAGCAAATCTGAACAGACCAATTAGAGAATTTAAACTGTATTCCAAAGTTTGTTTCAAATGATTTTAAAAAGCTGTAGTAATCAAAACAGTCTAGTATTGGCATAAAACAGACACAGGGATCAAATGGAACAGAACAGAGAGCCCAGACATAAACCCATATATGGTCAATTAATTTGCAGCAAAGGAGCCAGGAATATACGATGGGGATAGTATAGTCTCTCCAGTAAACAGTGATGGGGAAGCAGGACAGCCCCACACAAAAGAATTAAACTAGATCTATTTTATGTCAGACACAAAAATCAACTCAAAACGGATTAAAACGTGAATGCAAAATTAAAGACTTAACTTGGATGTAAAGACTGAAACAGTAAAACTCCTAGAAGAAAAACAGGTTAAGCTCCTTGACATTGGTCTCAGCAATGATTTTTTAGATTTGACACCGAAAGCAAAAGCAACCAGAGCAAAAACAAACAAGTGGAGAAAAATACCTGCAAACCGCATATCTGATAAGGGTGAATACGAAAAATATCAAGGAACTCATGCAACTCAATACAAAAAGACTCAACCCAATTGAAAAGTGGGCCAAGACATGTGTCCAAATAGACATTTGTCCAAATAGACATTTGTCCAAAGAAAAAGGTCAAAGGTACGTGAAAACATGCACGACATCAGTAATCAATCATCAGGCAAATGCAAATCCAAACCGCAAAGAGATGTCACCTCACACCTGTTAGGTCAGTTTTTCTTTTCTTTTCTTTTTTTATTTTTTTTAATGTTTATTTATTTTTGACAGAGAGAGAGAGAGACCATGAGCAGGGGAGGGGCAGAGAGAGAGGGAGACACAGAATCTGAAACAGGCTCCAGGCTCTGAGCTGTCAGCACAGAGCCCCACTCGGGGCTCAGACGCACAGACAGTGAGATCATGACCTGAGCTGAAGTCAGACGCTCAACCAACTGAGCCACCCAGGCACCCCAAGGTCGGTTTTTCTAAAGGACAAAAAATTTTAAAAAAGCTGTCCAGAACACGGAGAAAAGGGAACCCTTGTACACTGATGATGGGAATGTAAATTGGTGCAGCCACTATGGAAAACAGTTTGGAGGGTACTGGGAAAAATTAAAAATAGAACTACCATATGAACCAGCGATCCCACTTCTGGGAACATATCCAGGGGAAATGAAATCCTTATCTAGAGATCTCTACACTCCGTCTTCATTGTGACATTATTCTCAATAGCCAAGGTAGAGAAACAACCCAGCGGAAGAATGAATAGACAAAATGTGGCACAGGTGTATACGATAGAACATTATTCCACCGTGAGAAAGAAAGGAAATCCTGTGGTTTAGGACAACATGGATGAACCAGAAGGGCATGATGCTAAGTGAAATAAACCAAACACTGCATGCCATCGTTTACATATGGAACCTTAGAAAACAAACAAAACCTCATAGAAAGGGAGTAGAACGGTGGTAGCCAGGGATTAGGGAGCGAGGGATACGGGGAGAGGCTGCCAAAAGGGTCCAGACTTTGAGCTGAAGTATACAGAAGATCCGTCCTGCCTCTGTAATAGCTCTCTCGGCAAAACCAACGCAGACCGCTCTTTTTGGGTTTCCCCTTTCTTTGTCAAAGCGAAAGCGACTTTGGCTTTCTTTCACTTTAGCGAAACCACGTACTAATGCAGGTCTTATTGTAAAAGTGAGGCGGTGTAACTTGAACTTTTGAGGAGCAGGAACTACCTGTATAGGCCTGTCTCTTCTACAGGTGCTAGCGAGAGCCGGTGAAACAGTCTCTGCAAGGCGACTGCCTCGGTGGATGCTGAAGTTTGGAGTCTGCAGCCAAGAAGCTGGGTAGGGAGAATGGGGGAGAGCGAGGACAAGCTGGCCCCCGAGAGAACAGACTGGAACTTGCATCAGTTTCTCCCTGCCTCCGGCTCTGATGCCCGGCGGGTGGGGGGGGGGGGCTCCTCCAGGAAAAGCTGGTAAAGTTTGTCACAGCAGGAAAGACACACCCGGAGCTGGGAGCTAAAGGAAGACCCCACACCACGGAGAGGAGCCAGCAGATAAATGACCACCCGTGCTGACTTCTGGAGCCTAAATACCATGGCTGCCTCTTGGCTTGAAAAAGCGAGGGAGGGGGGAGGCGCACAGGCGGACCTTGTCGCGCATTCCCATCTTCATGTTTGAAATATTTCACAATTTAAAAATAATTTAAGGATGTGAATCCATTTATTTACCTTCATTGTAGCACTCCTAGGGATTCAGAATCTACTCCTTACCGGGAAAAGCGGACTCTTTTTGAAGCCAGTTTAAACCTCATATAAGAAGAGTAACCCTCCCAGTGACTAAGTTAACAGGCCAGGTGGAAACGAGCCTGGCGATTCCAATTTCATCGGTTGTCTTAAGTGTTTGCAAAGTAATACTATGCCTTCACGTTAGCAGGAGAGATAGAAGATAGGTTTGTGCTTGAAAATGGATTCCCGAGTACTCATTACACAAAAGCAAACTGCATCATCACACAGAATGAACTCTGTGCTTTGCAAACCTGAACAAACAGCCGATGCCTTCACATCCTTGCTGTTTTCCTATGCTTTGTTTCTGAGCTGGGGGTAACTTTGGTGAAAACCTGTATACTTAAAAATGAATATATTTTGTAACGTCCAGATGCTGCAGCAAAACACCCAATAATGTTTGAAGTGGTTTGGCAATTCTTATTGTCAGCCTCAACAATTAAGCACATTCAGGGGACTGGCTTTCAGATCATGTTCCATTAAATGATAAACTACGCCACCAAACTGTAAGTCAAAATTACAGTTAAAAGTAGTCCAAATTAGGGGCACCTGGGCGGCTCAGTCAGTTGGGTGACTGACTTCGGCCATCTGGAGGTTCGTGAGTTCAAGCCCCGCATCAGGCTCTGTGATGACAGCTTGGAGCCTGGAGCCTGCTTCGGATTCTGTCTCCCTCTCTCTCTGCCCCTCCCCCACTCGTGCTCTGTCTCTGTCTCTCAAAAAATGAGTAAACATTAAAAAAAAAATAGTCCAAATTAAAACCACTTTCACAGCCCTATTTTAGAAGCAATTAGGAAACAGTCTTCTATAACCTATCATGCCCTCATTTCAAAGTCGAAATACATCATCCTACTACTCTCTTGAGGTAGGTTGGTGGTCATCTGCAAATTAGTTAAAAATCGAGAAAGCAAGCACAAAAATAAAGTTTTTTACGTACTTGTCAATTTCTTTTCTGGATTGTTACAATTTTAGGGTATTTTTTTTTCCACTTTTGATTCGACTCCGGGTATGTTATATTTAAAATCTTTCCTCAGTATGTAAAAATACAAATGAGTCCAAAGGAATGAGTAGAAATTTCAGGAACAGAATAGTATGCAGGGCTTTCATTCATTCGCGTGTGGGGTACATCTTTGGCGTGAAAGTTTTTTAAAATCAAAATTTGTTACTTTGGCTCAGTGACAAAAATTGGGTGAATTCTACATCTGTTTTTCATTTCTCTAGTTACTATGCTCCGTTTCTTAAAAGGCTTCAGTCTTATCGCATTGTTGTATAATCCTTCCAGCTGGAGATAACCAGTGTTAACATTTCGCTATGTACCGTTTCTCTCTTCTTTGGTGAGGTGCATATTAAATATGACTCATTTTAAAATGAATTGCTTTGGGGGTGCCTGGTGGCTCAGTCAGTTGGGTATCTGACTTCGGCTCGGGTCATGATCTCACAGTTTGTGGGTTTGAGCCCCGCATCAGGCTCCGTGCTGACAGCTCAGAGCCTGGAGCCTGCTTCTGATTCTGTGTCTCTCTGTTTCCCTCTCTCTCTGCCCCTCCCCTGCTCTCTCTCTCTCTCTCTCTCAAAAATAAATAAAAATTAAAAAAAAATTTTAACTCAGAAAATAAAAATCACTAATTAACAAATACATTCAAATGCCCGGAGTTGTTACCTGAATTCAGAGATGTAGTTCCTCCTCCCAACAATGTAATTAATCAAAATCCAAACAACATAATTAAAAATCGATATGAGTAAAGATGAGATTGTTTTATTTAAGCATCCCACCCAACACTTTTTGGTTGCTAAATACAGAGAGATGGCTCCTTATGATTGCTACTTATTATCTATTTGATGGCGACTCTGAAATTAAGCTCCTAAAACTGAGTTGGAACAAGGGAAGAGCAATGTATCTGCATTGGGCGAGCATAATTGGACTTGTCACTTTGAAACGGTTGAATGAATAAAATTCATCAATAACCAACCATAATTCTATCCGTGGAAAATGTGTGGCAATTTTCCTTCCGTAGACATCCGTCTTCTGAGGATCTTCCCCAAGGCAGGATATCATCATGACCCAGTGCACAGTGGCCCCTGGGTGCTCCACATAACCCCTCCAGTCCTTATCCCTAGACAGACGCCCTCCTGAGGGAGAGAAAAGAAATAAGAGAAACCCAGGATCTTCACCCAGATTAGGGCGATGTTGCCTTTGCAGCTCCAGTGGGTGATGGATCGCTTAGCCAGCTAATAGCTCATAACCTTTATTTTAAAGCATCGTCATGTACCTGGCTTCTCGGAGGCGTATGGTGGCCAGAGCCTCCTGGAAGAGTGTCGCAGGCTCACTCTGAGGTATTTAGAGTTGTAGCTGGGATAGAGAACCATTAGCTGGGAAAGGTTAACGGAGCCAAGTGAAATAAAGGAAGGTGTCGCATGGAGAAGAAGTCACCATGTGGATCGTGTGAAGAATCAAAGTTCCGAGGTTTATCAGTATTGGTCGAAAAGGCCCTCTTGATGTCTCTCTTTTGAGCGATTCCCCGATGCACCTGGGAGACATTTGCACACACGGAGGGGAAGCTGAGGCGGGGAGAGCCTCACCCGCCAGATTCCTGCCAGGAAGGCTGGGGCGTGAAGAGGGAACAGGAGTGCCATTTAAGGGCTTTGTCCCTCAAGATACCACCTCTGGTGTTCCTTCATCGTTCTTCCAATTGATGCACTTTGAAACCTCTGATGTTCCCTTTAGCCTCAGTCTAACGCAGCGCTATAGAAATCACGTGCTTGTGCCGGTTGAATTTTTTTCCGAATGCATATGCAAATAAATACGTAGTTATGACAATACAAATGTTGACCCCCGGCCCCCTCAAGTCACCTAGAGGCCCCCTCGTATACACCTCACACTTTGAAAAGCCGCCCTAACGCGGCCCTTGAAAAAACGGATTCAAAACTCGCTAAGCTACGTGGTGTGATGGAAGCAATCCAGGAGAGCCCAGGGCCTCATGAGCTTGGGGGGTGCAGTGAAAAGTGGAAGCCTTTCAGCAGGCTCCCAGGAAAACGCCTCAGCTCCCCCGTCTTGAAGTCCTCAGCTCCCAAGGTCAGCCAGGAAAGGAGTGACTGCGAAAGACAAGGAGCAGGAGGCAGGGGGCTGGGTCAGAGCGGGTGGGTCTCAGATACCTTGCTTTTCTAAGAACAAACAAACAGACAAAGGCAGGCTTGAAAACGGGTCTGCTTGTGCCCACCAGCTCAGCAAGTCTCCTTGGCTTTGGGGCCACTGCAGCCGCACACTTGTTTTCTGTCCTGTCCCGTTTGCTTTTAAGGCTGTCTTATGGTGATCTAACACCCAGCAGCAGAAAACACATAAGAGTGATTTTACGCTCTTTATAAATCTCTTCATATTAATTTCAGACTCTGATAACTCCCTGACCCAAATCCTGCCCTGACAGTGCCATTTGTGACTCCCCCCCCGCCCCCCCCCCCCGCCACCCAACCTGTTTTCTCTGATGGCTGGTACACTCCATTGTGACTTGCTGAGGGCTTGATGGGACCAGAAATCTTTCTAAAAGCCTCGGTCCCCAGATTGTTTTCATCCCCCTCCTTGCTGAGAAAAAACAAAAAAATAAAACAAACAAAAACAAACAAACAAAAAAACCCACCACACACACACACCCACACATCAGCAGATGATGAGAAACATATCTTTATTGGGTGAATTTTAAAGGCATCGTCTGCCAAGGGCCTTACAGGAGTCATCAGGGCGTACTGACCACCGAAAATTCACGAGTGACTGCCTTGTTACCTCGCTAAAACAGGGGGCAAATTGGAGAAGCACATCCGGGGGAATGAATACATAAATTAGGGGCAGGTAGTGGGTTTCCCATTTCTAGGGGCTTTGGAGGCCTTCTGGCTGATTGTCTCTATCTCCACAGCCTGCGGCTTTTAAGAATGCACCATTTCCTGGAATTCTAGAACAGAAGAGGGTGAGAAAACGTCAGTGGAGATGGCTTGGTATTTTACAGATAGGCCGTGTGGCCAGTGAGAGCTCAGAAGACGAGGTTGTCAGATGGTGGGCTTGGCACCCCTCTCAAGGGCACCAAAGGAGGGGGGAAAACATGTCACTGACTGCAGGTGCAGGAAGTCTAGAGCGTCCCATCTTCCTGCATAATCTAACAAACATCTTTAGCTCTGCAGCAGAGCCCCTTGTATGAGAACTTGCCAGCCCAGGGGCACCTGGGTGGCTCAGCCGATTAAACATCCGACTCTTGATTTTGGCTCAGGTCATGATCTCACGGTTTCACGGGTTCGAGTCCCACATCCTGCTCTGAGCTGACAGTGTGGAGCCTGCTTGAGATTCTCCCTGTCTCTCTGCCCCTCCCCTGCGTGTGCTGGCTTTGCCTCTCTCAAAATAAATAAGTGAACTTGAAAAAAAAAAAAAAAAAGAATTTGTCAGCCCAGCCATTTCTCTCTGACGATGCGTGGATTTGGTATAATGGCCTGTCGCAATCCGGGGCCGCTCAACTTTCTGTCTGGCTACTTTAAGATAGAGAAGGAAAGGGGCGCCTGGGTGGCGCAGTCGGTTAGGCGTCCGACTTCAGCCAGGTCACGATCTCGCGGTCCGGGAGTTCGAGCCCCGCGTCGGGCTCTGGGCTGATGGCTCAGAGCCTGGAGCCTGCTTCCGATTCTGTGTCTCCCTCTCTCTCTGCCCCTCCCCCGTTCATGCTCTGTCTCTCTCTGTCCCAAAAATAAATAAACGTTGAAAAAAAAAAAAATTAAAAAAAAAAAAGATAGAGAAGGAGGGTTTTCTTCCTTTTCTTCCTCCTTTCTGCAGACGTAGGTAGCAATTCATAGAGTGGGCCTTTGAACTCCCTTTTCTCCCTTTTCTCTGTTGAACCCTAACCTTACCCTCCAGAGGTTAGGTTACTAAAAGAAAGACGAGGGGCGCCTGGGTGGCGCAGTCGGTTAAGCGTCCGACTCCAGCCAGGTCACGATCTCGCGGTCCGTGAGTTCGAGCCCCGCGTCGGGCTCTGGGCTGATGACTCAGAGCCTGGAGCCTGTTTCCGATTCTGTGTCTCCCTCTCTCTCTGCCCCTCCCCCGTTCATGCTCTGTCTCTCTCTGTCCCAAAAATAAATAAACGTTGAAAAAAAAAATTAAAAAAAAAAAAAAAAAAAAAGAAAGACGACAATGATGATGGTAACAATAATGATGAGTCGCTGCTACTGATTGGAGTCGAAAACCGGAGATTTGCTTTATAGTTCTTGGTACGCTTCGCCTATTTGGAACTTTTCCGTGGTTAGATTTAAATAAATCCATCTTCTTTTACCTAAACTCTTGTTCTGAACTATCTATAGAAGCTACATTAACTCCTGCATAGTAAGTTATAGTGGTATCATTTGGACAGGTTTTTAAAATGAGAATCCAAAGTAGCAGTTTTTAATTTCCAATTAGTACCGCCATAAAGACCAGGCATAAATTCT
Source organism: Leopardus geoffroyi (assembly GCF_018350155.1). Classification (NCBI taxonomy): domain Eukaryota; kingdom Metazoa; phylum Chordata; class Mammalia; order Carnivora; family Felidae; genus Leopardus; species Leopardus geoffroyi. The sequence continues at coordinate 5,273,892 of NC_059340.1, forward strand.
CCCGAGTTGGCATGCACAATGTAGCTAAGAAGCGTGTAAGCAACATGACTGAATCGGATTAAAATAATCCTCCAGCCATGTAGTTATACTAAACTCTGAATATAGGGCTCTGCACACAGAAGACCCCGTACATGACGTTTGATCTATTCTCTAATATTGTCCGCTTGGGCTACTGTCCAAGAAAATGTGTTTGTTTAACCCCTTGAAAGCTAAGAGGCTTTCCTGTGCAAGTCAATAGACATTTTGGGGGCGCCTGGGTGGCTCAGTCGGTTAAGCATCCGACGTCAGCTCAGGTCACGATCTCGCGGTTTGTGAGTCCGAGCCCCGCGTCAGGCTCTGTGCTGACGGCTCGGAGCCTGGAGCCTGTTTTGGATTCTGTGTCTCCCCCTCTGCCCCTCCTATGCTCATGCTCTTTCTCTGTCTCTTAATAATAACAACATTAAAACTAAATAAACATTTAAAAAATAGACATTCTGACATGAGACACCCTTGAGAATGTCAATCCTTCCCTTGTTCAGAGGGGCTCAAATCCCAGCAGTGGCGATTCCTTATATTATTTCCAATTTGCATTGGGCATCTTGCAAATCATTAGCCAGGCAATAGCTAGTCCCCTGGTCAAGTGAAGGCTATTTATTGGGTCAGAGACAGTGAGTGACTCACAGGACCAGCTTCTACGATACATCCCCAGGCATCACGCTAGTCTCTACATACATCATTTGTATCCTCACATTGGGCCCATTTTACAGATGACAAGACTGAAGTGAAGCAAGGTTAAGAAAGAGAGATTTTAACTAACCACGTCGGCCCGATCTCATGGCCCAATCCCCCGGGTTGCTTCAGGAGCTAAGTTCTTTTGTGCCGTGTACAGGTGTGAACGTACCGTCGGCCCCGATTTTCCCGTCACCGTCATTATCCGCAGCCGCCATCAAGGACTTGGTTTCTGACTCTGTCAGCTCTCTAGCGCTGCTCTCAAACTTCTGGAGGAAAAACCTGCAGGGCGATAAAGATTATGGAACTTTTCTGAAAGACCACACACGTCTGTGCTAACCCTCTCTTTTCCTCTGGAAGCCAATCATCCGTTCCCAGCAACCGCGATATTCAAAGGTCTTTGCAAGCCAAACTCGCCTTCCTTGTAGAAACTAACAGCGGGCATTTTGTTTTTAAAAGTTTTTCTTTCTTCTTCTTCTTCTTTCCAGGGGCGCCTGGGGGGCTCAGTCGGTTAAGCATCTGACTCTTGATTTTGGCTCAGGTCACACTCTCATGGGTTCATGAGTTCGAGCCCCTCGTTGGGTTGTGTGTTGACAGTATGGAGCTCGCTTGGGGTTCTCTCTCCCTCCCTCTTTCTCTGCCCCTCCCCTGCACACACACACACACACACACACACACACACACACCACTCTCTCTCTCTCTCTCTTTAGGGCAAAACTTACTTAAGTTCTTCTTCATCCAGATACCCACTCTGGTCATTGTCTATGAACCGAAAAACATCCTTCACCTGACTGGCCGACATCTTGGAGAGGCCCGATGTCTGGAAGAATTTTTGGGGTTCAAAAGTATCTGGGTCTGAAGAACAGAGAGAGGGTTATTCTCAGGCTCACCGGATCACCTTCTGTATCGGGGCCAAGGTGCTGAAAACATAGGTCATCAAAAACCCTCCTCGGGCCATCATTGAGCTACAAGGACATTCTGCTCTCCACTTTTACCAAAAGACAAAGCCTCTGTTAACTGACTAGAATTTAAATAAAGACTTGGGGCGCCTGGGTGGCGCAGTCGGTTAAGCGTCCGACTTCAGCCAGGTCACGATCTCGCGGTCCGGGAGTTCGAGCCCCGCATCGGGCTCTGGGCTGATGGCTCAGAGCCTGGAGCCTGTTTCCGATTCTGTGTCTCCCTCTCTCTCTGCCCCTCCCCCGTTCATGCTCTGTCTCTCTCTGTACCAAAAATAAATAAACGTTAAAAAAAAAAAATTAAATAAAGACTTGGAACAAAGAAACAAATAGATAAAAAAAAAACAAAGACAAAGAGGGGGCTATGACTGGTGCAAGATTTCGAGGCAGCCAAGACTGGGCAGCTTGGTGATGGCATCTCCTGTGTCCCTCCCCACCTTACCTGTCCACTTGCTTTTACCCATCTCTTGTCCCTCTCCTCTGGGCCGCCCCCCCCCCCCTTTCTACAGGCTGTGTGGCCAAGAGTCACTGGTCTAACTGGTGGGGCGAAACGCAGTCACTGGGTTCCAACAGGCATCCACAGGCTTTTTCTTCTTCTTCTTTTTTTTTTTTTCACTTTTAGTACATTCCTTTGGCCTTACGGAAATGTAACCATATGCTCAGCTCTCGTATCTCTATAATTTTAGTTCTTTGGTTGAGGACCGTTTTATTCTCTGATCCCACGAATTTTCAAATGTTCACGTTTTTAATTTCCGTGGCTTTGCTGGAGGCGTGACTACGTGGGAAATACGCACCCCTGCCTCACTCTCCTTTTACCTTGGCACTCCTGCAGGGCTGCGGCAATGTCGTCAGCACTAAGGACGTCTGTGATGCTCATTTTCCACCTGTTCACACAGAACACATGAGATGTGGTAAATGGCAAGCGGGAACACGCACGTCCAGGAGCACGACCCCTTCCCAGGCCCCTGAAACTGTCTTTGTGGGGAAGGTTTAAAATGTGATAAGCGTGCCGTTGTATGAAGTGATGGGACACAACACCCACATAAAAACCATAAGCGGGAAGGATCCCAGCCCCCTTTGTCTCCGTGCCTTCTCCTGAACGTTCTTCAAAGACAAAATCTTAAAAAATACAACTGAAAGAATGACTTGATCCCGTTTTCTCGTAAAAACTGTATTTGCACAATCAACCATTCATGTAGCCGTCTACAAAACGTTCAGAAGTAAATCACGTTACAAAGGCAGTGGCAGTTTCCTAGACCAGCCTGAAAATACAGTGCTACCAATCCCTCTCACAGCTTGGCCTCCTTGGAGACCTTTGGTGGAAAAGATGCTATCTATCCCGAAGGAGGCGAATCAGAGTCACGGAAAAGCCAACTGCCAGAGGTCAAAATCCTTCCAGGAGTCGAGCCCACGGGGAAAGAGACATCTGAGCACAGCCTGCACCAGCCTAATAGGAACGCATTAGGAAAGAAAAGTCTGGGGTCTCGAAGGTCCACCAGCTACTTACCGTTTTAGACTTTCCCCCGAGAGAATCAGGGAAAAGAGTCGAAGGAGCAAAAAACAGTTGTGCTTTTTCTGCCTTACTGACCTATCTTATATAGGATTGAAAAAGTGATAGTAAGAACCTCTTAGATTTCCTTTTCAAGGATCAAGTAGACGTAGCTCAAATGTCTTGCCTTACTAATTAAACCTCTTTTTTTTTTCTATTTATATCACAAGGGAATGTGGGTGGGAACAGCCAATATTGAAGAACAAACCTCAACAAACCTTAACTAGGGTTTCAGTTCTGCAAACGAACCCCACTGGCGGTGTGGAGAAGACGCCAGAAGCCTGGCAAAGAGGACAGGGTGGCTGAAACGAGGTGAACGCAAACGGAGGTGCTCTGTAAACTGGAAAGGGCTCCCCAGGTGACAGTGGCTGCCGTTTGAGGCAGGTCTGCTGTTAACCTCTGAGGCTGTGGACGTGCGAGGCTGACTTCGGTCCAGGGTTGACCCAAAGTCAGGGTCAGATGGACACAGTAGACTCGTCCATCACAGCAAATGGCACTGGATGGACGACTTTCCAAAAAAGTCTTGACTCTGATATTTCCCAGCTCTCTCCTGCATTGCACACACGAAAAAGGCAACACGGAGGAAAGCACCCAACCATTCCCAAACCCCAGATCTAAAATTGCAGGAAAAACGGGAGGCCGGCATTTGAGACCTCCCTCAAGGTTTTTTTGCTTTGGGTTTTTTTTTTTTTAATGTTTATTTTATTTTTGAGAGAGAGGGACAGAGCATGAGCAGGGGAGGGGCAGAGAGAGAGAGAGGGAGACACAGAATCTAAAGCAGGCTCCAGGCTCTGAGCTGTCAGCACAGAGCCTGACGTGGGGCTCGAACTCACGAACCGTGAGATCGTGGCCTGAGCCAAAGTCGGACACTCAACCGACTGAGCCACCCAGGCGCCCCTGCTTTTTGTTTTTTGTTTGTTTTTTTTTTGTTGTTTTTAGCTTTTAGCAAATATTTGTTGAATCCCTATGTAGCCAGCACTGTGTTAGACTCTTTTCCTTTAATCGTGGTAAAAAATACATAATATAATATTTGCCCTTTGAGCTGTTTTTAAGGATACGTACAGTAGAGTAGTGTTAACTATATGCTCATGGTTGTACAAGAGATCTCTAGAACTTTTTCCTCCTGTAAAACTGACCTCTATGCCCATTGAACAAGAAGTCCCCCTTCCCCCTCCCAACACCCTGGCAACCACTGTTCTCCTTCCTGTTTCTGGGAGTTAGACTACTTTAGACACCTCTTGTAAGTGGGATCTTGCCTCATTTGTCTTTTTGTGACTGGCTTATTTCCTTAGCATAATATCCTCAGGTTTCATCCATGGGTTCATCCCTGTAGTGACATATGACAGGATTTCCTTATGTTTTAAGGCTGAATTCAAATTTAAAAAAAAATATTTTTTAACATGTATTCATTTTGGAGAACAGAGAGAGACAGAGTGCGAGCAGGGGAGGAGCAGAGAGAGAGGGAGACACAGAATCCGATGCAGGCTCCAGGCTCCGAGCTGTCAGCACAGAGCCCGAGGTGGGGCTCGAACCCACAAACCGTGAGATCGTGACCTGAGCCGAAGTTGGGCACTGAACCGACTGAGCCACCCAGGCGCCCCTGAATTCAAATTTTTTTTAAGTAAAAATGTTTATTTTAGAGTACATGAGTGGGGGAGGGGGGCAGAGGGAGAGAGAGAATCTCAAGCAGACTCCACGCTCAGCCAGGAGCCTGACGTGGGGCTCGATCCCACGGGCCTGGGATCATGACTTGAGCTGAAATCAAGAGTCAAGATGCTCAACTGACTGAGCCACCCAGGGACCCCTGAATTCAAGTTTTTTTTAAAGTCAAAAACCAATCCCATGTTGCAATCAGAAATAGTCAGTGGCTTCGCAGAAGACAATTCAGGATCGTTAGACTCTTCCCTGGGAAATACCGTCAGGATAGTCACCTTTAGTTTGTCCCCAAATATACCCCCCTACGTACTCCCAGCATTGCTGGTGTCGTCAATGAGAACTTTCTCTCAGGAACACCCACAGCATTTCTTAAATTACCAAACATCAAGTCGGCACTATTTCTGTCTTGCCCACGTGATATGCCCCAATGCCTGGTACAGTCCCTGACCTAGTTAGGTGCTCAGTAATTATTTGATGAATGGATAAATGAAATCGGCAAAAAAAGAGCTTGAAAACAGGATTACCAGCCAGCATCAACTTGCCCAGCCCTAAGAAAGCAGTTTCTGAAAATCAGTCTCAATAATGTAGGTTGCTGACATTAAGTTGCCATAGAAACTCGCTGAGTCGTTTCTTTCCGTGGAAAGGCTTACAACTGTCCATACAGATAAAAAAACATTTTTAAAAATCTTCCCATTTAAATGAAAATAGCATATAGGTTAAACCAAGACAGTTTAGATTTTCATGCTACTTTTCTGATAGGGAGTAAAGATAAGAAAGACCCAGTAAACATATCCTCTGAATCAACGAGGCAGCCATGATTATATGTGAATTGCAGTGTGTGCAATCTGGGGGTCAAAACATTGGTTCGTGCAAAAGAACAAATATTGTATGGCTCCCTTTTTATGAAGTCCCTCGAGTCATTAAATACACAGGGACAGAAAGAATGGTGGGTACCAGAGAGTGAGGGAGAGGGGAGAGGGGGTAGATGTTTAATGGGGGAAGAGTTTTGGGGCACCTGGGTGGCTCAGTTGGTTGAGTGTCTGACTCTTGGTTTTAGCTCAGGTCATGATCATGCAGTTCGTCAGGGTGAAGGTCTGTGTTTGCTCAACTCTGTATCCCCAGTGTGGATGCAAGTGAAGACCAACCAAATGAGAACAGGCAAAGGCTATTAATCCAGAGCCTCCCCGAGCAAGGGAGTGAGCCCTTGAATTCAGCAGAGACTCAAAGGCAGGCAGAGGAGCGGGAAAGCTTTATAGCGGAAAAAAGAGAGGGTTCACATATGTCCTGAGAGGAGGCTGTTGGCCTGGGAAAGCTGACCATCCTATGTGACATAGTATGTGAGGGGACATACTTGGCTTCCTCTGGTCGGTCCTAAGTTGGAAGCAAAAATTGAAACGAAGGAAGCTGGGGGCGCCCGGGTAGCTCAGATGGTTAAGTGTCTGACTCTTGGTTTCAGCCCAGGTCACAATCCCACGGTTCATGAGTTGGTTCATGAGTTCAAGCCCTGTGTTGGGCTCTGCACTGACAGTGTGGAGCCTGCTTTGGAGTCTGGCTCCCTGTCTCTCTCTGCCTCTCCCCGCCTCAAAATAAATTAAAAAAATAAAAATAAAAATACTACAACCTACTCTATAGGATTAATGACAGGGAATACAGGTGAAGCACTTGACATTGGGCCAGGCACAGAGTTAGCCAACAATAAATGGTGGCCATTGTTGCTGTTATTTGCCTAACAGCCTTTTCAAAACAAAGATATTCTGGGTAAAGCTCATCTAAGGTGCCAGAAGGGACAGTAGTTACCCTTGAGGGGAGGGCAGGGACTGGGGGTGAGGAGGTTCTGCTGTGTTGATATTGTTTTATTTATTTATTGTTAAGTTTATTGATTTGATTTATTTTGAGAGAGAGAGTGGGGGGGAGGACAGAGAGAGAGAGAGAGAGAGAGAGAGAATCCCAAGCAGGCTCTACGCTGCCAGTGCAGAGCCCAATGCAGGGACCGAACTCATGAACCACGAGATCATGACCTGAGCCAAAGTCCGATGCTTATCCGACCGAGCCCCCCAGGTGCCCTGGTGCTGGTTACATTTTTATGAAAATTTAGCATTTTTTGTGTGGGTGTTTTACTTCTACAGAAAGTTGACTTAAAAAAATTTTTTTTAGTGTTTATTTTATATTTTTTGAGAGAGACAGAGAGACAGAGTGAGGGAGGGAGGGGCAGAGAGAGAGAGAGGGAGGCACAGATCTGAAGCAGGACACAGACTCCGACGTGGGGCTCAAACTCATGAACCATGAGATCATGACTTGAGCCAAAGTTGGACGCTTAATTGATTGAGTCACCAGGCACCCCAAAAGTTGACTTTTAATAAATGGTTGAGCATGGAAGAGTGGAGGGTCCTGCTCTGTGATCTTGGCCCTTAAGTGTGCCAGGTGAAGGCTGTGGGACCAGGCATTGGCCAGCTGTGACCTCTCTCTGTCCTTTGGGCTGATTGATCACAGGGCTTTCGGGACAACAGTGAGTGAGGCCCAGACACTCAGCTGTGGTGCCTCCTGTGTCCATAGCAGGGCTGAGAAAGAGAAGCCTAACAGGAACCATTAGGTGACTGTGCCCTGTGACTGAGGGAAATGACCTCACAACTCAGAAAGAGAAGCCATTCTGGCCCTAAGGGGATCAGACTCTGCCACCCCAAAATATGCCGCTTGAACTATTTTGAGCCGAAGGCAGTTGAGGAACAATGAACACAAGATCTCTGATCTCTGCTTATCTGTCTAAAAGTAGGGCATAAATTTCCCGAGAGGAAAGTTCCTTCCCTGTACCAGGAACGGAGAGCAACCCATCTCTGGGGATGGAGAGTTGATGCCGGGAGAAGTCTGCATAAACAGACCTTTCTAAAATACCCCTTCTCTTCCATTAGTCCCCCATGTATTTCCTAGTCACTTCCCCATGGTTTATCACTCCCAGGAGCCCGAATCCCCTTTCCTTGGTTTAGCCACTTCTCCAAAATTTATCGCTCCAAAATATATAAGCTCCTAGGTCTAGTTGTTCTTTTGAGTTTCGCTTCTTTGCTGCGAACACCATGTAAGTAAAATCATACTGTGCCTTTTTTTTTTTCCTGTTAATCTGTCTTTCGTTGGTTTAATTAGCATGTCCCAGTACCAGAACCTAAGAGATTAGAGGGAAAGTTTCTTCCTCCCCTACAGCCCCATCACAGAGAGGCCTCCCTGTCTACCCATCAGTCTCATCACCTTGTGTTTTCTCTCCAGAGCACTTACCATGATCCAGTTTCTTTTGCTTGCTCAGTGTCCATCTCCTCCCCAAAAACAGAAGCTCCTGGAAGGTAGGGACTGGGTGTGTCCTGTTTACCCTCAATCCCCAGGGCTTGTCATTGACTAGCATCAAAGACTCCAGCAGTGGAGACTAGAGGGCCTGGGTTCCCCTGAGGGACAATGACAGTCATAAGGTGGACCTGGTGGGAGTCTCAAGTCTTACTTAAATAATGGCCAGTACGGTTAAAACCATCCATCATGCTTTGCTGTTCCCCACCTATTCCAAAAGAGTCTCAAATGTCTTACAAGACTGCAGCAAATTATTTGAAAACACGAAGAGCTGAGATTCTTAAATGTCAGGGATGAAAAAGCTAGGATCACGGGAAAGCAACTTCTGGCTGGCAAGATAAGAACCCCCCCTCCCCCAAATCTGAATTTTAATACCTCGCTGATGCATCTGTACAGTGATATGGGGAGACATCTAGTTGCTGGAGTTTATTTACAAGTGAGATGTTTCTCTGGTGAAGGCTTTCCTTTACCCACCCAAAGAGACTTGGAAAACATTTATTAAATAGGTTTTCACCCAGGAGCTTAGAATAAGCTCCTTGGTGAGAAGATACTGCTATTTGCTAACAAAAAAACCGCACAACGTCTTAGGGGTGAATGGAAAGGACAACTTGCAGGTTTCACAACAAAATGAGTAACAAGGTATGGTAGTTTCTCAGAGGACACAGTCTGGGTCTGTAAGGATTGACCTCCACTGGGTTTAGAGTTTTTATGAAACCTTGGGTAGGATGCATCTCTGTGACCTCCTGTGGGTGTGGCCACGAAACGAGGTTTGTAACCAACACCAGCTCCATAATCTGTGGGACCCGGTAGAAAAATTAAATGCAAGGCTCCTTGTTCACAAATTAAGAATTTCAATATGGCAGCAGCAGAGCATTAAATCAAGCGTGGGGCCCTTCCTGGGGAGCCTGGGGGGCTCAGTCGGTTAAGCGTCTGACTTCCGCTCAGGTCATGATCTCACAGTTCGTGGGTTCCAGCCCCACGTCGGGGCTGCTGTATGGAGCCTGCTTGGGATTTTCGCTCTCTTCTCTCTCTCTCTGCCCCTCCCCCACTTGTGCTTTCTCTCTACCTCTCAAAATAAATAAACTTAAAAAAAATAAAAAGAAAGCGAGCATGAGGTCCTTCCAAGTGCAGATCGCACCCACAGAGCTGACCCTGCTCATGACTTACGTTTGTTCAGCATTGCCTGGTTTGCCAATATCATGTCATGTCATTAGTCGTCCCAACAACTCTGTGAAATATTACTATCCCCACGAGGAGAAGGGGAGGTTAAGAGACACTCCAGGTCAATTAGCTACTTAAGTGGCAGGGCCTGAACTCATCCTTAGAATTTTCCTTGGTGTCAGCTGAAAAATTCCCAAGACAGCCAGCCTTCTGGGTTTCCACTGCTTCCTCCCCCTAGAAAGAAAAGGGTTTTTTTGGGTTTGCTTTCAAGCCCACTAGACAAAGAATGACAGGTTCTCTGGCATAGGTGAATCATCACCCCCATCCATTCCCTTACCTCTCCCTGCCCTGGGAGAGGGTCACGATAGGTGGTCCTGAAGCATCATTGCAAGTTGGGGAGCTGGCAGCTGTTTGGGAAGTTGAGCATATATATATATATATACCCACCTATCGATTGCCCTTGATGGTTCACTTCAGATCCAGGGAGTCATGCGTGTTTCCTTAGGGAGAGTTTGTAAGGGCAGGACAGGATACCACACTTTAACAAGACGGTAGCTTCACTTAAGCGTAATGTGTGTCTAGACATACACTTAAAATTGGGAACGCTAACACAGTACGTGGCTAGGCTAGGACACATTCAGCAAATGAGTGAACAAGCCTCTAGCCTGGCTTATATATCTGTCTCTTTGCCACTTTCCCCCACCCCACCCCGTGTGCGTGCGTGTGCGTGCGTGTGTGTGTGTGTGTGAAGGTTAAATAATTTTGAAAGTATTATTAAAAACATGCTCTTGGTAGAAAACATAGAAAAGAAAGAAAGAAAGAAAGAAGGAAGAAAGAGAAGGAAGGAGAAGGGAAAGAGAAGGAGAAAGGCAGAAGAAAAATGAATGTAATTCATCACTAGCGATGACAATGTGAATATTTCAGTGATCCTTTAAGATGTATTGATTTTTAAAAATATTTTAAACATTCAAATGGAGCCATGACCGCAACAACTTGCTTTTTCACTTAATGCACTGTAAACATTTCCCCCTGTCAATGAGTATAAATCTATATACCGTGATTTGTAGTGGCTGTGTATAACTCTCCTGCATGGGGGGGGGGGGGGGCTCTGATGTCATCAACCCCAATTATTGGACCTCTAGGTTTTTTCATATTTTTACTATTTTTACTATTTTTACTATTTCATATTTTTACTATTATAAGAAGTGCACGGGGCACCTGGTCGGCTCGGTTGGTGAAGCATCCGACTTCAGCTCAAGTTGTGATCTCACGGTTTGCGAGTTCGAGTCCCACATCGGGCTCTGCCCTCACAGCGCATAGCCTGCTTGGGATTCTCTCTCTCTCTCCCTCTCTGTCTCTACCCGTGCACTCTCTCTCTTTCTCTCTCAAAAAATAAACGTTTAAAAAAAGGAAGTGCACGGACGAACATCCCCATGGCAAAATCTGTGAGTCCATCCTCATTTTTTTCTTTAGGGTGCATTCCCCGAAGTATCTTGTAACACTCGTTTGTTTAGCCAGTATCTGTTGGATGCCTTCTACACGCCAGACATTGTGCCCGATGCTGGCTTTTAAACGATGAGAAATTGAGTAATTGCCCAGTTAATTTCATCTAACGTCCCGTGCAGTGGTTGGTGCGGTTGGCAGAATTTCTACGGACGTCCCTCAAAAGTCCATGCCCCAGTGGCTGGACCTGCAAAATATAATCACGCTGATCACTAATGAATGAATACTTACAAAATGAGGAATTATTTGCAAGACTTTGTTGGCCATGTTAAGAAGTTGGCATTCAGAGCAAAAGGGATCCACTGAAAGATCCTATGGAGGGAGTGACTGAATTAGATTTGTATTTTCAAACAGTGCCTCTGGCTGCTGCGTGGAGAAGGATTGGCAGGGGCCAGAGCGATACTGGGGACCAGTGAGAAGACGACCGTTGTCGTCCAGGGGAGAGAGGAAAGCTTGGAGCAGGGGCGGTCGTGGAACTGAAGAGGAATGAGTAGATTTGAGAGGTGTTAGGGGGTTAAGCAGCCTGAGTTTGGTCGTGGCTGAGGGCAGAGAGGGACACAGGCATCAGCGATGGCTCCAGGCGTGCTGGTGTTACCCTGCACAGAGGCAGGGCGCCCAGGGAGGCAGCTTGGTCTGTGGGAGTTTGGCCAGGTTGAAGGGAAACGTCCATGTGGAGGCATCTAGTTCGATGTGTGCCCCTGGAGCTCAGAGGAGAGGTATAGGCAGAAAGCGCACATTTTTGAGTCCTTCTTTTTTTTTTTTTTTTAATGTTTATTTATTTTTGAGAGAGAGAGACAGAAACAGAGACAGAGACAGAGTGCGAGCAGGGGAAGGGCAGAGAAAGGGAAACAGAATCCGAAGCAGGCTCCAGGCTCTGAGCTGTCAGCACAGAACCCAAGGCGGGGCTTGAACCTACAAATCGTCAGATCAGACCTGGGCCGAAGTCAGCCGCTCACCCGACTGAGCCACCCAGGCGCCCCCACTAATAGCTATTTAATTAGTTAGCCAATCAGTTAACTGATAACATTCTTAGTAGCAGGCACATAATAGGAACTCCCTAAAAATGTATCAATTAAAGGAACAAGCTGACGGTCTAAGAGCTTGGGTGACTACCCCAAGGTCAGACAGCTGGGAAAAGTCAGGGGAGGGTGGGCTCCCGAGCCTTCTGATTGTCTGTCTATTCAAGGCCACGTCTAGATAAGAACATGGAAGGGACTGTGGAGGCTTAGAATGGTCTCCTCGATTTGAACCTGACTCTGACCTCCGAGGTCTCTACCACCTTTGGATGACAATGCCCCCTCCTTGAAGTGTCTTATTGGCTCGTTTTCCTGGAGACCTGATTCCCCGGGACGATGTCCGGCCAATCCAAGGAAGCTCCCCAGAGCATCACAGGGAAAAAGAGACTGATAAGAAGAGTGTGTTCCCTGGAGGAAGAGTCGCGGCCCCTCTCTCATTATGTTGGGTTTAGTTGCGATTTCTTTTTAATTAACTCACTCGGTCTCCATTAAACATTACCTCCAGCCCAACAGTAAGTTGACACGGAGATGCTCACATTTCTTGTTCATGAAAAAATCAGCCTTCTAAAGCATTTTGTTTCTTTTCTCCTCTAACATTTCATACGTGCCCGAGAAGTTTGGGGCTCTCCTAATATTGTTTTGCCCTTGGTCAACAATCGATAAGATAAAATAAAAATTGACCAAATAAACCACAGAGTTGGCCAGATGGCAAAAACATCGAGGACAGGTTTTTGGTGAAATGCGCTCAGGAAGTTCTTGGTGAGAAGTCCTCAGGTGTGGGAGCCATGGGGCTGGTCCCACCTGCTCTCATGGGCAGCTTGAGCAGGGCTCGAACTCACAAACCCCGAGATCATGGCCTGAGCCAAGATCAAGAGTCAGATGCTCAACTGACCGAGCCACCCAGGCACCCCGTGGCTGGTCTTTTCACTTTGGGACACACTCCTTGACACGTAGTAGCATCTTGTTGTGGTTTGAATCTGCATCTCTCTAGTAACTAGTGACGTTACCCATCTTTTCATGTGCTTACGCTGTGGACTGAATGTTTGTCTCTCTCCTCAAATTCAAACGTCGAAACTGAATCCCCAAATGTGACGGTATTTGGAGGTGGGGCCTTCAAGAGGCCATTGATGAGATCGTGAGGGTGGGGCCCCCATGACTGGGGTTACGCCCTATAAAAGAGACCCCAGAGCGCTCCCCTGCCCCCTTCTGCCTTGCAGGGGCGCAGAGAGCAGGCACTGGCTGCGGTCCAGGAAGAGGGCTCTCCACAGGCACGAGGTCTGCCCGCGTCTTGATCTGGGACTTCTGGCCTCCACAACCGGGAGAAAGGAGTTTCTGTTGTTTAAGCCCCCCGGTCTGTGGCATTCTGTTATAGCAACCCGAATAAGACAGCTTATCTGCCGTCCATATGGAGAATTACTTTTAAAGATAAGATCAAGGGGCGCCTGGGTGGTTAAGCGGCCAACTTGGGCTCGGGTCATGATCTCACGGTTCATGGGTTCGAGCTCCGCGTCGGGCTCTGTGCTGACAGCTTGGAGCCTGGCGCCTGCTTCGGATTCTGGGTCTCCCTCTCTCTCTGCCCCTCCCTCCCTCCCTCTCAAAAAGAAATAAACATTAAAAAAAAATTTCAAGATAAGATCACTAACAGCATGTTTGGGTGAAAATTCGGTGATGGAGGAGAGGGAGGGGGCGGTAAGTGAAGAGATGTCCGTGACTGGGTGGGAGGGGACGGGGTCCGGTATGCACCTGGAGAGCCACCTGGTTCATCTTAAAGGTGAGGCAGGAAGGCAGGTGTGTGTGTTTGGGGGGGGGGGGCAGGTGCCGGGGGAGGGGGGTAAAGCTCTCTTCTGATGGCTTCTATTTTCTCAGGTAGGGAGAGGGCAAGCCATCTGCTGAGAATGAAGATGTGTTGAGGTTTGAGGAAGGAAAGACTGACCTGGGTAGGTGTTGGAGAGAGAGGGCGGGAGAGAGAGACAGGGAGAGAGGGAGAGGCAGGGAGAATGAGAGACAAAGAGCATCGTGTCCCAGCAGGAACTCTCACTTGCAGGAAACACTGAAGATTTCAAGGACCTGCAGACTGTAACAGGTTCTGTCTGTAGTTTAATACCAACTGGATCTGACCCGGGATTCCCATTAACCAAATGTGGTGTCATCGTGACCCAGTCACCTGATCTAGTCACCTAGAGCCTCTTTGTAAGTGCTGAAGGTGTTTTTTGGCCAGCATCAGCACAACTGAGCAGTATGACGGGCAAATGTCTGAATTATTCATGTTTTTGACCTATTCTAACGAGAACTTTGTCCAAAAGGCTAAATTATTAAGCACCCGGGTGCGATCTTGCAGTATGCTGTCTAGAAAACTGGGACACAGTGAATTTTCTTGCTGGTTTTGCTTCTTCAGGGAGTTGAGACTTTACTAACCATTCACGGTTGCTCCCCAAATAAAGACGGTGATGCCGACAGAAGAAAATTAAATTCAGGAAACCAAACATACTCAGCAGTGCCGTGGAAGTCCAATGAGAACAATTGCACACTTGGACAACACATACCCTACGCATTTAGAGAAAGTGAGTTCAGTTCTAAGTGGAAATAAATAGGTAATGGCAATACTGAAATCTTTAGTTCTTTTACTCAGTTTGGGAAAATGAAATTAATACACACATGTAGATGCGAGGCAAATACGCTAATCTTTTAATAATGGTCGAGCTGTCTGGTTTTTTGCGCTCCATTTAGATAAAGATTTTAAAGCAATCCCATAACTACAGGGCGGTTTAAGGGCTGTTCCTGAATATTATATGGATTTGTGCAAAATTTCAGGGCTGCAATTTTCCATACCGATAACACTGAGGTTTCGTGATTTGTATTCAGGGACTTCTAGGGATATTGGGTATTATGAGAAGGACATTATATGCATGCTGATGGGTGAAATGACATATTCTGTCTTGGATTTGCTTTACTGCCCAGCAAAAAAAAAGGGGGGGGGAGGGGCAGTGGGAATAGCACACTACTAGAAAAATAATTATGGGTGACGGGTGCACAGCAGTTAGATTATTCTCTCTACTTTCGTGCATGTTTGGCCATTTACAGAATAACATTTAAAAACATGCCATAAGACCCTCTTCTAAACCGACGTTAGGAATAAGCAGGTTACACTTTCTGAACTGAAATTAAACGTCCATGAATTTCCCATTTCTGTGACTTCATGTTCCGGTAGTTCCTGACAGACCAACACCAAGATGAAGGTCTCAAAGAGATGTTTTTTTTTTTTTTTTCAACGTTTATTTATTTTTGGGACAGAGAGAGACAGAGCATGAACGGGGGAGGGGCAGAGAGAGAGGGAGACACAGAATCAGAAACAGGCTCCAGGCTCTGAGCCATCAGCCCAGAGCCTGACGCGGGGCTCGAACTCACGGACCGCGAGATCGTGACCTGGCTGAAGTCGGACGCTTAACCGACTGCGCCACCCAGGCGCCCCACAAAGAGATGTTTATACACCTATGTTCATAGCAGATGTTTGCACACCATGTGGACAAAAGTTAAACACGGAGGCAACCCAAGCGTCCATCAACCAATGAACGGATAAGCAAAATGTGGTCTATTTATACAATGGAATATTATTCAGCCCTAAAAAGGAAGGAAATTCAGAGCGCCTGGGGGACTCAGTCGACTGGGCATCCGACTTCGGCTCAGGTCACGATCTCACAGCTTGTGAGTCCGAGCCCCGCGTCGGGCTCTGTGCCGACAGCTCGGAGCCTGGAGCCTGCTTCGGATTCTGTGTCTCCCTCTCTCTCGGCCCCTCCCCCGCTCGCGCTCTGTCTCTCTCTCTCCTTCAAAAAAATAAATAAACATTAAAAAAAGAAAGAAAGAAAGAAAGAAAATCTGCAGTATGCTACAGCTCTGACGAAGTTTGAGGACATCACGCAAAGTGAAATAAGCCAGGCACCGAAAGACAAACATTGTATGATTCTACCTATAAGAGGTACTTAGAATAGTCAAAATCATAAAGACAGACGGTGGAACAGAACGGTCGCTGCCAGACGGGGAGCTAGTGTTGAACGGGGACAGAGTTATCAGATTTATGAGACGAATGACTTATGGGGCCGGATGGCCGTGGCAGCTGCACTCCGTGGGAATGTACTTACTGCGCACTTAGCAATGGTTACGAAGGTAAGTTTTGTGGCTTTGTGTATTCTAACACAATCAAAAAGAAGTAAAACCCACGATGAAGACCAAATCAAACTCCCCTACTCGATGGGCAGAATGAGTCTTCCAACTATTTGGCATTCATTCTTTTAAATTTATCTGCGGAGCGCCAACTGCATACAACACGCTTTTTTTTTTCTCAGCGGTGGGGATGCAGAGGCAGACAACACAGACGAGGAGCCTCCCTTCCCAGAGCTCAGTGGCTGGTTGGGGAGACAGACTTTTAACCACCAAACAGGTGCATAAACATGACAAGTGACAGCAAACTAGAGAAGATGCCTTTTGATGGAAAGAACGGTGGGGGTTCGTGGAGCATATGGCATTGAACCTGAGATCTGAAAAATGTGTAGGGGGCTAGCCAGGCAAGGTTGTTGGAGTGTGGCAGACTTTGTGGGGGGCGGGGGGGAGGAGTGGTCCACACAGAAGGGACATGTGCGTGAAGACCACAAAATGCACCTTATCCTAAAATCACTGGGAGTTCTGAGTTTGCTGTGACTCTTTAGAAAAGTTGTAAATGTTTATTTATTATCGAGAGAGAAAGAGAGACACGGAGTGTGAGTGGGGGAGGGAGACTCGGAATTCAAGGCAGGCTCCAGGCTGTCAGCACAGAGCCTGACGGGGGGCTTGAACTCACAAACTGTGAGATCATGACCTGAGCCATAGTCAGACGCCTAACCCACTGAGCCACCCAGGCGCCCCAGCTGGAAGTGTTTTAAAAATCACTCCAGGGGCGCTTGGGTGGCTCAGTCGGTTGGGCGTCCGACTTCAGCTCAGGTCACGATCTCGCGGTTCATGAGTTCGAGCCCCGCGTCAGGCTCTGGGCTGTTGGCTCGGAGCCTGGAGCCTGCTTCCGATTCTGTGTCTCCCTCTCTCTCTGCCCTTCCCCCATTCGTGCTCTGTCTCTCTCTGTCCCAAAAATAAAAAAAAAAAAAAAAAAAAAAAAAATCACTCCAAAACTTAGTAGCTTCAAACTCCAACCACTTTCCTTGCTAACAGTTCTGTGGGTCAGCAATTCGGTCGGGCCTCAGCTGGGATGGCCCATCGATCCTGTGTGGTGTGAGCTGGGCATACTCACCTCTGGGGCCTCAGCCAGGACTCCTGGGGCAGGTCGATGACGGGGCCTCTCGCCCAAAATGGCCTGTCGTTCTTAAAGAGGATGAACTGGTATTCTTTGTGGTGTGGTCGTTTCCAGATTCCAGCATGCGACTGTTGATCATAGGGTTGTGAGTTCGAGCCCCCTGTGGGGTGTAGAGATTACTTAAATAAATTAGAAAAGGCGGGGAGGGGGGCGCCTGGGTGGACCAGTCGGTGAGGCATCTGACTTCGGCTCGGGTCACAGTTCATGAGTTCGAGCCCCACATGGGCTCTGTGCTGACAGCTCAGAGCCCGGAGCTTGCTTCAGATTCTGTGTCCCCCTCTCTCTCTGACTCTCCTCTGCTTGCACTCTGTCTTTCTCTCTCAAAAATGAATACATGTTTAAAAAAAAAAAAATTAGAAGCAAAAGCCTTCAAAAAAGAAGGCTTTACAGATGTTTTAACCTGTAACACTATTTTTACACCCAGTACTCTTTATTTCATTTTTACACAAAATTTTACAAAGAGTCAACCATAACATCCATGCGTACGTGAAGTGTGCAGGTCCCGTGTACAACTTACTGAAAGAACCGCAAAGTGATCACATCTCTGTGACCGGCCAGCCCCTCTCCTGGCCACTTCTCTCTTTTCTCCTCCCAAAGATAATCGCTGTCCTGCCGTCTAACATCATAGCTGAGTTTTCGGACTTCGTGTGAATGGGATATATTGGATGGATGGTTTCATCTCGCTGACACGTGTCAACACAGGGCACACTGATTCTCCAGGGCCAGCAGCCTCACCAGCCCCTTCTTCCGATTCTGTCTCCCGGACCACCTACCTGTCTAGCTCATCACATACCTGTCAGACACCCTGGTCACTGAAGTTGGAAGCGCAAGATGACAAAAGGTGGGTGGGGGCTCTTTTATGGCCGTGGGGTAAGATGGGTGTTTGCCCAGGGGGTACCCCAAGCAGCAAATTCCTTGTCAGTCTGGAGCTTTGCCAGGCGGGAGCTTGAAGGGGTGGGGGGCACTGGTATCCTAGGGACATGCCCGGGAGTGTTAGAAACCAAGTCTCTCAGGGCAGGGAGGGGGGAGGGGGAACGGGTGAGAAGGGTAGGGGGCTGACGGTACGGATGGTGCGGGAAGTTTGCAGTTCTCACAGGTCAAGGCTGAGGCCTGGTCCAGAGCGGGGCTCAGAGAACCTGCCTAGTGGGGACAGTGGAAGCTCAGATTTGGAAATTTCCCTTGGGGGACTTCAGTCTGTCTCCTTGGCCGGAATAAACCCTAACTGTGAGTCCGACAGCTCTCGGTGAGTCCTGTGAACCCTTCTAGAGAATGATCTAGAAGCTGAGGGTGGTTTGGGGGAGCCACTCAGACTCGTAATTGGTGTCCAAAGTGAGGGTGGTCCCCGGGGACCTTTCCCTGTGACTTTGTAGTGGGCCAAGCTCCTGGCGCCCCATCTTTGTGGGTGCCGTTGATGGGGTTTGGGGCGTGATGGTGGGGTTCGTGGGGTCTGGAGCCGACAGCCAAGAAAGAATTCTTGAAGACATCTTTGGTGCAAAAAAGGGATTTTATGAAAGCACGGGAACAGGACCCGTGGGCAGAAAGAGCTGCGCCGGGGCTGCGCAGAGTGACTGGTTATATCCTGTGGGGGTGGAGGAGATACAGTCAAGAGGAAGTTTCTTAAAGGGGTTTCCATATGCTAGAGAGGATTTACAGATCACCGGAGGGCTAGTACTGTCCAGCTAAGGTTGTTTTTCCCTCCAGCAAAGCATTAGCATTAAGACAGTAGGGAGTTTCTGATTTGTAAACCGATGGAGACTGTCAGTTTAACCATTTGTTTTCCGTCCTTTCCTTTGTTCTGGGGCAGCCAGGAGTGCCTGAGGGGCATCACATATGTCCCACCTGGGGGGAGGGGGTCGTGCTAGCTTGTGCTTGGCCCTCAGCTTGCCTTATGTTCCCTCCACGCTGGGTCATGCGTTGTGGGTGTCGCCCGGCAGGGTGTGGGGCTGGGAGCATTGTCACCCCCATGAGGTCCTTAGGCCGGGGCCTGGTGACCACCTGGCCGCTCTGGACACACGCTCTGCTGACCACAAGCAATGACTGGTCCCTGCTGCTGCTGTCCGTGAGTCTTGCGGATGGGATTCGGGGGGTCCCCATCCTGCTGTTCTCCATCTCACCCACACCAGCCTCTCCCAAGGACACGGATTCGGTGGTGCCCATAGAGAAAGCTCCGGACGTTCCAAGCCTGGGCCGCTCTGTGGGGGAAGAAGCCTCGCTCTTCACATGGGGTTGCTCAGCTTCTAGACAGTTCCGCTGGCTCAGCATCCCCCCACTCCCCTCCCCGTGGTCTCTTCGCTTTACTGACTTCTCTCACCACACTCTATTTCCAGTGGATAGATCTGGACTGAAACCCCAATCTGGGGCTAAATGTCATAGTTTTGGGAGCCAAGTCCATGCTAAAAAGAGGCTCCTAAGGATAGGATATAGGATTCCAAATACCAAATTCACGTGATTTTGTAAAAAATACCACACTACTCTTTCCTCCATACGATGCCCTTTTGTCCATAACATCTGACAACATAGACAAGTCAACATAATGTCATCAAGAACATCAATCTGCTAAAAAAAAAATATGGAAATCCATATTTCTAGGTCTATGGACGTTCTGCATGTTCTTTCTACCCCCCTCCCACCTCGTTTGAAACTTAATTCCACAAAAAGAGTAAGGTATTTTCTCTCCTTATTCATTGTAATATCCGCCGAACAAATGTTCAAATGTCTCAGAATCATTGAGAAAAGGAAAAAAAAAAAAAAAAACAAACCCACGCAAGTGTGAATAACTGAGATTCAGCACGTGTGCACAGAAAGCAGTCATTTCGGATCTGAGGGGAGACAGGATGCACACGTGTGCTGTGTATCTCACCGAGCCTCAGTGCAAACAGTGATCGGTTATATGCATGTATCTGCCACCTGTGAGTTGTAAAAGATTTATTTATGAAATGTTACATCTGGTTCTAAGTATTCATAACCCCTTGAGGCCGATGGTGGCAATTAACCACGTGGGTAGTATACAAACATGTGTTTCTAAAAACTGAAGCTTTGCAAAGCTCCCCCTGGGTCTCAAAGAAGCCTCCATGATGCACAGGGGAGTGCAGAAAGGGCTGGAAGAGAGAGGGTGCCGTGAAGGTTCCTTAAGGACTTGGTTTGGACCAAGGCTGTTAAGAACCTCCTTCATGGTGGGGGGCGGGGCCTGGGTGGCTCAGTCAGTTAAACATTTGACATCAGCTCAGGTCATGATCTTGCGGTTCATGAGTTCGAGCCCCACATCAGGCTCTGTGCTGACCGCCTGGAGTTGGCTTCAGCTTCTGTGTCTCCCTCTCTCTCTCTGCCTCTCTCCCATTATCTCTCTCAAAAGTGAATAGACATTAAAAAAATAATTACAGATCAACATTAAACCATCCTGCACACTAGAAAACTGATCTGAGGATTAACACAACAATCTGCACAACTTGAACCACAGAACTCAGCAAGTATGAGGTGAACTGGGGGAGAGAGAAGGCATGGAGGGGAGGGAGCTGTTTTTGCTTGTGGAGAGAGGATAGGGACGGGGGTTGGATAGAATACGGGAAAAGCAACCTCCACAAAAGCAGCTGGAGAGAAGGTGGAAAAGTGGAAACGACTGCAGGGACTGAACAAAAAAGGGAGAAAGGAGAAAGGAGAGGGTTTAAATTCCATTAAGACTCTATAAACGGGGAGTGCAGAGTCTGAAACTCCGCAGCTCAATACCTGGCGGTGCTCTGGTGAGAAGGGTGAATCCTCAGGAGCAGAGTGGGGCCCAGAGGTCTTTAGGCCACATGGGGAGAGGTGGTTCCCCTGCTGGGAGGAAATCGGGTAAAGGCTGTGCAGCCACCCCACAGGCAAACCTCACAGCAGACCCCAGAGATCAACCACATTCGCTGGTGCTGGAACAAGGTCATCGGGGTTGAAGCCTGGTGCCAGATGCGTGTTGTGATTTTCCATAGTCCCTGAAACACTGCCGCTACACGATCACGTGAACTTTCTCTGGGGCGGGCTGGCACCTGGCCGCAGTCTTTGGGTTTCGGTCCTGCAGATGTTCCTGGGTGTGGCCAGCACTGGCCATTGCTCGGTGAGACCCTCCTTCAGAGGGGCAGAGTGGGTCAAAGCCGCAGTCCCTCAGAAGTGAGGGGTCAGGAAACACAGCCGCATCTGAGATAAAACTAAGGAGGGAGGTGCCACCTGGCAACCTGATGGCTTGGTCACGGACAGTGTAAAAGTGGGGAGTGGATGGAAGTCAGAGAGAAAGGACGGCTGCACGATTGCTGATGGGGGAGAACAGAGTTCTGATACTAGAGACTGGGTAGCTGGGTGACGCCATTTTCACCACTCCCACGCATGCGCATACACACCCACAAGCACCACAACAATCCACCCCAGCAAGCCAAGCAGCTCCATCTAGTGGAGAATGGAGCCGTTACACTAAGCCCTGCCCAACTGGGCCAACCTCACTCTTCAAGAACACAAGTCTCTCCACCTGCTTAGTTTACAGACTATAAAGTGCTTCAGAGTTTGACTTCTAGGAGAAAACGATATAATTTCAATCGTATTTCAGTCTGTTCATTGGTCCATCTATTCAATTTTCTTTTTTTTCTTTTTCGTTTCTTTTCTTTTTTTTGAACACAGAAAGAGAAAAAAATTTATTTTCAATTTTTATTAAAAATATTTTTATTTAATTTTTTTCTACTATACTTGTTATGTTTTTGTAAATTAAAAAAATTGTTTAATGTTTATTTATTTTTGAGAGAGAGAGACAGAGCGTGAGTGGGGAAGGAGCAGAGAGAAAGGAAGACACAGAATCCAAAGCAGGGTCCAGGCTCTGAGCTGTCAGCACAGAGCCCTATGCGGGGCTCAAACCCACGAACCATGGGATCATGACCTGAGCTGAAGTCGGACGCTTAACCAACTGAGCCACCCAGGTGCCCCACATTTTTGTGAATTTTTAAAATTATATTTTACTTCCATCATCTCATTTTATTCTATTTCATTGTATTATTTTTTTCAAATTTTCAAATGTTTTCCTTCCCTCCCCCCTTTTTCTCTAATCTATCAAGCTCCTTTCAACAGCCAGACCAAAACACACCTAGGATCTAGCATCATTTATTTGATACGTGTGTGTGTGTGTGTGTGTGTGTGTGTGTGTGGTGTTTTTAATTTTTTAATTTTAATTCTTTTGACCTTATTAATTCCTTTTCTTCCTTCAAAATGACAAAACGAAGGAATTCACCCCAAAAGAAAGAGCAGGAAGAAACGACAGCCAGAGACTTAATCAACACAGATACTAGCAAGATGTCTGAGCCAGAATTTAGAATCACAATAATAAGAATACTAACTGGGGTCAAAGATAGATTAGAATCCCTTTCTGCGGAGATAAAAGAAGTAAAAGCTAGTCAGGATGAAATAAAAAATGCTATAGCTGAGCTGCAATCTCGAATGCATGCCATGGCGGCAAGGATGGATGAGACAGATCGGTGAATCAGTGATATAGAGAACAAACTTGTGGAAAATAATGAAGCAGGAAAAAAGAGGGAGACTAAGGCAAAAGATGTTTTAAGAATTAGAGAAATCAGTGACTCATTAAAAAGGAACAACATCAGAATCATAGGGGTCCCAGAAGATGAAGAGAAAGAAAAAAGTGTAGAAGGGTTATATGAGTAAATCATAGTGGAAAACTCCTAACCTGGGGAAAGTCACAGACATTAAGATACAGGAAGCACAGAGGACTCCCATTAGATTCAACAAAAACCGACCATCAACAAGGCATATCATAGTCAAATTCACAAAATACTCAGGCAAGGAAAGAATCATGAAAGCAGCAAGGGAAAAAAGGTCCTTAACCTACAAGGGAAGACAGATCAGGTTTGCAGAAGACTTATCCACAGAAACTTGGTAGGCCAGAAAGGAGTGGTAGGATATATTCGATGTGCTGAATCAGAAAAATATGCAGCCAAGAATTCTTTAGCAAGCAAGGCTGTCATTCAAAATAAAAGGAGAGATTAAAAGTTTCCCAGACAAACCAAAATTAAAGGAGTTCGTGACCACTAAACCAGCCTGCAAGAAATTTTAAGGGGGACTCTCTGAGGAGAGAAAAGATGAGGAAAAAAAAAAAAGACCAAAAGCAACAAAGACTAGAAAGGACCAGAGAACACCACCAGAAACTCCAACTCTACAAGAAACATAATGGCAATAAATTCATATCTTTCAGTATTCACTCTAAACATCAATGGACTAAATGCTCCAATCAAAAGACATAGGGTAACAGAATGGATAAAAAAACAAGATCCATCTATATGCTGTTTACAAGAGACCCACTTTAAACCTAAATACACCTTCAGATTGAGAGTAAGGGGATGGAGAACCATACATCATGCTAATGGTCGACAAAAGAAAGCCAGAGTTGCCATACTTACATCAGACAATTTAGGCTTTAAAATAAAGGCTGCAACAAGAGATAAAGAAGAACATTATATCATAATTAAGGGGTCTATCCACCAAGAAGACTTAAAAATTGTAAACATTCATGCTCCAAATGTGAAAGCACCCAAATATATAAATCAATTCATCACAAGTATAAAGAAACTCATTGATAATAGTACCATAATAGTAGGGGACTTCAACACCTCACTCACAGCAATGGACATCTAAACAGAAAGTCAGCAGGGAAACAATGGCCTTGAATGACACACTGGACTGGATGGACTTAACAGGTATACTCAGAACATTTCATCCTAAAGCAGCAGAATATACATTCTTCGCCGGTGCACATGGAATTTTCTCCAGAATAGATCACATACTGGGACACAAATCAGCCCTCGACAAGTACAAAAAGATCAAGATCATACCGTGCATATTCTCAGACCACAACGCTATGAAACTTGAAATCAACCACAAGAAAAAAAACATTAGGAAAGGTAACAAATACTTGGAGACTAAAGAACATCCTACTAAAGAATGAATTGGTTAACCAAGAAGTTAAAGAGGAAATTAAAAAGTACATGGAAGCCAATGAAAATGATAACATCACAGTCTAAAACCCCTGGGACGCAGCAAAGGCAGTCATAAGAGGAAAGTATACTGCAAGCCAGGCCTTCCTAAAGAAGGAAGAAAGGTCTCAGATACACCACCTAACCTTACACCTTAAAGAGCTGGAAAAAGAACAGCAAATAAAACCCCAAACCAGCAGAAGACAGGAAATAATAAAGATTAGAGCAGAAATCAATGCTATCAAAACAAAAACAAAAAACAAACAAACAAAACCAACCCCCCCACCCAAAACCAAAAAAAAACCCAGTAGAACAGATCAATGAAACCAGAAGCTGGTTTCAAAATTGATAAACAAAATTGATAAACCACTAGCCAGTTTGATCAAAAAGAAAAAGGAAAGGACCCAAATAAATAAAATCAAGAATGAAAGAGGAGAGATCACAACCAACACAGCAGAAATAAAAACAACAATAAGAGAATATTATGAGCAATTATATGCCAATAAAATGGGCAATCTGGAAGAAATGGACAAATTTCTAGAAACATATAAACTACCAAAACTGAAAACAGGAAGAAATAGAAAATTTGAACAGACCCATAACCAGTAAGGAAATCAAATTAGTAATCAAAAATCTCCCAAAAAACAAGAGTCCAGGGCCAGATGGCTTTCCAGGGGAATTCTACCAAACATTTAAGGAAGAGTTAACATCTATTCTCTTGAAGATGTTCCAAAAAATAGAAATGGAAGGAAAACTTCCAATTTTTTTTTCTATGAAGCCAGCATTACCTTCATTCCAAAACCAGACAAAGACCCCACTAAAAAGGAGAACTATAGACCAATTTCCCTGATGAACATGGGTGCAAAAATCCTCAACAAGATATTACCCAACCAGATCCAAAAATACATTTAAAAAAATTATTCACCACAACCAAGTGGGATTTATACCTGGGATGCAGGGCTGGTTCAATATCTGCAAAACTATCAGTGTGATTCATCACATCAATCAAAGAAAAAACAAGAACCACATGATCCTCTCAATAGATGCAGAAGAAACATTTGACAAAATACAGCATCCTTTCTTGATAAACAGCATCAAGAAAGTAGGGATTGGGGCGCCTGGGTGGCGCAGTCGGTTAAGCGTCCGACTTCAGCCAGGTCACGATCTCGCGGTCCGTGAGTTCGAGCCCCGCGTCAGGCTCTGGGCTGATGGCTCAGAGCCTGCAGCCTGCTTCCGATTCTGTGTCTCCCTCTCTCTCTGCCCCTCCCCCGTTCATGCTCTGTCTCTCTCTGTCCCAAAAATAAATAAATGTCGAAAAAAAAAATTAAAAAAAAAAAAAAAAAGAAAGTAGGGATAGAAGGATCATACCTCGAGATCATAAAAGCCATATCTTTTGGGGAAAGACCCACCACTAATATCATCTTCAATGGGGAAAAACTGAGAGCTTTCCCCTAAAGTCAGGAACAAGACAGAGATGTCCACTCTTGCCACTGTTATTCAACATACTATTGGAAGTCTTAGCCTCAGCAATCAGACAACACAAAGAAATAAAAAGCATCCAAATTGGCCAGGAGGTAGTCAAGGTTTCACTCTTCGCAGATGACATGATACTCTATATGGAAAACCCAGAAGATTCCACCAAGAAACTGCTAGAACTGATCCATGAATTCAGCAAAGTTGCAGGATATAAAATCAATGCACAGAAATTGGTTGCATTTCTATACACCAACAATGAAGCAACAGAAAGAGAAATCAAGGAATCAATCCCATTTACAATTGCACCAAAAACCATAAAATACCTAGGAATAAATCCAATCAAACAGGTGAAAAAGCTATACACAGAAAACTATAGAAAGCTTACAAAAAAAAATGGAAGAAGACACACAAAAAAATGGAAAAATATTCCATAATCCTGGATAGAAAGAACAAATATTGTTAAAATGTCAATACTGCCCAAAGAAATCTACATATTCAACACAATACCTATCAAATAACACCAGCATTCTTCACAGAACTAGAACAAACCATCCTAAAATTGGTCTCTGATTGAGTCTCTGATTGAAAAGACTCTGATTGATACAAAGCAATCTTGAAAAAGAAAACCAAAGCAGGAAGCATCACAATCTCAGACTTCACGCTGTATTACAAAGCTGTAATCATCAAGACAGTATGGTACTGGCACAAAAACAGACACAGAATAGAGAACCCAGAAATTGACCCACAAACGTATGGCCAACTAATATTTGACAAAGCAGGAAAGAATATCCAATGGAATAAAGACAGTCTCTTCAGCAAATGGTGCTGGGAAAACTGGACAGTGACATGCAGAAAAATGAACCTGGACCACTTTCTTACAGCAGACACAAAAATAAACTCAAAATGGATGAAAGACCTAAATGTAAGACAGGAAGCCATCAGAATCCTCGAGGAGAAAGCAGGCAAAAACCTCTTTGACCTTGGCTGCAGCAACTTCTTACTCGATATGTCTCTGCAGGCAAGGGAAACAAAAGCAAAAAATGAACTATTGGGATCTCATCAAAATACAAACTTCTGAATAGCAAAGGAAACAATCAGCAAAACTAACAGGCAACCAATGGAATGGGAGAAAACATTTGCAAACGACATATCAGATAAAGGGTTAGTATCCAAAATCTACAAAGAACGTATCAAACTCAACACCCAAAAAAACAAATAATCCAGTGAAGAAATGGGCAAGAGACATGAATAGACACTTGTCCAAAGAAGACATCCCGGTGGCCGACCGACACATGAAAAAATGTTGAACATCACTCATCATCAGGGAAATACAACTCAAAACCACAGTGAGATATCACCTCATACCTGTCAGAATGGCTAACAATAACAACTCAGGCAACAACAGATGTTGGTGAGGATGCGGAAAAAGAGGATTTCTTTGGCACTGCTGGTGGGAATGCAAACTGGTGCAGCCACTCCGGAAAACAGTATGGAGGCTCCTCAAAAAATTAAAAATATAGAACTACCCTACGAGCCAGCAATTGCACTACTAGGTATCTATCTAAGGGATACAGGTGTGCTGTTTCAAAAGGGCACATGTACCCCAATGTTTATAGCAGCACTATCGACAATAGCCAAAGTATGGAAAGAGCCCAAATGTCCATCGATGGATGAATGGATAAAGATGATGTGGTCTATATATACAATGGAGTATTACTTGGCCATCAAAAAGAATGAGATCCTGCCATCTGCAACTACGTGGATGGAACTGGAGGGTATTATGCTAAGTGAAATTAGTCAGAGAAAGACAAAAATCATATAACTTCACTCATATGAGGACTTTAAGAGACAAAACAAAGGAACATAAGGGAAGGGAAACAAAAATAATATAAAACCAGGGAGGGGGACAAAACAGAAGAGACTCTTTTTTTTTATTTTATTTTTTTTTCAACGTTTATTTATTTTTGGGACAGAGAGAGACAGAGCATGAACAGGGGAGGGCAGAGAGAGAGGGAGACACAGAATCAGAAACAGTCTCCAGGCTCTGAGCCATCAGCCCAGAGCCCGACGCGGGGCTCGAACTCACGGACCGCGAGATCGTGACCTGGCTGAAGTCGGACGCTTAACCGACTGCGCCACCCAGGCGCCCCAGAAGAGACTCTTAAATATGGAGAACAAACTGAGGGTTCCTGGAGGGGTTGTGGGAGGGGGGATGGGCTAAATGGGGAAGGGGCATTAAGGAACCTGTTCCTGAGATCATTGTTGCAACATATGCTAACTAACTTGGATGTAAATTTAAAAAATAAATCAAATAAAAAAATAATTTTAAAAAGAGTACAATAAGATGTTATTTCTGGGGGGGATGAGGGTTGACATCGCTGCCCAAGGGCCACTACGGTCCCCTTTGATTAATAATTATTGTTCTAACGTCTGTAACTTCAACCCAGAGAATATTTTCCCCTCACCCTGTAGGTGGGCCCTGTGGCCACCCTGTTGAGAGCAGAGCAGTGGTGAATCTGGTCACCACAGTAGTGGCTGGAAAAACCCCCCATGGAGAGCGTGGAACTTAGTGCCCCCAAGCAACAGAACCCCAGAGTAGCGGGCGTTGACTTGCCAAAAGCCGCCCACACCGGTTGGTTGGGGCTCCATGAAAAAGCGGATTGTATTAGGACATTGGTGAGTCTTGAATGCCCGGAAAGGTGACAAGGACATGGCTGGGAAAGCAGGAATAGGAGAACGTCTTCCCTCTAGGATTCACTTGAAAAGACAGATGCTCTATGTAAATGAGAGGTTCGCTGCCCTCTTGTTCACACGCGGGGCACAGTGATTCTGAAGGGCAGAGCGAGTAAATCCGAGGGAAATTCTACCTGGAGCTGAACTCTGGGGGGATAGAGATTACGTTACATCCAGTTCTCTGCTTTCCTCCTCCTTAGGTCCATTTTAGGCCTCTGTTTTCCGGTTTCCTTTTCCACTTCCGGTTTATATTATCTTCCTGTACTCCGCAAGACATCGCGGATCCATTGCTGAATACGGTTGAGCCATTACCATGTAAGCAATGAAGCGACTCCTTAACAACTGCTCGGAGGCAGAGCTGGCACTACACTGACTCTCTGTCCATTCCCAGGCCATTGAATATACCCATTTTATAGATGAGCCCACTGAGGCCCAGAGAAGCAGTCACTACCCTCCAGCTACGGTAATAACCGCTACCTTTAATCGGCTGCCTCTCTTGCTAACCGGCACTGTTCTGAGCGCTTCAGCTGCATGAACTTTTGCAACCCTCCATAAAAGGAGGTGCCGTTGGGGCGCCTGGGTGGCTCGGTCAGTTGGGTGTCTGACTTTAGCTCAGGTCACGACCTCACGGTTCATGACTTGGAGCCCCACGTGGGGCTGTGCACGGATAGCGTGGAGCCCGCTTGGGATTCTTTTTCTCTCTCCCTCTCTCCCTGCCCCTCCCCTGCACGCGCTCTCTCTTTCTAGCCCTCAAAATAAATAAATAAACTTACAAAAAAATTAAAAAGGCAATTTTAAAAAAGGAGGTGCTGGTATTGTCCCTCTCTTTGCAATGAGGAAACCAAGGTAGGTCACTCAACAGGAGGGAGCAGAGCTGGGATTGGAGTCTAAACAGTGTGGCTTCAACGTGCCAACTCAAGCCTTTCGAGCGACAGCACAGAGTAGGGGTAATGAACGTCAATGGAACAGACGGAGGGAACGGCACAGTCCCACCTGCCAGAGGTCTTTTCACTCAATGTCCCTCTGTGGTCTCTACCTTTCTCCTATCGTCTTTATTTGGGTACCCCCCAAGGTGGACCCTGAGACAAGGACGGGGTGCAAGTGGTTTAGCCGGGAGCTGCCCCCAGGAATCCCAGCGAGGGAGTGACAGAGGGAGGAAGGCCAGCAAAGGTCAGAACCCAGAGGCAGGCGGGCCTGCCTCCGGGTGGGTGTGAAGGATGGGGAAAAACACGTGACCGGCTCCCGTTTTGGGCTCCAGCAGCGGGAACAAGACAGAAATTGGCATTTCGATGAGTCCTTACTGTTTTGCAAAATAAAGGTAGCTGCCCTTTGCACGTGGTTCTCAATCCACCGGCGTGGGGGGCCTTCGCGAATCAGGCTGAGAAGGAGCACGTGAAGGCCAGAAGAGGCAAGACTGGAGTGGAAGCAGGCAAGACGGAGGAGGTGTTTTCATAGACGCCGCAGAGAGTTCTCGCATGAAGCTGTAAGTTCGGGGGCTGGAGTTGAGAGGAGCTGTGAAGAGTGGATTCTCTTCAGTCATGAATGCATCGGGGACCAGGGCCGGGTCCCTGCTGCCTGGGGAACTGTTCAGTGATGGTCTCCCCGTCTCCCTGCTCAGAGGAGCCGTGGAACCCCAGGCGCACGTGGCTGGAAGGGCCCTCGCTCTCAGGGGAGGGGGAGGACGAGAAGGCGGTAGCAGGGAGAAGCTGTTTCATTGGCGGGACTCTGGTCACGGGCTGACGGCCAAGCCAGGGCGGAGGCTTCTGGGCCTGAGCTTCCCTGAGCCCGAGCCTGGGATCACAGGAGAGCAGGATCTCTGCTCGGGGGAGAGGGCTGCCCGAAGCCGGCGGCCGGCCACCCAGGCTTGCCTAGAACATGACCTTTGACTGGGACCTGTATTCACTACATTCTTATTTTACCCTTTTTCCTGATGCTTTGACGTCCTGGGGGCCTTGCTAACACAGGAAGCAGAGATGATGATCCCCAGGGATGGTAAACAACGGGTCTGCAGTAACATTTTTCACAGGCAAACTAGCCGATCCAGAGCCCCCGCCCCCACGCCTACTCTATGGGGCTCTGGGCCACGAGCCCCCTGCCCTAATCCCCCAGGACCAGGTGCCCACCAACTAGAGACAGCCCCTATGGCCCAGAGCCCGCTGGAATTATTCAAACCGGCTGATCCCGGCTCCCTCTGCCGTGCCTGTTCCTTCTCAAAAACCACAGTAAAGGCTCTTGTCCATATCTTCCCCTCTCCTTCTGCCTCCCGACCTCGGGGCCTCCCCATGTGACTGGGCTTGGCAGGCTGTGGCCTGGTGGGGGACACCCCCTCCTCCTGGGAACTGTGAGGGATGAACTCTCTCCACAAGGGCAATCCTCTCCCAGTCGGTTGGCCTCCCCACACCCGAATGATAAAACCTACATTGTCTTTATTTTTAAATGTTTGCTTGTTTATTTTGGAGAGAGAAGACAAGTGGGGGAGGGGCAGAGAGACAGGGAGACACAATCCGAAGCAGGCTCCAGGCTGCAAGCTGTCAGCACAGAGCCCGACGCAGGGCTCGAACCCACAAACCCTGAGATCGTGATCCAAGCCGAAGTCGGACGCTTCACCGACTGAGCCAGCCAGGGGCCCCTAAAACCTACCTTTTATTTCAACGTTTATTTATTTTTGGGACAGAGAGAGACAGAGCATGAACGGGGGAGGGGCAGAGAGAGAGGGAGACACAGAATCGGAAACAGGCTCCCGGCTCTGAGCCATCAGCCCAGAGCCCGACGCGGGGCTCGAACTCCCGGACCGCGAGATCGTGACCTGGCTGAAGTCGGACGCTCAACCGACTGCGCCACCCAGGCGCCCCAAAACCTACCTTTTAAAAGACAGCTTGGCAACAAAAGCCTTTCCCTTTATGTAGGTCGTGGGACAAGGAAGGTTGAGGGAGGGAGAAAGAAGATAGAGGCTGGGCATCTGATATTTGCTCAGTAAAGTAAGAGAAGACAAACAATTTTGGCTGAAAAGCCAGTCACTCAGAAGAGAGGGAGGTAGGGTGACACAGAAGGTCCAGAGGCCAGGGTCAAGAAAGGAAGCGTGACACTGTGAAAGTCCTGGTCAGCGTGTGTCCACTGACCCAGCAAGTGAGACTGAGGCACGGTGATGGAGATTTGAGAGAGGTAAGTGGGTAGAGGGAGGGCCGGTTCTCTCCTGAAGGAGACGCCCCCTTCCTCCCCTGTGGGGCCGAGGGCAGGGACAGAGGCCCAGGAGAGAGAGGTGATCCTAATTTTTTTTTCCTTTTTAAAATTTGTGACAAATGCATATAATATGAAATTGACCACCTTCAGGATTTTTAAGCGAACGGCTCAGGGGCATGGAACACATATCTCACAGTGGCGCAGCCATCACCACCGTCCGGCTCCAGAACTTTCCATCTTCCCAAACTGAGACCGTGTCCCCGTTAAACACTGACCCCCATTGCCCTCCACCAGCCCTGCAACCACCTTCTACTCTCTGTCTCTACGAATTTAGCAACTCTAGGTACCTCATATAAACGCAATCATCCAGAATTTCTTTTTGTGCCTGGCTTCTCTCATCCAGCAGAATGTCCTCAAGGCTCACCCACATGGTAGCAGGTATTCAGAATTTTTTTTAAGTTTATTTATTTATTTTGAGAGAAGGAGAGAGAGGGAGAGAGAGCAGAGAGAGAGGGGGACAGAGGATCCGAAGCAAGCTCTGGGCCAACAGCAGAGCGCCCTATGTGGTGCTTGAACTCACGAATCGTAAGATCATGACCCGAGCCCTAGTCGGGCGCTTAACTGACAGAGCCACCCAGGCCCTCCCAGATTCCTTCTTTTTTAAGGCTGGATCATATTGCATCGTATGGATGGACCGCGTTTTGTTTATCCACTCATCCATTGATGACTGTTTCCACCTTTTGGCTACGGCGAATAATGGTCTATAAACACGGGTGTACAAGTATGTTTGAGTTTTGCTTTTAATTCTTTTGGGTGTGTAGCCAGAGGTGGAATGGTTGGATCTGCTTTGGTTTTTCAAGTAGGTCGGTGGTGCACCCGGGACCAGGCTGCCTCAGCTCTAATCCTGGCCGAGAAGTTACTTTACTTGGGGCGCCTGGGTGGCTCAGTCTAAGCGTCCGACTCTTGATTTCAGCTCAGGTCATGATCTCATGGTTTGTGGGATGGAACCCCTCATCGGGCTCTGCGCTGATGGCGTGGAGCCTGCTCGGGATTCTCTCTCTGCCTCCCCTCCCCCATTTGTGTGCTCTTGCCCTCTCTCTCAAAATAAATAAACTTAAAAAAAAAAGTTACTTTACCTCTTAGTACAAAGGTTTCCTCAACTTTGAAAAGGGATGATGATAGGGGTGCACAGGTGACTCGGTTGGTTAAGTGTCCAACTTCAGCTCAGGTGGGGTTCGAGCCCCACATCGGGCTTTGTGCTGACAGCTCAGAGCCTGGAGCCTGCTTCACATTCTGTGACTCCCTCTCTGCCCCTCCCCTGCTTGCACTCTGTCTCTCTCTCTCTCTCTCTCTGTCAAAAATAAATAAACATTAAAAAATTGTTTTAAAGAAAAGGGATAATGATAATAATGGCAGTGATCGTGGGGTTGTTGTGAGAGATATCTAGAATCACACGTTTTGCACGTTGGCTGGGACCTGGTACCTACCCGGCTTGCCATCATTTTTGCTATGTTTGTAGATTTCAGAGACAGGGGGCGCATTCTTTGGCACGTCCACCAGGGGTCGCCACTGCCCGCGGTACCGAGTCCCTGGCTGGACCATGCTGGCCTCCGCCCCTGCCCTCCAGCAGCCGCCTCTGTTTTGCCCCTCTCGGCCCGCAGCTCTCTCCTGTCACCCAGTCCCTCAACTCTACAGTTCCATTTGTCTTCCTAACATAGGAACAAGAAGTTCCCGAATTACCCAGGCCGGATCACTTGTGCTCCACCCCTCAGGGGGAAGTTCCTTCTGCAGGAATTTCAGATCATTATGTTGGCATATTTATCAGGCCCAAACGATCTGCTGCTGGCAGGTAATTACCATGTCCTGCTTGAGGAGGGTCAGCTCAGGTCATGTGTGGGAAAGCACTGCATAAACATTGGGGACAGCTGTAGTGGGTTCCGGGGCCCGGGGCCCCGAGGAGTCCTCCCTGTCAGAACACCTTTCTGGAATAATTGCAGTTTCTGAGCAGGAATGGAACATTTCAGTGTTCATGGGCCTCAGCAGATGTGGCCTGGGGGAGAGGCCAGTGGGCACCGTGGCTAACCGTACGAGGGCAGCCGCTCCTGAAGCTCAGCTCAAGGTCTCTTGTTGGTCCTTAACATGGGCTCAGTGTAGGCAGATATTCTGATTTTTCAAGAGCATCGGAAAATGCAGATCTTTTTTTCACACGAAATCTCCAAAATTCTCAGTATTGGCAGTTAGTAACAATCTTTTTTTTTTTTTTTTTTTTTTTCCAAAGTCAGCGTGAGCCAATCAAAACACTCTGCAAGACGATCTTGGTCTGTGGGAGCCATTTTGCAGTCTCTGATGGAGTCTTGTTGAAGACTGTGGTCAGTAAATGCCATGTGACGTCCACCAGGGGGACCGGATTTTAAGCTGTCTAGGTGCTCTTTGGTGCTCACTGGTCAGGGATGAACCAGGACTCCTGGCTTCTCCTATGCAGAGGTGGAAAGGGGTGCCCTTTGGCTGTCTGCCCCAGGACCCAAGGCTAACCAGTGACCTAGAGATGTGAGAAGCCCCGTTCGGTCCTGTTCCCCTGAGCTGTCCAGCTTCACTCCTCCTGAGAGACCCTTGTTAACCCACTTAGAGCATCTGCACTGGGCTCTTACAGACAAAGAGCATCATACTCCTCTCTCTGTCACCTCGATGGCATTTCTGGGTACACACAAAGAGGGAGTGCCCCAAGGTCCCCAAGAAATATCTACTGCTAATGGCACATGAATGGTCCAACCCTTCCGGGAAAGCTCAACCCCATGATGCCCATGGACAGTGCGAAAGGTCCTTCTGAATGGAGGGATGGATTGTCTTTGCAGCCCCAATGATGGGAGCCAGAGGCAAGGGCTGGGAGGAGAGAGTAGCCCTGGGGGTTCGCTTGGAAAGTCCTGATGCTCAGCTCTTCACACCCACTCAGCCAGTGTGATCGCGGCTGCGAGATGGAAATAGATGTGCTTGGCAGAGGGCCTCTTAAGGTGCTGAAATGGAATTTCACATGCCGGGCTGATATCTGTATGCAACAAGAAACCAGAAACTCTGCTCCCTGCACCCTCCATCCCCGCCTCGTGTATCCGGGGGACCAGACTTCTTGTGGAGGTTCCAGATCGTTCTTGTTTTTGACCCTCATCAGGCAACTGGATGGAGCTCCACAGGAGGTGACCGATCTCGCTCATTTGAGAAGCATTAAAGGGTGAGATGCTGAATTTGCCCCAGGCTTACCCTTTATGGATTGCAACAAAGTCGATTTTAACAGAGATGATACAGCTAAAGGCAAAATAATTCTGGTTTTCTCTCTCTTCTTAGCTTCCCAAAGAACTGGCCACACACACACACACACACACACACACACAGTTGCTTGGTTTATCACAGCAACATTTTCCACGTTCAGAAATTTGATACACAATCAAGAGAAAGCTCTTCCCCTTGCCCCTGCTGAGAGGGGAAGCTAAGCACAGAGTTCGAGGCATAGCCTCCTCGTGGGAAGTGGCCTGTGTCTCCAGGGAAGGGAGAAACACGCCGAGTTTTCACTGAGGTCTCTCTCTGCTGAAGCGAGGCTCGGATCTGAGCGGAGCAGTTCCGGAGAGGAGCTGAAGTCGTGACCTTCACTCTCTTTTCCTCATCAGCCAAAACTCCGGTCTCGTTTCTCCTCTTCTTTTTTCCAAGTTAGCAAGAGGCTCTCTTCTCGCTTCCCTCCCCCCTGCAGTGGCCCTAGCTGCGAGAGTTCCCAAAGAATCACAATCACAGCTGGACTTCTTGGGTCGTACATGGGCTGGACCCAGTACGTGCCTTAGGTGGGCACCATGTGATAGACCCTCTGCCGTGATGGGCACGTTCTGTATCCGTGGGGCCCAGCACAGTAGCCACCAGCCACACGTGGCTACTAAGCTCTTGAAATGTGGCCGGTGCAACTGAAATTTACTTTTAATATCTCTACCTTTAAATAGCAATATGGGGCTAGTGGCTATCCTACTGGAGGGCACAACTTCAGATCTTCGCCACAAGCTTAGAAGTGCTGGTGTTATTCACCCATTTTACAGATAAAGAAACCAAGTCTCTGAGGGATTAAGTAACTTGTCCGGAACCACAGAACTAGCTGTATCCACAGTTGTAAACCTTCGCATTTGGGGCAATATTATTTGGGACGCTTCATCCTCAGCTCTCCCCTTCCCCCAGTGGTCCTGTGCAAATGAAAGTGTGTCTGTGCATGCCTACATTTGTCTAGTCCTTCTTTTCTCTCCCCTTCCTTTCTTTAAACATTTTTTAATGTTTATTTATTTTTGAGAGAGAGAGAATGTGTGAGCAGGGGAGGGGCAGAGAGACAGGGAGACACAGAATCCAAAGCAGGCTCCAGGCTCTGAGCCGTCAGCACAGAGCCCGGATGCGGGGCTCGAACGCATGCACGGTGAGATCATGACCTGAGCCGAAGTCAGGTGCTTAACTGACTGAGCCACCCAGGTGCCCCTCTCCCCGCTTCCTTTAAAAAATATGTTTCTGGGGCGCCTGGGTGGCGCAGTCGGTTAAGCGTCCAACTTCAGCCAGGTCACGATCTCGCGGTCTGTGGGTTCGAGCCCCGCATCAGGCTCTGGGCTGATGGCTCAGAGCCTGGAGCCTGTTTCCGATTCTGTGTCTCCCTCTCTCTCTGCCCCTCCCCCGTTCATGCTCTGTCTCTCTCTGTCCCAAAAATAAATAAACGTTGAAAAAAAAAAATTAAAAAAAAAAAAATATGTTTCTAATTACTGAGGAGACTGGTGGGGGGAATTCTGGGAAAACATAAAAAGAAAAATAATTATAATTCCTTCAACTAGATAAAACCACTATAGACAATTGCATCACAAAGAGTAAAACACCTAGGAGTAAATTCAACCAAAGAGATGAAGGACCTACAGAGTGAAAACTGTAAGACGCTGATGAAAGAAATTAAGGAAGACACAAATGACTGAGACAGTGCTCATGGAGTAGAAGAATTAATTAATTTGCTAATATATGTTTAATTCATTTTGCTAATATGTTTCATTATTTTGCTAATATCTGCTTCATTAATATTGCTAATATATGTTTCACTAATTTTGCTAATATGTTTAATTAATATTGCTAAATATGTTTAATTCATTTTGCTAATATATGTTTCATTAATACTGCTACTATATGGTTAATTAATATCGCTAATATATGTTTAATTAATTTTGCTAATATATGTTTCATTAATATTGCTAGTATATGGTTAATTAATATTGCTAATATATGTTTCATTAATTTTGCTAATATGTTTAATTAATTTTGCTAATATGTTTAATTCATTCTGCTAATATATGTTTAATTCATTTTGCTAATATGTTTAATTAATTTTGCTAATATGTTTAATTCGTTCTACTAATATGTTTAATTCATTCTGCTAATATATGTTTAATTCATTTTGCTAATATATGTTTATTTTTTTTTTCAACGTTTATTTATTTTTGGGACAGAGAGAGACAGAGCATGAACGGGGGAGGGGCAGAGAGAGAGGGAGACACAGAATCGGAAACAGGCTCCAGGCTCTGAGCCGTCAGCCCAGAGCCCGACGCGGGGCTCGAACTCACGGACCGCAAGATCGTGACCTGGCTGAAGTCGGACGCTTAACCGACTGCGCCACCCAGGCGCCCCTCATTTTGCAAATATATGTTTAAAAACATATTCATAAACACAGATTCGGCGCAATCCCGATCAAAATTCCCACGGCGTTTTTCCCAGAAATACAACAAACAATCCTAAAATGGCTATGGAATCACAAAAGACCCTAAATAGCCAAAGCAATCTTGAGAAAGAAGCCATCACACTCCCTGACTTCAAACTATACCACAAAGCTATATAATCAAAACAGTGTGGCACTGGCATGAAAACAGATACATGGATCAACGGAACAGAATAGAGAGCCCAGAAATAAAGACACACACATATGGTCAATTAATTTATGACAAAGGACCCAAGAATATGCACTGGGAAAAGGACAGTCTCTTCAATAAATGGTGTTGGGAAAGCTGAACAGTTACGAGCAAAAGAACAAAACTGGACCCCTATTTTACACCACACACAAAAATTAACTCAGAATAATTAAAGACTCGAATGCAAACACCTGAAGTGATAAAACTCCTGGAAGAAAACATAGATGGCAAGCCCCTGGACATCAGTCTTGGCAATGATTTTTTGGATCCATGACACCCAAAGCAATGGCAACAAAAGCAAAAATGGGGGCGCCTGGGGGGCTCAGTCAGCTGAGCTTCTGACTCTTGATTTCGGCTCAGGTCATGATCTCACAGTTTGTGAGTTCAAGCCCCGAGTCGGGCTCTGCACTGACAATGCAGAGCCTGCTTGGAATTCTCTCTCCCTCTCCCTCTCTGTCTCTGCCCCTCCCCTGTTTGTGCTCTATCTCTTTCAAAATAAAGAGATACATTTTTAAATTTTTTTTTCAACGTTTATTTATTTTTGGGACAGAGAGAGACAGAGCATGAACGGGGGAGGGGCAGAGAAAGAGGGAGACACAGAATCAGAAACAGTCTCCAGGCTCTGAGCCATCAGCCCAGAACCTGACGCGGGGCTCGAACTCGCGGACCGCGAGATCATGACCTGGCTGAAGTCGGACGCTTAACCGACTGCGCCACCCAGGCGCCCCAGAGATACGTTTTTAAAAAAAATTTTTTTAAATGAGCAGAGGATCTGAATAGACATTTTTCCAAAGAAGATATCCAGATGGCCAACAGGTACATGAAAAGATCACTCTCACTCAACATCACTCACCACTGGAAATGCAAATCAAAACCACAGTGAGATATCACCTCACACCTGTTAGGATGGCTGTCATCAAAAAGACAAGAAATAACAAGTGTTGGTGAGGATGTGGAGGAAAGTGAACCCTCGTGCACTGCTGGGAACGTCAACTGGTGCAGCCACTCTGGAAAACTGTATTAAGTTTTCTCAAAAAAATAAAAAAAAAATTAGGGCTACCCTATGATCCTGCGATTCCAGCTCTAGGGATTTATCCAAAGCAACTGAAAACACTCACTCGAAAAGAGATCTGTACCCCCATGTTCACTGTTGCATCATTCGCAACAGCCAAGACATGGAAACAAGCTAAGTGTCCATCAACGGATGGATGGATAAAGAAGAGGTGGTGTGTATACACAATAGGGTGTCATTCAGCCATTCAAAAAGAATGAAATCGTGCCATGTGTGGCAACATGGATGAAGCCCGAGGTCATCATCCCTAGGGAAATAGGTCAGACAGAGATGCATACTGCATGATCTCAGTTATACGTGGAATCTAAGAAAGACAAAAACCTAGCTCAGAGGTACAGAGAACAGACTGCTGATTGCCAAAGGGCAGGGGCCGGGGGCCGGAAGGACAGTGACATGAGCAACAACCTTCCAGGTATAAAATTTTAGAACAAGCTTTGGGTTATAAAATGACTTTTGTAGTCTATAAAGCTTAAAACAAACTTCTAGTTATAAAACAAGTAAGTCATGGGGGTATAATGCATAGTGTGGCAACTACAGTTAACAATACTGTATTGCGCATTGGGAAGTTTCTAAGGGAGCAGGTCTTAAAAGTTCTCATTGCAAACAACACTAACAACAAAGAAAACCCACCATAAATGTTCACCTATTCGTTCTCTGTGTTTTTCTGTATACACATGCATGCTGACGGACCAAAAAATATATGAATATATATATATTTTTTTAAATTTTTTAACGTTTATTTTTGAGAGAGAGAGAGAGAGAGTACGCACGGGGCAGGGGCAGAGAGAGAGGGAGACACAGAATCTGAAGCAGGCTCCAGGCCCTGAGCTGTCAGCACAGAGATCGATGGGGGGGCTCAAACTCATGAACTGCGAAATCATGACCCAAGCCGAAGTCGACGCTTGACCAACTGAGCCACCCAAGTGCCCCGGTATATACACACACACACACACACACACACACACACACACACTTTTTTTTTTTTTTAATTTAAGAATCTTACCCCATTTGCCAAGTAGGTTTTTGGAAAGCGTATATGAATTTATACCCCAGCGGCAGTGTGTGAGACTGTTTCCTCCCTTAGACCTTCATTAGATATCCTCATTGTTTCTTTCGTTAAATGAATAGACAAAGCATGGTACCTTATTGTTTGTATGCATCATTCTGTGTGTGTGTATTCATTATCTATGTATACATTTTTATAACTTTATGTCTTAGTATTTTTCATCTTGATTTGTGTGATATCCTGTTATATTAAGGTTATATCATTTGTTGTTTTTTTTTTAAGAAAAACTATTTTGGGGGGATATCTGGGTGGCTCAGTTGGTTAAGTTTAGGACTCTTGGTTTTGGCTCAGGTCACGACCTCACAGCTTCATGAGTTCAAGCCCCACGTTGGGCTCTGCACTGGCAGCACAGAGCCTGCTTGGGATTCTCTCTCCTTCTCTCGTTGTCCCTCCCCCACTTGTGCTGTCTCTGTCTCTCTCAAAATAAAATAAAAAAATTTAAAAAATTAATTTTTTTCTTTTCTTTTTTTCTCTTTAGAGAGAGAATGTGTGCACAAGTTGTGGGGAGGGACAGAAGCAAAGAGAGAATCTTAAGCAGTCGCCACACTCAGCATGGAGCCTGACGTGGGGCTGAAATTAAGAGCCAGACGCTTAACTGACTGAGCCCCCCAGCTCCGCAAAGGTTATGTAGTTTTTGTGGGTCATGCTTGTGGCAAGTGCTTCCCCAATTCATTTGCCTTTTCATTTTTTTTTCATTTTTTTTTTACTAGTGCTTCATTATCAACTGCTATTTTCTATCATGGCTAATTCCATTGGTTTCAAGCTCAAAATCTTTCCTCTTCCATAGATGAGCTGGCCGTCCTGTATGTCTGATGCTTCTGCAGGACAAATCGGGCACACCTCTATTTCCCAGCCTCAGTTTGCAGAACCCGAGATGATGAAGCCATTTGATTTGGGGTAAAGCCTAAGGAGGGTGAAGGAGTTCTGTGCAGGGGGACTAAGGAGCCAGAGGAGGGAGGAGAGAATGTGGGGCAAGGGAGTGGAGGGGGAAGGGAATTGCAGGGAAGATCTGGTTGTGGGTACAGACAGAGGGAAGAGAGAGGTCCAGGAGTAGAATGAGGCTATCTGGGAGCCCAGGTGACTGTCACCACATGGGCAGGGAAAGGGCTTTTATCCTCTTCATTCATGCAGGCATGCATGCATGCATCCACCCAGGCACCCAGCCATGCACCGTGCATCTCTATGTAACCATCTATGCATCCAACCATGCATGCATTCACCCATGCATCCATGCCTCCATGCATCCATCCATCCATCCATCCATCCATCCATCCATGAATGCATGCATTCCTGCTTTCAGTGATGGGGCAAAGGCCACACCTGGTACACTGGGATGGGCCCATAGCTCGGGCTGAACCAGGTCTAAGTGGATCAAGATCATCCTCACACCTGCATGCACAGGACAGGCGAGTCCCCGCAGAGACAGAGAGACAGCAGGTGAGGTCCCAAAACACAGGCAGAAAGCACCAGACCTCCCCAGACACACTGCAAGAACAACTGTGACAGCGGACAACTTGGTGTCATTTTCAAACAGAGTAGACAAAATACACTGCGAGAAGTAAAAAGAATTCATAACTTCCTAACTTCAGTTCGAGCTCCTATCTAGGGGTCAAGCCTCGACGGACATTCTTTTTTTAACCAGCAAATGGGTTTTAGTGAATGGCCTACATGGTGTTAGATTACAAAGTATTTTTTAAACCTTCTGAATTCACTCCCACCTCACTTCACCTAAAAAATCAGGATTTCCAGTTGTTGAAAATTAGGCACTCAACGACGCTGAGCCAGCCTCCGCCCTCCTGGAACAGAGGTGGCTGGAACAGAGTGGCAGGTGCCCTCTGACGTCTCTTCTTGCTTCGGGACCCATCAAGTGGCTCCCCACTCCCCCAGACTCATGACGCGAAATTTCCCTTTATTGGATGCTAAGCGGGGTCAGGATCCTGGCTCTACTGCCTACCCTGCTCACGTCCAATTTTATTTTTGCCTTAATCATTTTTCTATTGAGGTAAAATATAGATCCCATGAAGTTGACCATTTTATTTTATTTTATTTTATTTTATTTATTTATTTTTTAACCAAATCAACGTTTATTTATTTTTGGGACAGAGAGAGACAGAGCATGAACGGGGGAGGGGCAGAGAGAGAGGGAGACACAGAATCGGAAACAGGCTCCAGGCTCTGAGCCATCAGCCCAGAGCCCGACGCGGGGCTCGAACTCACGGACCGCGAGATCGTGACCTGGCTGAAGTCCGACGCTCAACTGACTGCGCCACCCAGGCGCCCCAAGTTGACCATTTTAACCGGTTCTAAGGCTCCAGTTCTGTGGCCTTCACAGCGATACATTCACCTTGGGCAGCTAGTCCCCACTGCCCATCTCCCGAACTTTCTCATCTCACCTCCGCAACCCATTAAACACGGGCCCCCTCCCCCACTCCCTCCCCCAGGCCCCCGGGAACCTCTTTTCTACTTTGTCCCTAGGCATTGCACTGCTCCAGGGACCTCATACAAGGAGAGTCACACGGCATACATACTTCCGTGTCTGGCTTATTTCCCTCAGCATAATGTCTTCAAGGTTCATCCAGGGTAATCTCACTTTTTTTTTTTTTTTTTTTTCAACGTTTATTTATTTTTGGGACAGAGAGAGACAAAGCATGAACGGGGGAGGGGCAGAGAGAGAGGGAGACACAGAATCGGAAACAGGCTCCAGGCTCTGAGCCATCAGCCCATAGCCTGACGCGGGGCTCGAACTCACGGACCGCGAGATCGTGACCTGGCTGAAGTCGGACGCTTAACCGACTGCGCCACCCAGGCGCCCCGGTAATCTCACTTTTTAACTGTCTTGTTTTGTAGTGAAATTCTCCTTTCCTAGCATTAATGCCAACTCCCTGATGCTTTTTTTTTTTTTTTTTTTTTTTGCTGCCTTCTTGTCCCAGCATTGCAATCCAGGCAGATCAAACCCTCCACTGGACCCCACGGACAAAGGCACCCATCCAGTCACAGGCAGCCGGGCAGCTGTGAGAGTCCACGCAGAAAAAACAAAAACAAACAAAAAAACCCCCATGCATTTGTAGGCTGCTTTTTGCTTTATTTTTTTAACCTCCTAGTGGAGATGTCACTTGTGACCTGCCACACTCTCCCCAGCTCTGTCCCTGTCGGGACCCGTGGCTGTGTCACCGCAAATGCCAACTTAGTAACCGGTCCCAATGGCTCAGCTCACAGCATCCGGTCGTCTGATTCATGCACAGTAACAACAGAAAGGAGTGGACAGCTGTGCCCAGGCGCACGAGGAGACGCAGGGATAATGCGGAGGTTGTCCTTGGGTTGGAAGCCAGCTAAGCCTCTCAGGGATCTTAGAGTTCTGGCAAGAGAAGCAGGTACATCAAAGATGCCTCAGGGAGGAAGTCATCAGTGTGAAGCCAGGCAAGACCAGAGATTAGATCTGGTGACTAATGTGCCCAGGAGAAAGGAGCAACCGGGCTTGCGTGCCTGAGCTCAGATGGGGACCCAGAGCCCCAGCTGGCAGCTCCCTAGACCCGCCTCCGTGAGAGGGTTTCCTCCCAGCAGAGCACTTCTGGGGGATTCCCAGGCAAAGACTCCAGCAGCTGGAGTGTCTTTGCGTGGCGTTAAAATCACAGAGCTCAGAACAGGGTGGGATGGCGTTCTTTAGTTCAGAAGGCGCTCCCTTGTGAGTGAGGCCATGGGAGCAGATCCGGGCTGCTTGTCTCTGGGCCCTGAGCCACCTGCAGCGTGACGGGGGGCCAGAGCTCCGGGTGCTGGGAGCAGGCGGCAGGGGCTGGAGGGGAGCAGGGGCTGTTGGTGATTTATATAATTCGATGTCCTATTTGAGTCCCTGGATTACAGGCTTAGAATTGCCACTTGAGCGTTCTCTCCCGGGAAGTCTGTCCCTGAAAATCCCACTAGGACAAACATTTGTCAGCCTCCAGGACATGAAGGGCAGGCGGGGAAGGGGGGTGTGGGGGAGCCTGCGTGCGATGCCTACCCGCTCATTGTGTCATTTCTCCACCTGTGCCCAAAGTCCCAAGTTCTATTACATGAGGACACAGTGTTTGTCTAAAGCAGTAACACAAGTGTAATATTCTCCAGGTTCCTCCCAGGCGGGATGCAGCCGTGTCTCTCCCACAGGTGGATGGTCAGCCCCAATCTGGGGTGATAAACGGATATTCTGGTTGATGGAGGGAGAAAAGCATCACAAATTTCATCTTTCAGAGTGTCGGGCTCACAGCTCTGTATCTCAGCCCGAGCTGCACACGCAGAATCTTTCTGATAAAAACGTGATGTGGGTTGCATGGTGGAATCCTCAAGACAGGCTTCTGAGAGAGGCACGACCATGACGCCCATCTTACAGACAGGTACCTCGAGTCCGGCTTGGAGACCCGGTTGTAAAAGGCAGAACGAGGACGGGAACCCCGGGTTTCAGAGCTCAAGTTCCAAGCTCAGTTCTTCGACGGCTCGGCTGGTACGTTGGTGACATGTTGCTATGTCTCCACATATCTGCACCTATGGCATTTCTCTGTTGTCAATTCCCTGCCCTCATCCTGTTCGTGTTGTCTCTGTCCGTCCTCTGCCTGTCTGCCTCTGTGCCCCACACAAAAGGCAGAAGCTGCTGGAAGAAAGGGCAGGTCTCTCCAGGGTCAGGAGGAGCACATGAATGCCAGCGGGGGGGGGGGGGGGGGTGGCTCATGGCCTTGATAGCCGCCCTCACTCTCAGAAAGCACTTGGAAAAGCACTTGACATTGTTAATTGGTTATATTGATTGCCAAGCTATTTATTCCCATGAGGGAGGGGGTACTGCTAACTCTGTTTTACCCACAAGGAAACCAAAGCTCTGAGTGTTAGGTGCACTGGTCACACAGCTGTCAAGTCGGGGAGCTGGGGTCAGGGACGCGGCAGCCAGATCCCAGTCCCTATTCCTCCCCTAAACCACGATGTCCCGCCTTCCACATCCCCTCTCATGGGTTAGTCCTCACAGCGATTCAGCAAGGTAGATGTCATTCACCCCATCTACGGATGAGCACATTGAGTCCTGCAGGGCTGGGGGAGGAGCAGGGAGTGGGTGGAACCCAGAGCCACTTCTTCCAAGTGGAGGCAATCCTTGGAATGTCAGAGCGTCCTGGAGATCTCAA
Source organism: Leopardus geoffroyi (assembly GCF_018350155.1). Classification (NCBI taxonomy): domain Eukaryota; kingdom Metazoa; phylum Chordata; class Mammalia; order Carnivora; family Felidae; genus Leopardus; species Leopardus geoffroyi. Next base: position 5,318,720 of record NC_059340.1, read on the forward strand.
GAATTCTCACCATTTCTACCGGATCATGCTTATTCAGTTCCCATCCTATTCTGCAACTATCATTTTCTTCGCTGCTGGTTTTTAATGGAGAGGCATAAATCTTGATGAATTATTTTTTTTCCAGCATATACTCCCCAGATCAAGATGTGGAACACTTCCATCGCCACAGAAACTTCCCTGGGGCCCCTTTTCGGTCTTTTACACAATTATTTTCAGCAGTTGCGACACCCAGCCTCTATTCTAATGGTACTTTACAATTGATAGATTTTCATTGACTAAAAGTTTAGATTCTGAAGTCATGGCTTTTCAAACAGAGTATTTGCGGAGCCATAAGATTCTGTGAGTACATTCTCAGGGGTCCCGACCGAGACTCTTCTTTTGAGGGGAGCCTGGGTGGCTCAGTCGGTGGAGCGTCTGACTTCGTTAGGCTCAGGGCATGAGCTCAGGGTTCATGAGTTCAAACCCTGCATCCGGCTGGCTGCTGTCAGCACGGAGCCTGCTTCGGATCCCTGTCCACCCCCCCCCCTTCTCTGCACTTCCCCTGCTCATGCTCTGTCTCTCAAAAAGAAACATTAAAAAAAACAAGAAGCAGGAGAAGACTCTCCCTTTAAAATGGCTCAAAGTGTACCAGGGTTGGAGAACCGGGACATCTGGATCCTCTCTGCCAACATACACAGCCACTAGCCCACCGCAGGGTTTCTGCACCTCGGCACCGCTGACATTTCGGGAAAGATCATTCTTTATTGTGGAGGCCGTCCTGCGCCTTGTAGGATGTTTAACTCTGCCTCCGCCCGCTAGATGCCCATAGCACCCCATCCCCCAAGTTGTGACAAGAACAAATGTCTCTAGACAGGACATCACCCCTGGTTGAGAAGCACGGTCCTGCTTAGACAGGCTTAGCTCTGGAGAAACTAAAGATCTTGTAATAAATCAGACTGAGGGTTCCATAATGATAAATAACAACAACAACAATAATAATAATAAGGGAGGAGGAGCCTGGGTTTGGTGGGGCAGGCGGAGGAGAGGGTCCCAGGAGGAGAGGGTCCCAGCCTGCTCACTGAAAGCTCCCACCCTCGAGGAAGCCCTCTGTCTCCTTGTCAGTCGGGCCCCAGGCAGAGTGCAAAAAAGCCCTCCAGGAACAGCCTATAGGCACAAGGCGCCTTTTGGGAGCCAGGAGAGAGGCCCAGAGGTGCTGAGGGAGGCTTGGAAAACCAGGTCACCTGACCCTGGGCACCGTCCTCAAATCTCTGCACGAGCCACAGCTCCAGGGACCTTTAACCCTGGGTTTATCCTTTCTCCTCCCCGCCCCCCCCCCCCCCCCCACAACTAAAATATTGGAGAATTCTTACTTACCCTCTTCTTCAACGAGGCCCTTCCTGGCCTGGTCTGGGCTCGCAAACGCTTTCCTGATAACATCTTTCTGGATAAACCCACCTGGGAGGAGAAGGCTTTGTGGTTGAAACTGTCAGGTTCTGAGAGACACAGAGACCCCCTAAAGGGTTTTTTTTTTTTTTTTCTCTTGTTTTTCACTGGCGATGTAGCCCAACCTAAATCAGTGCCTGGGGCCCTGATCCGCCTTCTGCCTGAAAGTTCCTTATAGATGAGTTACAGGTGTGTGTGCCTGAGGCTTGTGTTTACCAGGTGCAATTTACTTGACATTAACCATTTTATTTTATTTTATTTTATTTTTTAACGTTTATTTATTTTTGAGACAGAGAGAGACAGAGCATGAACAGGGGAGGGGCAGAGAGAGAGAGGGAGACACAATCTGAAACAGGCTCCAGGCTCTGAGCTGTCAGCACAGAGCCCGACGTGGGGCTCGAACTCACGGACCGCGAGATCATGACCTGAGCCGAAGTCGGACGCTTAACCCACCAAGCCACCCAGGCACCCCGACATTAACCATTTTAAAGTGAACAATTCAGTGGCATCAGGCGCGCGCAATGTTGTACAACCATCACCCACTGCCTCTATCTAGTTCCAAAACGTGTTCGTCACCCCAGAATGAACCCCCATACCGTTGCTCCCCAAGACATTGCTCCCAATAACCTCCCCCTGTTTGTCCTGTCAACCGCCAGGTTTCAGAGCTCAGAGCCTGGAGCCTGCTTCAGATTCTGTGTCTCCATCTCTCTCTCTCTCTCTCTCTGTCTGTGCCTCCCCCCGCTTGTGCTCTGGCTCTCTCTCTCTCTCAAAAACAAACATTAAAAAATTAAAAAAAAAAGGGGGCGCCTGGGTGGCTCAGTCAGTTAGGCGGCCGACTTTGGCTCAGGTCATGATCTCGCGGTCCGTGAGTTTGAGCCCCACGTCAGGCTCTGTGCTGACAGCTCAGAGCCTGGAGCCTGCTTCATATTCTGTGTCTCCCTCTCTCTGACCCTCCCCGGTTCATGCTCTGTCTCTCCCTGTCTCAAAAATAAATAAACGTTAAAAAAAATTTAAAAAAAATTAAAAAAACACACAGGTGTTTGAGTATCTGTTGTCAATTCTTTTGGCTGTATACCTAGAAGTGGAGTTGCTGAGTCATAGGGTAATTCTATGTTTAACTTTTTGAGGAGCTGCCATGCTGTTTTCCACAGTGGTAGGGCCATGTTTTGTTTCCACCAGCAACGCATGAGGGTTCCTATTTCCGTATCCTTGCCAACACCTGCTTGTTTGTTTGTTCGTTTTTTTTTTTTTTTTTTCAACGTTTATTTATTTTTGGGACAGAGAGAGACAGAGCATGAACGGGGGAGGGGCAGAGAGAGAGGGAGACACAGAATCGGAAACAGGCTCCAGGCTCCGAGCCATCAGCCCAGAGCCCGACGCGGGGCTTGAACTCACGGACCGCGAGATCGTGACCTGGCTGAAGTCGGACGCTTAACCGACTGCGCCACCCAGGCGCCCCTGTTTGTTCGTTTTTTAAATTATGGCCATCCTAGTGATGTCTAAAGGGATTTGGGGTTTTATTTATTTATTTATTTATTTAGCTTTAAGAAAACTCTATGCCCAATGTGGGGCTCGAACTCACAACCCTGAGATCAGGAGTCTCTACTGACTGACCCAGCCAAACACCCCGGGGTTTGAGGTTTTTATGGGATATATACGGCATATTTCAATTAAGGAAATCAACTAGCCTCTTCTAGAGAATTCAAAGAATCTGTGGTTAGAAGTGGTTATCACAAAGAGACTTAAAACTATTTTTTTAATGTTTATTTATTTTTGAGGGAGAGAGAGAGAGAGAGCATGCACAAGTGGGGGAGGGGCAGAGAGAGACGGAGACACAGAATCCAAAGCAGGCTCCAGGCTCGGAGCTGTCGGCACAGAGCCTGACGCGGGGCTCGAACCCACGAACCGCAAGATCATGACCCGAGCTTAAGTTGGATGCTTAATTGACTGCACCACCCAGGCGCCCCTCAAATAGACTTTTTAAATTTATATGCTACCTCCAGGCACGATGGGATGTTAGTGGCAACTCGAAGGAAGCAATACTTTGGATTTACAGACCTGGCCACAGATAGCAAAGGAATGCCCTCATTTCCTCCCACCGATTATAAATTGTTTCTAATTCACAAAGAGGCCTCAGTTAAAGATGTCAACATTAATAACAATAATGTCTAGAATTTATTGAGTGCTTGACCACACGTCAGATACTGGGCATCTATTGTATGAAACGGCTTCCATTTTTTATCTTCGTTTTATAAATGAACTGCCTCAAGGTAAATGGCTATTAAATGGGCATTAAATGGCCATTTGGTATCCTGAAGTTGGTAAGTGGCCAAGCAGAAGCTGAATCTGGGAAGTCTGAGCCCAGGGACTGTGCACTTAACCCGTGACCCTGTGCTGTCTCTTGAGGCATTCTGTTCCCTTACATCCCGATGCTACAGGAAGAGCCGTGGTATACATGCCAGCCTCAGTTTCCTTATGTGAAAGCAAGAGGATGGGACTGAGTGGTCCTCTCTGATGCCCCAGGACTCTCCCCATTTGGGGAAGAGATCAGAGCCCATCACCTCTGCAGCTGGAAAGAAGAACATTGATGTCTTTTGGGGAGACAGAGTCGGTCATCACCATGACTGGGCTAAGAAGTAACACGCCAGAGTAAGTCTCTTTCCTGGAGTGCCCACTCTCCCTCTACTAACACTTGAAACCAAAACCAAGCCTGAGAGGTTGGGATCTGTCCTCAGAAACAGGCACAGGAACGGGGGAGAAGGAGGTCCTCTGTTCTGGGCCTGTCTCTGTGCTGGCCCATCCACACACATGGTCTGGGGACCGGAAATGCACTCTTGGTCACCATCCCAGGGGCTGATTGCACTGGGGGCCCTGCAGACTCTGAATCCAGCCCGGCCCCAAGCCTGGAATCCGTAACTTCTGGCTGGCAACTGCACGCTCTGTCTAATCAGGAAAAGTGGATCCCTGGACCTTACTGCCTCCACGCTGAGCTCATGCTTTGGTTTAGGTGTTAGGTTTGCAGTCACGGAGGATGGCAAAGAAAAGCCTTTTTGCCTTGTCATTGGGACTCTTTTCAAAGAAAGCCAGAAATAGCCATGCTGGGAAGGGGTTCTGTCCGGGAATGGCAGGGTCCCCCCCCCCCCAGGAGGAAGGTCTCAGTGTGGTCTTTTTGAGGAACTCAAAAGGACCTATCTAATTAGCACGTCAGAGAACTTACAAACTCCTCTGTACTTGGCTGGGGTAAGCTTTCTCTTTACCGTGAACAAGCACATACTCCAGAGAGGCAGAATGATGTCGGCAGGAACCAATAAAAATAGGTGACTTGGGGCGCCTGGGTGGCGCAGTCGGTTAAGCGTCCGACTTCAGCCAGGTCACGATCTCGCGGTCCGTGAGTTCGAGCCCCGCGTCGGGCTCTGGGCTGATGGCTCAGAGCCTGGAGCCTGTTTCCGATTCTGTGTCTCCCTCTCTCTCTGCCCCTCCCCCGTTCATGCTCTGTCTCTCTCTGTCCCAAAAATAAAATAAACGTTGAAAAAAAAAAATTAAAAAAAAAAAAAATAGGTGACTTGTCCGGGGGGGGGGTGGGGGGTGCCTGGGTGGCTCAGTGGGTTAAGCATCTGACTTTGGCTCAGGTCATGATCTCACCACTTGTGAGTTTGATTCTGTGTCTTCCTCTCTCTCTGCCCCTCCCCCATGCATACTCTGTCTCTCTGTCTCTGTCTCTGTCTCTCTCTCAAAAACAAATACTAAAACATTAAAAAAAAATTAAAATAGGTGACTGGGGTGCCCCACCCCCTCTCCGGAACTACTTCAGACAAGTCTTACGTGCAATGTCTCAAATTTTCATGTGGAGAAAGTATTATGTGTATTATTTGGGTAATTAAATTTTAATTTTTAAAAAGCCACTCTGTTGGAAACCACCACGGTTTTTCTCCTGCAGTGCTTGGAAACACCCTGATCTTTGTGTTATTCTGTTCTCAAATTCAGGTCTTCCTCCCCTGTTTGGTTTTCTCCATGAACGTTATGCCTTTGAAATTCTCTTAGGTGTTGGTTTACTTTTGGGGGAGGTCTGTCTCTCCACTTATCAGAATGCAACCATAATAGCATCCTGTAGACATTACTCTGCACCAGGCATCATTTTAAGAGCTTTGTATGTAAATTAAACCATTAAATATCACAACAGACCCTCCCCCCCGCCAGGAAGGAATATTCCATTAACATCCCCCATCTTACAAGGGGGGCGTGGGTGGCTCTGTCCGTTAAGCCTCCGACTCTGGCTCAGGTCATGATCTTGTGGTCCATGGGCTCGAGCCCCACGTCCGGCTTTGTGCTGACAGCTCAGAGCCTGGAGCCTGCTTTGGATTCTCTCTCTCTCTCTCTCTCTCTCAGAAATAAATACATATTAAAAGAAATATATCCCCATCTTACAGATGAAGACACTCTGCCCCACACAAGTGAAATGATCTGCCCGATGTCACGGGGCCAGGGGTTAAACTCAGTCACAGACTCTAGCGTCTGGCTCTTCACCACCAGCCATGATGTCACGGAAACCAGCTTGCTGGGCTTAAAGACACATCTCAGAACTTAGTGATCTTTCAGGGTGGACTTGATGATGGCCCGGGGAGCACGTGGTGCTGAGGAGCGAAGAGAGGCAGTTTGACCTGCGTGCGGGATGTGTGCAGGTGCTCTGCTATCTGCTTATCCCTAGGGTCTGTCCAAAAGGGGTTCGTGAGCCCTCCAGGAAAGGGCTGCTCCCAGGGGCTCCTGGGTACTCCTGGCCCCCGGGGGGGGTCCAGGAAGCAGGGTGTTGCCTCCTGTGGATTTCTCCCTTTTTTAAATGACTTTTTTAACGTCTGTTTATTTGTGAGACAGACAGCGAGCATGTAAGCAGGGGATAGGCAGAGAGGGGGGGACAGAAGATCTGTGCCAACAGCACACCACCCGATGTGGGGCTCGAGCTCACGAGCAGCGAGATCATGACCTGAGCCGAAGTGGACACTTCACCGCTGAGCCACCCAGGCGCCCCTGGATTTCCCACTTTTATCCACCCTAAACTGAGTCCATATAGCACGGACCCCAGCCCTGGCATCCACGTGGGGCCGGTGTCAGATGGACCCTCCCAATGGCCACCTCTTGCTGTTTTTGTCTTGAGACAATGCATATGACATTTGCACACGAGACAAGATAAATGGCTGAATCTGGGGAAGGTGCCTGGCCGGATCGAATTTCCTGCGATTTAAGCAGAACGTTTCTTTCAGCTTCTCCAGCCCAGGGCCAAGGACAAAGACAAGTGCTGGGCTGTGCCCTAGGACGCAGGGTGAGCCAAGCTGACGAGCGGGGAGCAGAAGGGAGGGAAGAGCTAGTGAAATGTGCTAACTTGTCCCTGCTGGGTGCAGACAGTGCCGCTGACAAGGCCCACCTGGCCAGCGTCTGGGGCAGAAAGCAATCCTACCCCGCGCAGCTCGTTTTGTTTGGGAGCAAAGGGACAGGAACACTGTTGACTCAGATGTTTGACCCAGGAAAAGAGGATGGGACTCCTCTGTTTTTTCCCTCCTTCTCAGAGAAAGGGTTCCTGTCTCCTGAGAAATCGGGGTCGCTGCCCCTGTCTGCCCCTGGAGCCACTCCCTGACTTTTGGGTTGGGAGATTTCCAGATTTCCTCCACATTTATGAAGGGAATCTTGTGCTTAATTTTTTTTTTTTTTTTTTTTTTTAGTTTGATAGATTTTTGGCTTTGTTTTCCTTTTTTTTTTTAATTTTTTTTTAACGTTTATTTATTTTTGAGATAGAGAGAGACAGAGCATGAACGGGGGAGGGTCAGAGAGAGGGAGACACAGAATCCGAAACAGGCTCCAGGCTCTGAGCTGTCAGCACAGAGCCCGATGCGGGGCTCGAACTCACAAACTATGAGATCATGACCTGAGCCGAAGATCATGACGCTTAACCGACTGAGCCACCCAGGCACCCCCTCATTGTGGTTTTGATTTGCATTTCCCTATGATTAGTGACATTGAGCATCGGTCATTTGTGTGTCTTCTTTGGAGTAGTGTCTGTTCATGTCCCTTGTCCATTTTTAATTGGATCGTTTGGGGGTTTGGCCCTTGTGGTTACTGAGGTATAGGAGTTCTTTATGTATTCTGGATACTAACCCCTTATCAGATGAACGGTTTGCAAATATTTCCTCCCATTCCGTGGGTCGTCTTTTCACTCTGGCGCACAGAAGTTTGTTTTAGTTTTGCGGTGGTCCGATGTATCTGTTTTTCCCTTCGTTGTCTGTGGTCGTGCTTGATTTGTACAAAAACTGTTTTCTCGGAAACCACCGTGGTTATTCTCCCGCAGTGCTTTGCGAAGTTCTGCCACCTGTGTCACTGTGTTTTCCTAGGAAGGTCTTTCTTCCGAGTGATTCCCACGGGTCTGCCTTCTGTCCATCCTGGGAGACAGAGTCGGTGGCCTGCACCAAAGGGACCGGTCCATATACACGAGCTTCCCCACTAAGGTGGCGGTTCGCCTGCAACCCCCCCCCCCCCCCACCCAGTGGCCCGCATGGATCCTGAAATCTCCCAGTTAATCACTGTTCTGAGTTAGGACCCCTTGGGGAAAAGCAGACTGTTCTAGGACCACGGCTCTTGGACCCCCGTCAGGCACGAAGTCCTGGGAGGTGGGCTTCCCATGAATGCTGGGCATGATCTCAGCACTAAGACCAACCCCGGACAGACGTTCAGCTCCCCCAATATCGCCCCAACCAGAGGCAGAGAAAGCTCCAGAAAAGGCCTCTTGATCCTTCTCTGCTGGCTCTCGCTTGTGCCTTCTGGGCTCACGGTTCTCCACATGCACATTCCCTCAGGGGGCCTTGAAAACGGCTCATTCTGGCCATTCTTTTCCATTCTGGCACTTAATCATTTACTGCCATAGACAGAATCTATTTTGAACTGCCTTTTTTTGTCTGCTTGCTTCATATATGTGGGTCTCCTGTGGGCTCCACGGCAGAGATGCTTCATCCCCTGGCTCATTCTCAGAAACACAGCCAGCCACGTGGGGAGAACTGCTCTCAGGCACAGATGGCACCCGCAGTGGAGACGACAGCACTCTGGTTCCCTTCCACCTGCACCGTGGGACCAAGGCCAGCTTCCCGGCCCGCCTTCCAAATCAGAAAGAGCTGACCACAAAGTTCCTTTCAAAGCCACTTGCCTGCAGCCCTGGACCTTGAAAACACATCCCACAGTTGTTTTCTGCTCCCTGGGCTGGGATTTTGGTGGATTGTAGACTGGCGTCTCTTCAAATTCGGATTCTTATGCACGACCACTTAGTGATGCTGGTCTGTGGCCAGCTGATTTGGGGGTGGGGGTGGGAGTAGGGGCTTCCGGAGCAAAAGCCCTGTGCTGTCTCTGGGTCGGGTCCTGAACTGCTGTGCGGGGGGGCAGGGGGGCAGGATCTGGGGAGCTGGACTGTCATCCGGACTCAAGGGTATTTGCTGTATGGCCATCCACGAGGGCCCGCTGCACTTCGGGGGACCCTGGGGTCTTGTCACTCCCCTACACTCTGCAGTAACTATTTTAAACTCGGCCTCTGATTCCTGTTCCCTCCCACTCAGCCAGGGACCTTGCCTCCCACTTCACAGAGGTGGTAGAACCTTCAACCGGAAACGCCCAGTGCCCCTCCCCAAACACACAGACTGCCTTCACCTGCCCCGCCCTCCGCTATATCTGCTCTGCTGTCTGAGTCTGCACCCCACCCAGGACCGCTCCCCACCCAGCCTTCTCCCCACCACTTTCCCTGTGTCCACAAGATCCTCCCCAAAACAAAACCCATAAAGCCCTCCCTGGGCCCCTCACCCCTTCTAGCTAACGCCAGCTTTCTGTCTTCCTTTTGCAGCCAAACTCCCCAAAAGATCTAAACTTACCTCCTCCCAGGGGCGCCTGGGTGGCTCAGTCGGTTAAGCCTCCGACTTCGGCTCAGGTCATGATCTCACGGTGCGTGAGTTCGAGCCCCGCGTCGGGCTCTGTGCTGCCAGCTAGGAGCCTGGAGCCTGTTTTGGATTCTGGGTCTCTCTGCCCCTCCTCCACTCATGCCATGTCTCTCTCTCTCTTTCTCAAAATAAACAAACATTAAGCTTACTCCCTCCTATCTCCCACTCTCTGAAGAGTCCCACTTTCTCAGCATCACTAGAGTCAGGGGCATCTCAGTCCCTTCTCACCTGTCCTCTTGGCCAGAGAGATGCCAGAAGGTTCTCTTTGCCCATCTGGCAAAGTCGCTCCTGCCTCATTAGAGCTACTCTTCTGCACCTCCTTTGGAGGCTCTCTTCCTGCACCAGGCTGGGCACCGTCTTCAATATCCTCACACACCCCACCCCTGCCCCATGACACCGGTTACGGTCAATTCCCGTGACTCGTGGTCCTTATGTTCGATACAGAAACTGCACACTGAATTAGCAGATACAGAACCCCTGCTCTCAGGGAAAATACAAGGTTAGCTTCCTTCCAGCCTCGGATCACATTTTCACCAACCGATCAATACATAACCTCATTGTGTGTGGGTTTCTGTTTAAAGACACCGTGTTTCATGTCTGTTGTTGGCTCATTAACAGTGAACTTGGGACCGACCGCACTGTATCTCCTGCCTGAATGAAGATTATCTAACCAACACACGTATTTTCTCCATACTGTGCCCCACAGGTTTCTTGCACTTGGGAACACCTTGGCACTGTATGCGTGGGGACATCTGAAAGAGCCTAGTCACCAACAAAAAAGCACAGAAATGCAAAAAACGGTGGCATGACACAAACCTTGAGAGGGACCTTATGAACAGCACCAGCTGCAGCAAAAAGACAGAGCCCCCTTGTTCCATCTGTCCGAATGAGGACATCGGGAGACTTGAATTTTTCACCCTCTTGGGACGTCTGTGAACAACTGCAAGACGCTGTGAGGGTTGGGGGCGGGGTGGGGGGGTGACAGATCAAAGTAGCAAGCAGGCAAACTCACAAGTAGGGAATCCCTGAATAACGAGGACGGACTAGACACCCAGAAGCTGATAGTCACGGGCTGAGCGTCTTCCTTCTCGGACCTGGCTGTGCCCTGCACGGCTGGTGTGGCACATCTCGATGGAATTACACATTTAACTGTCCAAATTGTCCCCTTGAGCTTGTCCCCCTTAAACTGGGTCTGGTTCCAGTTCTGTCCCCTCCTTAAGAATGGAGCCACCATCCAGCCTGTCACCAAGAGTCATGGCCGACGCCTCCCCCTCCCCCCCAACACCTCGGAGTCCATCCGTCCTAGGCCTTGGTGAGTTTATATCCCTCCTCTCCACCACCACTGCCCAGCCAGGTGAACTGACCTGGTTCAAGTGTGGATTAACCGACCTGGTTAAGTGTCTGACTCTTGGTTTCAGCTCAGGTCATGATCTCATGGTTCGTGAGACTGAGTCCCACGTCGGGCTCTGTGCTGACGGTGTGGAGCCTGCTTGGGATTCTCTCTCTCTCCCTCTCTCTCTCTCTGCCCGTCCCCTGCTCTCTTGTGTGTGTGTGATCTCTTTCTCTCTCTCAAAATAAATAAACTTAAAAATAAACAAATAAAATATTTTTTAAAACCTCTGATTTTTTTCATATGGAAGTTTATAGTTTCTTTTTTCTAAATTTTTTTTATTGTTTATTTTTTTTGAGAGAGAGAGGGAGAGAGAGAGAGAGCGAGAGTGAGCAAGCAAGCAGGGGAGGGGCAGAGAATGAGGGAGACACAGAATCTGAAGCAGGCTCCAGGCTCTGAGTGCTCAGGACAGAGCCCAACTCGGGGCTCGAACTCACAGACCACAAGATCATGACCTGACCTATAGTCGGCTGCCCAATCAACTGAGCCTCCCAGGTGCCCCATGGAAGTTTGTAGTTTCACACAAACACACGTATTTTTATTTTACATGTATCTATAATATATGTGTGTGTGTGTGTGTGTGTGTGTGTGTGCTGTCTTCTCTTCTAAGGACACCAGCACTGGATGAGAGCCCACCCTGCTCCAATATGACCTCATCTTAAACTTACATGTTAATTACATCTGCAAAGACCCTACTTCCAAATGTCACACGAACAGGTACGGAGGGTGGGCGCTAGGACATTAGCATATCTTTTGGGGGGATACGGTTCAACCCCCAACCCAATAAAAAGCATCCATCTCTATTAAGAGGTTCCCCATTGGGGCGCCTGGGTGGCTCAGTCGGTTGAGCGTCCGACTCTTGATTTCCACTCAGGTCGTGATCTCACGGTTCATGAGTTCAAGCCCCGCATCGAGCTCTGTGCTGACAGTGCGGAGCCTGCTTGGGATTCCCTCTCTCTCCCTCTGTTGGTTCCTCTGTACCTGTGGTTTCTCTCTCTCTCTCTCTCAAAATAAATAAATAAATAAATAAACTCATAAAAAAAGTTTTCAGAGAGAGGTTCACGTTTTACTCTGCGCCCCTGGTCTTGGGTGCTGTTTGTGAGCCACGCCCTGAATAAAGCAGAGTGTGGTATCTGTCCATCCTTAGTCTGTCTAGTTTGGGGGTGTGATGTGTGGCTTCTGCATCCTTTTGACCATCCCCAGTAGACTCGGAGCTGGATCACCTGGCTGAAAGACCCCACTCTCCCGCTCTTCCCAGAGACCCCCTGGCTGTTTCCAGCCACCCTCAAGACGCCCTCTCTGATTCTGAGGACTGATTAGGCTCAGCTAATCAAAGTGCCAAGCCACCTTTGACAAGGGATTTATTTTTTAATTTATTTTTACTTAACAAATACACATACATAGTGTTTTGTGTGACTCAAATGCTAGTCTGAGAGTTTTAAAAATGTTAATTCGTTACATGTCTATTTTTATCTCAATAAAAAATAAATGAAATTTCAAAAAGAAATGTCAGCTCATTGAATGCTTCAGCCTCACGAAGTGGGAACTGCTGTTATCTAGCTTTCTCAGAGGGGGAAAGTGGGGCACAGAGAAGTCAAGTCAAGAAGTCAAGGAGGACAGCAATCACTTTTTTCATTTTTAAAGTTTATCTATTTATTTTGAGAGAGAGAGAGAATCCCACACAGGCTCTGCACTGACAGCACAGAGCCCGACGCAGGGCTCGAACTCGTGACCTGTGAGATCATGACCTGAGGGGGAACCCAGAGGCGCACGCTTAACCGCTTACCCGACTGAGCCAACAGGCAGCAGTCACGTCCTTACCGGTCTCCCTGCTTCCACCCCTCCCCTGCCTCTGTCTTCCCCAGGCTCTGTCACACAGCAGCTCACATGGCAGCCAGATGTCCTTTTAAAAATGGAAGTCTTGGAATAACGTTCTGATTCATGCCACACTGTGGGAGAGCCTCGGAAACACTCTGCCAAGTGAAAGAAGGCAGACACAGAAGGAGAAACAGTGTTATGATTCCCCTTCCCTGTGCAATCTCGAGAATAGATGAATTTGCAGACGGCTGTAGAATAGGGGTTCCCAGGGGCCGTGTTGGGCACAGTAATAGGGGAGTTGTTGCTGAATGGGTGCAGAGTTTCTTTTCGGGGGGATGAAAAGGTTTGGGACATGGACAGTGGTGACGGTTGTACAATATCGAGAAGGCAACAAATGTCCCTGATCTGTGCACATGAAGATGATTAACGTGGCAGATTTTATGCCGTATCTGTTTTGCCACACTTGTGAAAATTAATAATGTACTAAGGGCGCCTGGGTGGCTCAGTCAGTTAAGCGTCTGACTTCGGCTCAGGTCCTGATCTTGCGTCTTGAGTTTGAGCCCCGCGTCGGGCTCTGCGCTGACAGCTCAGAGCCCGGAGCCTGCTTCGGATTCTGTGTCTCCCTCTCTCTCTGCCCCTCCCCCACTTGCGCTCTGTTTCTCAAAAATGAATAAACATTAAAAAAAATTTTTTTAATTAATAATGTACCAAATAAATAGCATACCAACACCTTTTGAATTATGCATTTTAAATAAGTGAATTTCATGGTCATGAATTATATCTCAGTAAAGCTGTTTTTTTTGCATAAATGGATTACCTTATCTGGGATCAGTGCCCTCCTGGGATGAAATCCTACACTTGACCAGGCCCTTGGTGATCTGCTGCCCCCAGTGCCCTTCTCAATGTCTCCCCATTCTTCACTTGCTCCTCAAATCACTTGGGCCACTTAGCTGTTCCTCTAGGGTACCAAGGACACCTCTACCCCAGGGCCTTTGCACGTGCTCTACCCCCTGCATGGAACTCTTCCCTCAAGTATCTGCACTGTCCACTCCTACTTCCTTCATCTCTCTCCCCAAATGTCATTTAAGACACCTTCCTTAACCAATAAAATAGCAGACACACAACCCCGTCACTATCTGCTTTTTATCTTGCTTTATTTTCTTCTCAGCACATTTCACCATCTGAATATTAAAAACGTTTAAAAAAAACCCTAAATCCTCTGTCTCCTCCAACTGGAAGCCTAATGCTGTGAGAGGAGGGAGTTTGTTTTAGCTCTCAGCCCCTCAAAGAATGCCTAGTCGCCATAGGTGCTTAAGTAAGATTTGTTGAGACAATAAAGAGCTGCAAAGCATTTCAGCTTCTGGGTGCTACATAAAGTCTTTAGCTAGTCTTTTGCTATTATCAACAATGTTGTGACAAATACCCTTGTAGCCAGGTCTTGGACACTCGGTAGAGTTCTCCCGTGGGACAAATTTCTCACCAATGGAACTGATGCCTCAAAGGCATGTGCATGTTTTGGCTTCCTAGATATTCCCAGATTGCCTTCCGAAGGGGGCATCAACCATCCCATGGCCGACCACCCCGCTGAGACAGAGAACCTGGAGGGATTTCACGGAGGACTGCCTTTTTTCCTCCTTTCCCTGCTTCGGATTCTTGCTAGAACGGGCACCCACACGTGTATCTGTGGTACAATTGTCTTCCTTATAAAGGTCAAGGAGTTAATGATTTCTTTGGAGTTTTCCAGCACAACGTATAACGTCTAAGGAGTGACTGGGCAAGGTCCTCATGTACCTTTTCCCAGAGCACTGACTCACCAAGACTCCTGACTCCAGGGCATAAGTGGCTTATAGAGAACACCTCCACGCTCATTTTTGTTTTGACCAGTTCCTGGATGCCTGAGAAGACACCCACACTAGACCACAGTCTTCAATAAAAACCCCTCGGGGCGCCTGGGTGGCGCAGTCGGTTAAGCGTCCGACTTCAGCCAGGTCACGATCTCGCGGTCCGTGAGTTCGAGCCCCGCGTCGGGCTCTGGGCTGATGGCTCAGAGCCTGGAGCCTGTTTCTGATTCTGTGTCTCCCTCTTTCTCTGCCCCTCCCCCGTTCATGCTCTGTCTCTCTCTGTCCCAAAAATAAATAAACGTTGAAAAAAAAAAAAAAAAAAAAAAAACCCAGACCCCAAGCAAAGGCAAGACTCTGTGTCCTTTCCTTTCTGAGTCTTACAGCTGCTCTATTTCTGCGCTCTCTCTACGCCTTCCATAAACTCTGCTCTCACTCTCTCTCTGCTTATGTTTGAGTTCTATCCTGCACGAAGCCAACACCCTCTTGGCTGGTCCCGCAGGACCCCCACTGGCCACCCTCCATCACCACCAACCACTGTAGACTTTCCTACGGCCTAAGCAATGATGTGCCATCTTTTATCTTTGCTAACCTGAGAGGTGGGAAGTATTTTTTTTTTCCTTCTAGTTTTAACCTCTATTTCTCACTCTGAGTGAGGTTGATCACTCTGAGTTGCTTTGCTCTTGCTTCCAGGAACTGATGTCTAAGCCCTTGGAATGTCCTGTCTTAGAAGAGTGTGTTTCTTTACCTGGGGGCCTCAGACCACGCCAGAAAGTGTAACAATGTGATTTAGACTTGGCCACACAGTGTCAGTTCAGCCTCTGGAGGGGCTGGAGACTGCCCGTCAACCACCTGGGGAGTCTGTCATGTCCGTGTGTTGGAGCCCCAATAAAGTCCCTGGACACCAAATCCCGGAGGGGCTTCTTTGGTGGGCAGTACTCTGCGTATGTTGTCACGTGTCGTTGCTGGGAGATGTTAGCGCTCTCCTTGACTCCACTGGGAGGGGACAACTGGAATTAATTCTCTTGGACCTTGCCCCAGGAGCCTCTGCCCTTGGCTGACCTTAATATGTATCCTTTTGCTGTCATAAACCATAATAATGAGTGTAATGGCTTTGCTGAGTTCTCTGAGTCATTCTGGCAAATCATTGAACTTGAGGTTAGTCTTAAGGTGCCCCAAACTTGAACTTATCCTTGCAAAAGTTTGGTGGCCCATATAGGCACCTGTGTCTGTTCCCCTCCGCCTGCCTTTTGGGGCCTTCTACTGGTTCCAGTCCTGTGTCAACCATAGCAATTTGAGCTCCTGCTCTGTCTCATGGGGTTCTTGGAGACCCTCTGGGGTGTGGCCAGGGAGCACCTTCCCAAGCTGGTTTGAGACTTAAAATCTCGATGCACTGAAGTGTTCAGCTGGCCAGGCCACTCCTTATGGCTGTGGATGGACTGGCCACACGTCCAAAAGGAGGAGAACGGCAAAATAAATTATGGTACATCTACCAGATGGGATGTTACGCAGCTCTTAAAAATAACAACCACGAGGACCGCAGCAATATATTTTAAAAAAATGCCCACAACACTTAAAGTAAAAGAAGCAGAATCCCAAGCTCTATCTGTGCCGACCGGAACCTACAAACATGCACCTGCAGGTGAACAGAAACCGGAGGGAACATAGAACAGAGCGGAGGGTGGTGTGGATGATTTCCCCCTTGTTTTGTCCTTTGGTGGCGGTGGTGCGATTGGTCGGATGGAGAGAGAGAATGAGTTCAGAGCCTCCCAAGGAGGGAGAGGCTGTGGACCTCACGCCTCTGCCCTGAAAGGCTGCCAGGGAGGGGGCTTTGTGGCTTCTGCAACAGTCTGCGCTCGGCAGGGGGGCGGGTGGGGAGGGCTGGGCACCTTGCAGGGAGCAGGTTATGCCGATGTGCTTCCTGGTCCACCCAAGTTCACGGCTGCCATCTGGACCTGTGTTTCCCTCAGCGTGATATATGTCCCACCTAATTTCAATACAAGTGGTGTGTGTGTGTGTGTGTGTGTGTGTGTGTGTGAGATGGTGATTTTCTACCATGGTAAAATACACCTAGCATAAAATTTCCCATTTTCACCATTTATTAAGAGTACAGTTCAGTGGCATTATGTTCACGTTGTCAGGCAACCATCACCACAGTCCATCCAGCAGAACCTTTTTCGTCTTCCCAAACTCTGTCCCCACCAAACAACCCTCCAACCCCTTTCCTCCAGGCCCTGGCACTCGCCATCTTACTTTCTGTCTCTGTGGATCTGACTCCTCTGGGAACCTCATCTAAGGGGAATCATACAATATTTGCCCTTCTCAAAAAATTTTTTACTGTTTATTTTTGAGGGGGAGGGGAGGAGCAGAGAGAGCGGGAGACCCAGAATCCGAAGCAGGCTCCGGGCTCTGAGCTTGAAAGGGCGGGCCTACGCTGGCCAAGATCACCTTGGCCACGCCTCCTCCCCTTGAGTAACCAACCCCCCCCCCCTCTCCCCCCCCGCCCCGCCTAACAGGACTCGGACCCTTCCCCCAGCCAATCGGCTGAGGCTACAGCCATTACCTCACCAACTGCCCCTAGGCCCCAATAAAACCTTTGTCCTTTTGAAACTCGCTCTCTCTCCCCAGTATCTCACCGCTACCGGTGCAGGTAGGGGATTGAGCTCGAGCTAGCTCGAATAAAGGCTCTTTTGCCTTTACATCGGACTCGGCTCCCTGGCGGTATTTGGGGATCACGAATTCTGGGCATAACAAGCTGTCAGCACAGAGCCCGACGCAGGGCTCGAACCTGTGAACTGTGAGATCATGGCCTGAGCCGAAGTCGGTCGCTTAACCGACTGAGCCACCCAGGCGCCCCTAATTGCCCTTTTGTAACTGACTTATGGCACTGGGCACACCGTCCTCAAGGTACATCCATGCTGTAACGTGTCAGAATTTTCCTCCTTTTTAAGGCAGAATAACATTTCACTGCGTGGGTATACTGCATTTTGGGTATGCAATCATTTGTGGTGGACATTTGAGTTGTTTCCACCTTTTGGCTCTTGTAAATAATGCTGCTGGGAACATGGGTATACAAATATCTGTTTCAGTCCCTGCTTTCGATTCTTTTGGGTATCTACCCAGAGTGGAATCGCCAAGACAAGTGGGTTTGGTTTTTTATATACATAGTTAGGTATTCACTTAATACGTTGATTTGGTTACACAATACAGGTCTGTGAGCAACGACCACGTGCCCGATAGTACTTCTAAGCCCTGGGGATACAGATCAGAAAACAAAACCAAAAACCTGCCCTCACGGAATGTACATTCTAAAGAGGAGAGACAGATAATAGACAAACGAGCATAAGTAAAATACACAGAATGTGAGAAGGTGATAAGAACGAACAGAAATGGGAACAAGAAAGGCAGGGTGGACGTTTGGGAAATGTTGCTAAAAAATACTAAAATACAGGGGCGCCTGGGTGGCTCCGTCCGTTAAGCATCCGGCTTTGGCTCAGGTCATGAGATTGCAGTTCACAAGTTTGCGCCCCACATCGGGCTCTGTGCTGACAGCTCAGAGCCTGGAACCTGCTTCGGATTCTGTGTCTCTCTCTCTCTGCTCCTTCCCCCGCTCGTACTCTGTCTCTCTCTCTCAAAAATAAACATTAAAAAAATACTAAAATACAAAGCTTTTTTCTTCCTTCTATGGTCTCTCTCTTGACCATAGAGACCATGGTGTTTTTCATTTGCTACTTAACATCTTTCTAAGTAAAACTCAAAAATTTTCCTCCAGCTCACGGATGAGTAAGGATTGAAAGGAAAAGGACTTGAGGTTGCCCGATCTTTCTCTTTCTTTCGATGCCATCATTTGCAAGACAGGTGGCTGGCTAACATGGGAAGTCACACAGGAAGGAACAGGTGATAGGGTTCCTTGGTGGTTCATGATCCTTAAACCACCATTGCCCACCTTCTGCATGTGAAGCAAGCTCCGATGTGAATAGAAAGCGTGGCCTCTCTGGACTGTCAGGACCCCCACTTATTAAGTATTTCGTGTCACATGCTTATCATGCCCTAGCTTTGGATCTCAAGGAACTGCCCTGCACTGTGGGTCTGTTGGAGCACCAGCCCTTAAGCAAACTGGTGTCAAACAACCACAGGCGCACTTGTTTCTGGAACCTCTTTTGTTCACGGGCATGCTTCAAAGCCCCATGAAACCTCACTCAACAAACACAACTTCAAAGATAAAATTATAAAGAGTTTCAAAATGGGGGCACCTGGGTGGCCCAGTTGGTTGAGCGTCCAACTTCGGCTCAGGTCGTGATCTCGTGGTTCGGGAGTTTGAGCCCCACATCAGGCTCAAAGCTGGCAGACCAGAGCCCACTCAGATCCTCTGTTCCACCCCACTCCCGCCTCTCTGCCCCTCCCCCATTCGCATGCACATGGGCTCTCTCTCAAAAATAAATAAAACATTAAAAAAAAAACCCACGAGTTTCAAAATGGTGAGAACGGAGTATTAAACCAAACATGGGACTCCTCTGAGCGTGGGGCCGGCTGCACAGGCTGTTGTTGGTTCGAAACCCTCCTGGGAGCTCCCCTGGTGTGATGTGAAGTCAGCCCCTATACTTGGAAGCAGAGAGAGACCAAAGGAAGAGGCAGGCTACCCCAAGGAGGTAGGGGGCAGTTGCTTTTTGTTTTATTTTCTTTTATTAAGTTTTATTTATTTTTGAGAGACAGAGACAGAGCATAAGCAAGGGAGGAACAGAGGGAGGGAGACACAGAATCTGAAGCAGGCTCCAGGCTCTGAGCTGTCAGCACAGAACCCGATGCAAGGCTCAAACCCACAAACTGTGAGATCACAACCTGAGCCAAAGTCAGAGGCTTAACTGACTGAGCCACCCAGGTGCCCCTAGGTGACAGTTTTAATAAGCAAAGGGAACCCACGTACGAGGTTGTCTTGGGTAGCACATGTCCCCGGGCTGCTTGACAAGTCTTAGAGGTTTATAAAGAAGCCTTAACTGTGTTCAGTCGTGTATACCGTGCAGGTGTTCTCAACCCCGCATCACTGTCTCAAGACTATGACCTCAGAGCAGCTTCTGAGGACAGGAAAGGCAAGTGGAACCCACATTCCAAGGACAGGGCAGGGGGTGAGGGGCCTCTGAGTACCCTGGTCCAGCCCATGGGTCACTCAGCAGGCACATTGTTTTTTCAATGACATTCCTCGACAGTCACTCACCCACGAAGCCACCCCTGGTCTGTAGACTTGGCCTGGAGTAGGCAGCTTCAGAATGCAGCGAGGAGGGAGACGGTTTGGGAGGGAGAGGACACACAGGTGACAAGGGCTGTGGTCAAGGGCATTTATTCTGATGGCACTATGAACACTTACAGAAAACCGATAGCCCCCGGGGTGGGAGCCGATCCTGCTCCCCCACTGGTGTGCACACAAGGAGAAATTGCAAAACAAAACAAAAAAATGCCCATTGGGGATTCGGTTCAGAGATCAGCCACCATTATAGCAAAGAACCACCTCTCGCTGCCCAGAAGGGCAGGCAAGAAGGCATCGGGCTGAAAAAGTGAAAGGGTGACATCACTCAGTGCTGGCGAAGATGTGGGGAGACAGGGACTCGCCCCCTACTGGGAGCTGTAGAAACTGCCTTATTTGCTTGAAACATTGGCAATCCCTGGGGACTGGAGGTTGCCCACACCACATACCCCAGAACTTGTGTCTCTAGACACATTCCAGAGAGAATGTCTCGCATGGGGAACCAGAAGCAAGGTGCAAAGGTGTTCATTGCAGCACTGAGTGTAATAGCAAAAAATTAGCAGCAGTATAAATGACCATAGTTCTTTTACTTTTTTAATCTAAGCTAGTTAACGTGTATTGTAGTCTTGGTTTCAGGAGCAGAACCCAGTGATCTGTCACTTACATATAACACCCAGGGCTCATCCCAACAAGTGCCCTCCTTAACGCCCATCGCCCATTTAGCCCATCCCCCACACACCGCCCCTCCATCGACCCTCAGTTTTTTCTCTTTGTTTAAGGGTCTCATATGGTTTGCCTCCCTCTCTGTTTTTATCTTATTTTCCCCTCCCTTTCCCTGTGTTCATCTGTTTCGTTTCTTAAATTCTGCGTATGAGTGAAATCGTATTATATGTCTCTTCCTCTGACTTATTTCACTTGGCAAAATACCCTCTAGGTGCATCCACGTTGTTGCAAATGGCAAGATTTCATTCTTTTTGATCGGAGTAATACTCCATTGTGTGTATATACCACATCTTTATCCATTCATCAAGCAGTGGACATTTGGGCTCTTTCAATACTTTGTAAGGAGTACTGCTCCCTCGTAGATGATAATGCCGTAAGCATTGGGGTGCATGTGCCCCTTTGAATCAGCATTTTTGTATCCTTTGGATAAATACCTAGTAGTGCAATTACCAGGTCGGAGGGTAGTTCCATTTTTAATCCTTTGAGGAACCTCCATCCTGTTTTCCAGAGCGGCTGCACCAGTCTGCATTCCCACCAGCAGCGCAAAAGGGTTCCCTCTTCTCCGCATCCTCACCAACGTGGTGTTGCCTGAGTTGTTCCTGTTAGCCATTCGGACAGGTTCGAGGTGGTATCTCATTGTGAAATGACTATACTTTTTAACAACCAAAATGGAGGATTAAAATAAAGGACTTTAAAACGAACACCTATCAAGAATAAATCTCAACAGGATGTCAGGTAAAAAAAAAAAAAGCAATTTGTAAGCTGTGGACAGTGTGAAAGTGTACATTTGAAGACACAACATGCAATACTCTTTATTGTTCACGGCTACTTAACCGAGACAGTAAAAGTATGAAAGCACGAACGGGAAGGACACAGGCCAACCTCAGGGCGGAGAGGTTGCTTCAAGAGAGAGAATGAAATCCACCAGGATGCGAAGGGGATTTCTTAAAGTAAGAATTGGAAACCTGCAGAGCAACAATGTTAACATATATTAATTCTGGGTGTGTGTAGCGGGGGGACGCACGAGGGTTTAGTTTCGTCCCTAGAGTCAGTCTTCCGGAAATTTGAGCCACTCCCTAATTAAAAAAAAAAAGAGCAGTGTTGAAAGTTTCTCTTTTTGTTTTTCACCCTTCCGCCGTCTCCACCTTTTAAACCGAGGCCTGGGGTGGCGTGGGGTGACAGGACTGGGGGCTATGGGGTGAGGGATGAAAACTGGCCCCGTGGGGGGCAGGGAGGTGAGGCTCACCGCCTCCTTCCCAGATCCACTTTGGCTCCGCCCCCGCCCAGCGGTATCCAAGGCAACCAGGGTCAAAGCTCGCTCGGACCAGGTGTCAAGCCGGGCTCCGGGACGCCACCTGGTGGTCTTTCTGGTGGCGCGCTCCGCGAGCGGTCCCCGAGAGTGGGTCAGGGGACTGCCTTGAGAGGCGCTCCTTAAAAATAAAGACCAGCGTTGTCCTGTCGCACCGGGTCCCTCGTAGCTGCCCTCAGGGCAGTGGCGATTCGTCCCAGGAAATGCTTTCATTAAAGTTCGGCTGCAGCCATTGGCCACGCGGGGTTTTGGGGGTGTCTCCAGGAGTCCCTCAACGCTCCCGCCATTTGCAGGTGTGTGTCTTCATGGGGACCCCCCCCAGACCTCGCGGTTAAAAAGCCTCTTGGAGACCCCAAGAGAGAAGGCTTTAAAACATGCCAGTGTGGACTTCCAGAGAGCATAAACCCATTCTTCTCTATTTTTTTAAATTTGCTTTACTCTAAAAGTAACATACATTTGTAGAAAGCTTGGAAAATCATCTCACCACCCACACATAACCAGAACTAACATTCGGGCTTTATCCTTCTAGTATCCCTCTGCTCCATTCATTTTTGAAGGGTTGGTTTCTTACAAAATTGGAAATTCACAGGCTCAGAGGGATTTTCTGCCAGGAAAGGTAGACCTGGGTTATAAGCCCAGCTCCCCTGCTTAACTGTCACCTCAGGCAAACGGATGAACTTCTCTATGTCTCAGTCTTCCGACCTGCAAAATGGGAATATTAACTGCATCTCATAGGGGCACTTGGAAATTTTCGATGATGTAATGCGAATAAAACATCTAGCACCGTGCCGAATACATAGTAAGGATTCGCACCTTGGCCATCGCTAAAATTATAGCAGCACTCAGCGTGATATAATTACAATATTCTGCAGCCCACTTTCCCCACTTACACACAGCATACGCATTTTCCTCACGTGGAGGAAAAACCTAGTTTTTTCCTTGCTGTGTGGAGAAGCGTCCCTGCTTCTCTACTATGTTATGTCTTTTACCTGTGGGTCTTCTCTCCTGCTCGCAGAAAACACTGCGTTGCTGACACTTCTGGTCACCAGATGTGTAGAGATTTATCCCCATGCCAAACAATTCCCCGTGACACCAGGTGGGTGTCCTGGAGATGGTGCCAGATCCTGCAAGGTTAAGGGCTCCACCCGTAAGTCCGCAAGACGGCCCCCGTCCCCACTTCAGATGCCTGTGTGAAATCCACATTGCCTGTGGCCTGTGCTTCTGACCAACTGCTCCAGACCGGAGATCCCCGTGTCCCCCCCTCCTTGAGTTCAATTAATTTGCGAGAGTGGCTCACAGAACTCGGGGGAACACTTACTTACATTTACCAGTTTGTTAAAGGATATGGATATTATTATATTATTAAAGGCGAGGTCTGGGAGCTTCTGTCCCTGTGGAGTTGGGTATGTCACTCTCCCCGGGGCCTCGAAGCTCCCCGAGCCCATACCGTTGGGATTTCGTGGAGGCTTCCTCATGCAAGCATGATCAATTATTAACTCCATTTCTGGTTCCTCTCCTCTCTCCGGAGAAGCGGAGGGGGAAGGGCTGAAAAGTCCAAGCTTCTCATCATGACTTGGTTTTTCTGGTGACCAGCCCCCATCCAGGAGCCCACCCAGAGTCACCTCGTTAGAGCAGAAAAATACTCCAGTGCTCTTATCAGTTAAGAATTTACAAGGGGGTTAGGAGCCCTGGGTCGGGGACATGGTCAAAGACAAATATTAGACCAGAGATGCTCCCGGGGTTCTCAATAAAGTAGAGGTTCAGTGCCAGAAACTGGGGGGCTGAGACCAGTATATACTTTCTATTCTCTCACTGTGTGTGTGTGTGTGTGTGTGTGTGTGTGTGTGCGTGTATCTCCTTAAATATTATCTAAGAATGGGGTCCTTAATGATCACATGATGTTTCAACATGCAAATGTATCCAATAACTTATTTTTGTTTCCAATAACTTATTTAACCAACTCTCCACCTTTGGATTCAAAACGTTCCCCCCCCCCTTTTTTTTTTCTTTTTATAAGCGGTGCTCTAGAGAAGATTCCTCATTAGCTGCTTCCCCCATTGATGATTCATTGAGGCCTTCCCCTCTCCAGGATCAAATAAACATTTTCCTAAGTGTGTTTAGTTCCATTACGGCTCCAGATTTTTAATTGAGTTCTTTAATCCATCTGGAATGTATTTCGATGCCGTGAAGTGAGAGCTAAGAAGTCTCGTTTTATTCTCCTTCACGATAACCTCACGCACTGTCCCGGCATCATCGACCACTCCTCCATCCAATCACTCTTCACTGGTTCCTCGAACCACCCTTATTAGAGTCTAAACTCATCTCCATGCTGGCTGGCTGCTGGGCCCATTGTTCTGCCTCCTACTGCAGGTGTGGCTATTGGCCACAGGCATCGTTTTGTTGAGTCCCAGGGGAGCTCAACCTTTTGGCACAGGGCACGACTTTCAGACAGGAGGAGCCAAGGCTCCAGCTCTTCCCCAGCCTGTGTTGACTGTCTTTGCTATCTTTCCTGCACCACGGACAATCTTCTATTGCTGTTTAGCGTCAAGCCCAAAACTCGCCTCCTGTATGGTCCGCCATTTCCCTCCATGGTCGTATCTATACTTAGAAATCTGTCAGCACTTATGTATTTGTATTCAGCCTCCTCATGGGCGGCAGGTTGTGTTTTCCAATGATGGCCTCACCAGTACATTTAACCATCCTACGTACTCTCGTTAAAAAAAATCGACTGACTTGCCTCTCCCTGAGAAGTGGAGTCTGTGTGCCTTCCCGTGAGTCTGGACCTTCTAGTTGCCCCATCCAATGGACCACAACCACAGTGATGCCAAGCGATCTCTGGGATGAGGTCATAAAAAGGGTATGGCTTCTTCCTGACTCTCTCTTTCTCTCTCTCAGTCCTTACCTTTGGAATCCAGCCACCATCTTTTGAGAAAGCCTAAGCCACAGGGAGAGGCCACGTGTAGGTGCTGTGGCCAATATCAACTGTCAGACATGTGAATGAGTGACATGATTCTGGCCTCAGCCTTCTAGCCTTCCAGAATTCCAGCTGAGGACGCAGACATTAAGAAGCAAACATAACGGGGTACAGGGAGGACAGGAAATTGTTGTTGATGAGGGCAAAGTTTCTGTTTGGGATGATGAAAAAGTTCTGGACTTTGAGCGTGGTGATGACCATACAACATCATGCATGTGTTCGAATAGTACACCTAAAATGATAAATTTTACATTCTGTGTATTTTACCACAATAAAAAAAATATATTAAAGGGGGAAAAAATACCCAGAAAACAAAGATGAGTCATCCCCACTTTCCCTCTTGAAATTCCTGAGCCACAGAAATCAACCCCAAAACTAAGTTTTGAGGTAATTTTTGTTACGCAGCAATAGCTAACTAATACAGACATGATCTCCTACCTTGCAGAAAAAGAATACGCCCCTTTTCAGGAATAAATGATAAGCTTTCAGGGCAAAGTCTCTCCCCACAGCACCTAAAACACTGCTAAGGACACAGTGGGTGCTCAGAAAACGTTTGTAGACTTGAATGTTCTAAGTTACAGATGCGATCTTCGATCCTTTCACAGTGCTTAAGGTTACAACATCAATCAGAGACCTTACAAAACTCAACCTGCTGTCAAGAAGGTCTGAACTAACGATTACTGGGCACCCCTGCGCCAGGCATATCATCTCCATTACGGTTAAGTCCCCGGGTTCTGGAGTCGGGCAAACCCGGGTTCAAATCATACCACCATACTTACCAGCCGTGTGGTCTGGGGCAAGTTACTTGATCGTGTGGGACCTCCGTTTCCTGAACCATAACACGGGTTTCGCAGAACCACTTTCGGAGAGATGTGTGAGGATTAAACAGCGTAAACGCACATAGATCACGAGCAAACGTGAGGTGCACATTCAGGGCTTGAGAAATGTTAGCTGTATCTCATTTGCTCTTCATATCAGCTCTGCAATGCGAGTGCAGACTTATGTCTGTTTTACTGATGGGGAAGGAAACTTTGGAAGCGTGGGCCACCTGCTAACACGAGTGGCCAGGGGGTAGAGCCTGGCAAGCATCGGCTTGCTCTGGCTGCCACAACCCCCACAGAAATTAATTTTCTCACAGTTCCGGGGGTTAGAAGTCAGAGACCAAGGTGACAGCAGGTTGGGTTCCTTCTAGGCCTTTCTCCTCAGCCTGTAGATGCGGTCTTGTCCCTGTGTCCTCACGTGGTCATCCCTCTGTGCGTGTCTGTTCCCTAATTCCCCTCTTCCTAGAAGGACACGAATCATAATGGATTGGGACCCACACCTACGACCTTCTTTAACTTAGTCACCTGTTTAAAGACCCTAACTACGAAACAGCTCCGTTCTCAGGGAGTGAGGTTTGGGACTTCTGCATGTGAATTTCGGGGGGGGGGGGGCCACCTGGTTCAGCCCATCGCAGACCCCTTCCTGTTGTTCCTGAAACATGTGGAGGTGAAGGTCTGTGCTGGGACCTTGGTCTCGGCCTGTCCCGGGTCTAGGGCTGCGTGTCCGGACCAGAAGGAAACACCCAATCGGTGAGGTACGTTCAGGGAGAACAGCCTGTTCCGCGTGAGACCAGGCTGTCAGACTCCGCCGCTGCCCTCCAGGCCTTGGCAAGAGTAGAAAGTGCCTGTAAAACCGCATGGAGGGATGATTGTTCAGACATGTCCAGGCCGGCAGGGCTCACCTCCTCACAAAGACCCGGGAGAGGGGAACAAAATATCTGTTGCCTAAGTGGAGAGGAACAAACCTTCAATTAACGACTCCCTGGGGGCTGTGGGGTGAGAGGAGGTGGGGAGGCGGCGAGACAGGAAAAAATTTCCATCTGTAGTGGCTGTGAAAATCTGCCGGGATGGCTTCGCAGAGGAGACAGACAAGAAGTACAAATTAACAGGCAAGATGGTTTCGCATGATGGCAGCGGCCGTGAAGAAAGTGAAGCCCTGTGATGTGACAAGGGGGGGCAGGAGGTGACCCCTTGTACAAAGAGGATGGTTGGGGGCACGGCCTCTTTGAGGAAGTGGCATTCGAGCTGCAGCCTGAAAGACGAGGGTTATGGAAAGATCTAGAACCGGGTTTCTGGTCCTCAGCACTGTGGACATTTTGGCCAGGATAATTTACTGCTGCAGGGGGCCGTCTTGTGCCCTGGGGGGGTGGGAGGGGGGCGAGGTGGCAAGCAGCCTCCTTGGCTTCTACTCCCTGGACGCCAGTGAGCGTCTCCTCAGCCGCCCTCCCCCAGCGTGAAAACTAAAAATGGCTCCGGACAGCCCCAAATGCTCCCCCCCCCAGGGTGAAGCCACCCCTGGTCCAGGGGAAGGGCGTTCTGGGAAGAAGGCACAGTCAACATGAGGCTGCTGAGGTGAGAACAAGCTCGGGCAGGTTTTCTGGGAACAGAAGTTTCCAGAAATGAAAGTTTTCAAGGAAGTGACGGTTCGTGGGTGGAGTCCAGTGAGGGAGGAGAGTGGGGAGGTAGGTAGAGGCCGGGCGACTGGGCGCCTGATGGCCTGACGCTGTGGGAAGGGGGAGGAACTCAATCTGACCTGAAACTTCTCTCCAGCTGCGGGGGGCACACATGGGGGCGAGATGGTAAGCGTGTAGTTTCCTGGGGCTGCTCTGACAAACAGCAGGAATAAATTCTCTTATTCTGGGGGCCAGGAGCCCAAACTCAAGGTGTCGGCAGGGCCGTGGGTTTGAAGGCTCCAGGTGAAGGTCTTCCCTTGCACCTTCCAGCTTCTGACGGCCCCAGACGTTCCTTGGCGTTCCTTTCTGTCTTCGAATGCCTCTTCCCTGTGTCTCTCTGTGCCCGCTCCTCTTCTTATGAGGTCACCAGTCATTGGAAGTAGGGCCCCCCTCGACCCAGGATGATTTCAGCAGGAGATCCTTCACCAAGGACATTTGCAAAGACCCTATTTCCAAAGAAGGTCCCAGTCTGAGGTTCTGGGTGGATGTGAATTTCGGGGGACACTACCGAGCCCACCCCAGCAAGCAAGCAGGAGGCAGGGTGGCTCCAGGCAAGAACTGGTGGAGCCTGGGCCATGGGGCTCCAACGAGATGGGAGTGTCGGGTGGCTCACACAGCAGGCATCCCCACCTTGACCTGCTGGGCCCGTGTTTGGCACAGGGGTCCCAGGGCTTGCCCCCGCCTCCCCGCATCTCCTCATTGCAGGGAGGAGTCGGCCCCGACAGGGCCAGCATCGAGGCTTCCCTGGAACCACTGCCACCCTTCCCCCCTTTCTGGCCTCTGGTGCTGGGTTTGGGGCTCCCCTCCACTCCTCCAGGGTGCCGGGGCCTCCTGCTCTCAGAAGCTTCCGAGAAAGCACAATTTAGTCCCGGGCTCCTGCCTTCCTCCTAAAGCTCTCACGTGAACATTTTTCTTCAAGAACAGAGATTAGGAGCCTTTATCTCTGGGCCAAGGGCAAAACAGAAGAATGTCCCTGGGTTTCCTAGGCACACGGCCCTCATCGTCCACGCAGGGCTGGGCTTGTTTATCAGGTTTCAGTCAATGGAGATTTTTGTTCTCTTCCGGGTCCTATTGGAGGATATGGGACATCGCTGGCCCCTAAGCCCCGCCCCCCCCCCCCCCCCCCCGTGGTCTGGGTGTGCCCCTTCCCCCACACCCCGGGAGTGGGGCCTGAGGCTCCAGGAAGGAAGGTTCTGCCAGCAGGAAGCCTAGCTCCCACCCTCTCAATTACCTCTCAAGGGTGGTAATTAGGGCTCTCGGTGGGTGGGGGCCACGCGGGCAGGCAGGGGTGAAGATGTGGAAATGATCCTAAGCTTCAGGGTAGGGGTGGAGAAAGGCGTGGGCAGGGACAGGTGGAGGGCACCCTGGAATGGACGCGTTTGGGGAAAATCAAAGCACATTCAGTGGTGTTGTGTCACCTCCGTTTACTTTCAAAACATTGCCATCACCCTGAGGAAGACCCCATACCCTTTAAGCAATTGCGCCACCCAACCCCCGCCCTCACCCCTGTTGCCTTCCACCAGCCCCTGGCAAGCACCAGACGGCCCCTGTGTTTTGAGGGATGTGCCTTCCTCTTTGGTCTCTCTCTGGCTCGACATGAAAACTAAAAAAGTAAGAAAGAATAATCCCATGGGTGCCTGGATGACTCAGTCTGTGGAGAGTGAGACATGATCTCAGGGTCATGGGTTCGAGCCCCATGTTGGGAGTGGAGCCTTCTAAGAAAGAAAGAAAGAAGGAAAGAAGAAAGAAAGAAAGAAAGAAAGAAAGAAAGAAAGAAAGAAAGAAAGAAAAGAAAAGAAAAGAAAGAGAGAGAGAAAGAAAGAAAAGAAAAGAAAAGAAAAAAAGAAAAAAGAAATGGGGCGCCTGGGTGGCTCAGTAGGTTGAGCGTCTGACTCTTGGTTTCAGCTCAGGTCATGATCTCAGGGTTCGTGAGTTCAAGCCCCAAGTTGGGCTCTGTGAGGACAGTACAGAGCCTGCTTGGGATTCTCTCTTTCCCTCTCTCTCTGCCCTTCCCTGGCTCATGGTCACTTGCTCTCTCTCTCTCTCTCTCTCTCTCACACACACACACACACACACTAAATAAATAAACTTAGAAAGAAAGGAAGAGAGGAAGATCTCAGCCCTCTGGCCATTAATCCTGGGCCACCGTGGGCCCAACATACAGGACACCGGTTAGATTACTTTTATTTTATTTTATTTTATTTTATTATTTTATTTTATTTTTTATTTTTTATTTTTTTAACGTTTATTTATTTTTGAGACAGAGAGAGACAGAGCATGAATGGGGGAGGGTCAGAGAGAGGGAGACACAGAATCGGAAACAGGCTCCAGGCTCCGAGCTGTCAGCACAGAGCCCGATGCGGGGCTCGAACCCCCGGACCGCGAGATCATGACCTGAGCCGAAGTCGGCCGCTTAACCGACGGAGCCACCCAGGCACCCCATAGATTACTTTTAATACTCCTCTATAAGACCACATTGTTTTCGGGAGTAACTGCAAAAATGATTATTGCCTAGATTTGTTCTTCAGTTGTAAAACAATCAAAATTTTAGGAAAGAAGAATACATTTTTATTGCTAAAGATATTGTTGAAATTCACTAGAATATTTCACATAGGAATTAGAAGTTATATTTAATCCAGGTGCCTAGGTGGCTCACTCAGTTGAGTTGGTTGACTTCGGCTCAGGTCATGATCTCAGTCGTGAGTTCAAGCCCCACATCAGGCTTTATGCTGACAGCTCAGAGCCTGGAGCCTACTTCTGATTCTGTGTGTCTCTCTCTCTGCCCCTCCCCATCTCGTGCTCTGTGTCTCTCAAAAATAAAAATAAACGTTAAAAAAAATTTTTTTTAAGTTACACTGAATCAAAACATCACACCTGTTGTTTTTGCTTTGTTTCACGCTTTTAAATCTTAAACCCAGATGAAAATTCCCCGAGGGGTTGTGCGAAAGGACAGAGCCCAAGAAATTCACTTTCAGAGTCTTGTCTTCGCAGTCACTATCTCTGGAAGATGTGGTTGTCTCACAGGAGTGAGAGACATAAATCGCACCCAAAGTCAGTTCCAGTAACACCGACCCGGGAACGAAGTGGGTCCACGCATGACGGGGCCTGGGCGCCTAACTGCAAGTTCTCTATATTAACTGTCATGCTGAATGCGATGCTTATTAAAGCTTGAGGAATAAAAAGGTGCACGTTTGAATTTAAATTTACATATATATTATTAAAACCCAACACTGACTGCAGCTAGTGTCTAAAACTTAAACCCCAGTAATTTCTTTTCCAGAGGAGTATTTTACCACTAGTGTTTAGAATTGCTGACACTAAATGATAATAAAAGGCATGCAAATTTCGGGCTGAGTTTATGATTTTAAATGCTCAGCAGAAAATGCACCTCCTTGTTGCCTGTGCTTGGGGTGGTCTGCTCCCCCTGCCCTGCCCTTGGTGTGCCACTGGCTGGGGGCTTTGGGGGGAAAGACTCCGGAGGCAGCCTCCCCAGCCCCTCACCGGACATGGGGAGGAAGCCACAGCCCGGGTGTTTGTTGGCGGTCTTTACCTATATCGAGGGGAGCCTACACTCTGCAAGGGAGACAAAAGAGATAGAAAGAAATGCCAAGGGGCACCTGGGTGGCTCCGTAGGTTAAGCTCCCGACTTCGGCTCAGGTCGTGATATCACGGTTCATGGGCTCAAGCCCCACATCCGGCTCTCTGGTGTCACAGAGCCAGCTTCAAATCCTCTGTCTCCCTCTCTCTCTTTCTCTGCCCCTCCACGGCTCACCCTCTCTCTCAAAATAAATAAACTTGAAAAAATTGAGGAAAAAACACCAAAAAGCATTAAAATTAAATAAATAAACATTAAAAAAAAAAAAAGGGGGAAGAAAGAAATGCCAAGCCCCTGAATCAAACCAACACTGAGGCAGGTGTGAATCACCCCTGAATATAAATGCAGACCAACAATGGCCAGACCATACGTTAAAATAGAACCCCGACCCACGGTGTGGGCAGCCTTCCCTGCCCGCCCCTTCCCCGCCATTGCCAACTCAGGACCAACCCAAGAAGCCAGGAATGCTCCCCAACCCATCGCACAGGATGCCCCCTGACTCCCTCGGGATGGTAAGCCGGGAAGGAAGAGCCTCTGTTCATGGTCACTCACGCGGTCCTCACGTGGTCGCAGGCGCCCCGTTAGCTGCTGGAGCGGCCCCCAGTGTGTTTTATGTTACTTAACGTCCTCACCGAAGGCACTCCCCTCAGCCTCCCCCCGCGACAAAGGAGGGATGATTATGTCCACTCCACCCGCCGGTGCCTGGCATACCAGATGATTTCTTTTTTTATTTATTAAGTTTATTTCTTTATTTTTAAGGGAGAGGGAGCAGGAGCACGAGCCGGGGAAGGGCAGAGAGAGAGAAGCCCGAGCAGGCCCAGCACAGAGCCAGATGCGTGGCTCGCACTCGCGAGCCATGAGATCGTGACCCTGAGCTGAAATCCGGAGCTGGATGCTTAACCGACTGAGCCACCCAGGCACCCCTAAGATGATTTCTGCTGGAAGGAGACGAAAACCCGGACTCAGGCTGGGCTCAACCGTGAGGATATTTGTTATCTCGCGTCGCCAGGCCTCTGGAGGGACAGCCAGTCCAGAGTGTTGCCTGGGCCTCAGGAGGCCTCCCTGAGTGGTTTCAAGATATCTGTGCTATTCCGTGTCACATCCAGACACGTGAACTTCCACAGAGAGTCTATGTTTCCTTCTGCAGATCCCTTGGGAGCAGACACCTCAT
The DNA here is from genome assembly GCF_018350155.1 of Leopardus geoffroyi. Classification (NCBI taxonomy): domain Eukaryota; kingdom Metazoa; phylum Chordata; class Mammalia; order Carnivora; family Felidae; genus Leopardus; species Leopardus geoffroyi. Next base: position 5,350,654 of record NC_059340.1, read on the forward strand.
TGAACAGGATTATACCACACGGCCACACTTGAGCCCCACGAAGGCTGAGGCACCGAAATTATTATGACTGGCAGGTCCCCATCAGGATCCGCCCATGGAGTTGTGACCGGCGTGAGGCTCCCCTCGCCCCTTCCCCTGGCCTTCCGGAATCAGATAAATATCTGAATAAAAAGTGAGATCTGGGGCGCCTGGTTAGCTCAGTTGGTTAAGCGTCCAACTCTTGATTTCAGCTCAGGTCACGATTTCACGATTCATGAATTCGAGCCCTGCATCAGGCTCTATGCTGGCTGTGGGGAACCTGTTTGGGATTCTCTCTCTCCCCCCCCCCCTCCCTTTCTCTCTCTGCCCCTCTCCTGCTTGCTCTCTTTCTAAAATAAATAAACCAAAAAAAAAAAAAAAAGTAGGATCTGCCAGGAAGGAGGAGGGGGGTGGGGAAGGACTTTGAGGACTGTCACACCTGGGCAGTATCCCCCCCCCCCGGGCATTTTATTTCAGATCCTCAATGAAAAGAAGGTACTGCACCCCAGCCTTCCTTGGGCTGCTCCCCACGCGGGCCTGGTCTGTTCCCATTTATCACAGGCGAGAGCCTCACCCAACTCCTCACTGGCCTGCCTTCCCTTTGGAAAGGAGAGTCACTGGGAATGTGGGATGCAAAACCGGGCGTGGGGCGGGGGGGTCCCAAGACCATTTTCACTTCCGGCACCAACTGCAAAGTTCAGAGGTCCCCAAGACCACCCTCAGGCTTGGTAGTTTCCCAGGACTCACAGAACTCACTGAGGACCTGTCGAGCTCAAGATTATTCTTATTTTATTTTACACTTTATTTCATTACAGTGAAGGATACAGATTGCAAGAGATTCTGAGGGCAGAGGGCTCCACACGTGGGTCTTCCTGCTGTTCCCTCCCCCCCAGGGGAAGTGCGGGAGATGCTAACATCTCCCCGCAAGAAACATGTGATGATGTGAGGGGAGTATCTCTGACCGGGGAAGCCCTTCCCCCAGTCTTGCCGTCCAGAGTTTTTACTGGGGCTCCGTCACATAGACGTGGTTGACTCCCCATATGGCTGACCTCAGCGACCAGCCTCCCCAGAGGTCAAACTGTGTGGCTCCAGGCCTCCACCATAAATCACATAGTTCGCTGTCTGGCATTGCACAAGGTCCCCAGGTAAACAGAGGCTCTTATCGGCCAGGACATACCGGGACTTAGAGATAACCTCCCGGGAGCTGAAGGCAAAGGCCAGATCTTCCTTTGGGTCATGTCTGTTCTTTGCTAAGCACAGATAATTTAGCCAAGAGCTGTCTTTGAAGCTCTGAAATCACTACTGCCTTTCAGCCGAGAAGGGGCAGGAGAAGGCAGGTCCCAAAAGCCCAAATTGAGTCCCCCAGAACGTCTGGGGGAGTGGCGGGGGCCACATTCATGGTCCTCTTATCACCCTTCCTTGAGCTAGGCCATCAGTGACTTTCTGGGCCTCTTGATTAGGGGACCTTCCCGGAGATGAATGTTTAGTGGTCAATTAAGAACTGTGGGGGGAAGGGGGCTCTCCCCTCCAGGTCCAAGCGCCTTACAGAACGGCGAGAGCGGGACTGACTGGCGCCCCTCCCCCCTATCCCCCCTCCCCCCCCCCCCCCCCCGTTAATTGTGGGTTTTGTCTCCAAGGGGTGGATGTTCATGTTTTGCTGTAATTAGGTGCAAATTCTACTGCAATCACGTCAGTAATTGCTGTGTTCACACCAAGAGGCAGGGTTGAGCGGCCAGCCCCGGGGACGCGAGCCCTTGTCCCTGCCAGCTTCTCCTTGGATGGCAGCCACCGTCTCCTCGTGTGTCAGGGGCTCAGTGGGTATATCCGAGGCTCTGACCACGCCGGGTGTTTAAACACGGGCACCGGGAATCCCAGCAAGTATGGTTCTCAGCATTTTTGAGCACCCAGCTGTGTGAACACAGCTCACACAATATCGCATTAATCCTTACGGTGATCCAAAGACCGAGGGCCCATCTGTTTATAGATGAGGAAGCTGAGGCTCTCAGAAGTTAAGTGACAGACCCAACATCGCGAAGCCAGTTGGCAGCAGAACTGGGTTTGCACTGAACGAAGTTAAGGGCAGTTGAAGCTCCCCAAATCCCAGGTTTTCATCACCAACATGTCTTTGAAGTTATAGATGCACAGTGATGTCCTCACCGAAACTTGGAGGTAGAAAAGCGGGCGCCCAAGCGACAGGAGGGTTCTGCAGGCCGGGCAAAGGATTTTCCCGAAAACCTGTGAGCCATCCATGCGCCACACGCTCCGGCTCAAAACTGTGTGCTTTAAGTCCTGATAGAAAATACGAGGTGTGGTGAGGCCAGCAGATCAGGAGACGAGCGCCATCGCAAAATTAGCGTGTCACTCACACGCGTGCCATGCGGGGCCATGTGAGGAAGCACCAGGGTAGGTCGGGAGGCGGAGGCAACAGGGAGAAAACACCCGTAAGAGCTTTTATTGTGTTTTTGGGTGGGAAGCAATGGCCAAGGCAGGAGAAGCAGGGTGAACAGGCCACGTAGGGTTGGGACTGGCTAGTTGGAATAATCCCAGTGGGCGCTGGGGCAGACAGGCTGGCCCTAGCTGGCTGGTCCCTGGCCCTGGGGGATCAGGGCAGGGGGGTAATGGCCCAGAGTGGGAGAAGGGGAGTGGAGTGTGGGCTCTAGAGGGTAGGTCTGCATATGAAAGGCACATTCCAGGGGTTTACTACTTCTAGGATTTGGCTAATCCTGGGAGGGGCAGTCTCTCTAGGGTCAACAGGCCCCAGACGGGAAAGCACCAGAACAGAAAATCAAAGATGTGGTTGATACACTGTGCAAGAGCTTTGATCACAAGGAAACTCTGGACCAAGAGAGATGAGCAGGATTTCACGAGGCTGAGGAGAGCAGGAAAGGATTTTTAAGCAGAGGAACGGGCGTGAGCAAAGGTAAGGGGGCAGGAAGGTGTGGGTGCGTATGCCGTGGTGCTCTGGAAAGGTCTGGAAGGTCAGATGGTCCCGGGCTCCACCTCTTCTTTCTCATGTCAACCCTTCTAGATCCTATCAGTTTCCACATCACAGAGGGGGTACTGTCCCCACGGTGCTTCTCACACCTGCGCCTTCCCATTGCCTCTACTGCTCAGCCAAGCCCAGGCCACGTCAGCTCTTCCTTGGGGGGGGGGGGGGACAACAGCCTCCTAGCCCGTCTCCCCGCCTCCTCTTATCCTCCTTCCTGCCATCTTCATGAGACGTCAATCGGACCATATTATTTCTACGTTCAGAACCTCTGGTGGAACTGAGTATTTGAAGATGTTAAGGAATTGTTGACTGTTTTTGGTAATGGTGGTATTGCTGATGAAAAAAAATAAAATGGGGCGCCCGGGTGGCTCAGTTGGTTGAGGGTCTTTTTATTTTTTTTTTAAATTTTTTATTTATTTTTGAGAGAGAGCAAGAAAGAGAGCGCAAGCAGGGGAGGGGAAGAGAGAGAGGGAGACGCAGAATCCGAAGCAGGCTCCAGGCTCTGAGCTGTCAGCACAGAGCCCGACACGGGGCTCGAACTCCCGTGTGAGCTCACGACCCGAGCTGAAGTCAAACACTCAACTGACTCGGCCACCCAGGCGCCCCGAGGGTCTGACTCTTGATTTTGGCTCAGGTCATGATCTCATGGTTCGTGGGATTGAGCCCCACGTTGGGCTCTGCACTGACCGTGTGGAGCCTACTTGGGATTCTGTCTTTCCCTCTCCCTCTCCCTTTCTCCCCCTCTGCTCTCCTCCCACCCCACGTGTGCATGCCCTCTTTCTCTCTCTCTTAAAATAAATAAACTTAAACATAAATAAAAAATTAAAAGGGCTCCTTTATCTTTTGGAGATGCAGAATGAAATATTTGCAAATGAAAAAGTAGGATGTCTGGAATTTGCTCCGTGATAATATAGGAGGAGAAAGGGACAGGTGGAGGTGAGACCAGACTGGCCTTGAGTTGAAAGTTTGCTAAAGCTGGTGACGGGTATGAGGACTGTCCTTATACTCTGCCGTCCATGTTTCAAAACAAATGTCCCGAGTGCAAAGTTCAGTGAAAAAGTCTCTTCACGGGTCCCCAACAGGGACTAGACAGAGTCCAAACCCTCGACCTGGCTTTCCTAACCTCACGACCTGGCCCCAGCTCTCCTCTCTGCTCCCCAGTTGCCCTCTCTAGGTACTAACGAGTGCCCTGAGCTCACCCCACACCAGCCCCTAACACTTGCCTCGTGTGCTTGCTCTGTCCTCCAAACACACCCCAAATTAAACTCATCTTTTTTAAAATGTTTATTTATTTTTGAGAGAGACAGAGAGATAGTGTGTGGCTGAGGGAGGGGCAGAGAGCGAGGGGGAGACAGGATTGAAGTGGGCTTTGCGCTGACAGCAGAGAGCCTGGTGCGGGGCTCGAACTACTGAACCGCGTGAGATCATGACCAGAGCCAAAGTCAGACGCTTAGCCAGGTGAGCCACCCAGGAGCCCCTAAACTCGTCTTTTTTTGCCTGCTACCCCTAGGCTAGCTTGGTACCTCGTAAATAACCTAAATTGTATTGTATTTTGAACACCTGCCTCCTTATCTCTCCTATTCATTCGTTCATTCATCCAATCAGTCAATCAACATTTGTTGGCCATTTACAATAGGCATTTAATCCAGCCACCAGGAACGTGGCAGGCATTGTGCCTGTTTGACCCAGAAGGTACAGGTGTTGGGTTGTTTTTTTGTTTTGTTTTGTTTTGTTTTGTTTTCGTTTTTACTTTTTCTTAGCCAGATTTTTATTGCAATCAATGTCGTGGATTAACTTAAAGACTCCACAGTCTTCCAGAACCAGACTGCTGGGATGTGTCCTTGCTGGGCGAATTACTTACTTTCTCTGTGTTTCTGTTTCCTTGTCTGAAAAATCAAGGTTGGAATAGTACCTACCTTGTTGGGTTGATGTGAAAAATTGAATGAATTAATACATGGGGCTCCTGGATGGCTCAGTCAGTTAAGCGTCCAACTCTTGATTTCGGCTCAGGTCATGATCTCACGGTTCGTGGGATCGAGCCCCATGTCAGGCTCTGTGCTGGCAGTGTGGAGCCTGCTTGGGATTCTCTGTCTCCCTTTTCTCTCTGCTTCTCTCTCTCTCTCTCAAAATAAGTAAATAAACTTAAAAAAAAAAAAAAAAAAGGAGTTAATATATGTAGACCAGAGGCCAGGGCCATGGTTAAAGCATCTGTACAGCACAAGCCAGAATCTCAGAGGTCACCTGTGTGTGTCCTCTGTCCCACATCCAACCATGTTCTGTGGGTTGTACCTGGTTGAAATGTATCCTATCATTTCTCCTCATCCCCACCTGAGGTGGCGAGGCCTCAGTCCATCACTTTGTGCCTGAGTGTCCACAACGCTCTCTCCATCCAGATAGCTTTCCCAGATGGTGATTTCATTTCCTTCGGGGAAATACCCAGAAGCAGAATTGCTAGATCATCTGGAAATCCCGTTTTTTATTTTCCGAGGAGCCTCCATATTGTTTTCCATGGTGGCTACACCAGCTTACGTCCTCCTGACAGTGCGCAGGGGTTCCCTTTCGCCAGGTGCCCGTTGGCCGATGAATGGATAATGAGATGTAGTATATCCGCACGATGGAATATTACTCAAGCTTAAAGAGGAAGGAAATTCCGACACCTGCTACAGCATGGACGAAACTGGAGGTCACCGTGCCGAGCGAAAAAAGGCCGCCACAGAAGGGCAACAATTGTATGATTCCACTTACGGGAGACACCTGTAATCAAAACTATAGAAATAGAGAATAGGATGGTGGTTGCTGGGCATTGTGGGAGGGGGGAATTGGGAGTTAGTATCTCGTGGGCACAGACTTTCAGTTTGGGAAGATGAAAAAGGCCTGGTGATAGATGGTGGTGATGGCTGCACAGCAGTATGAATGTACTTGATGTACTTAAAAATTATTAAAATGGCGACTTAAAAAAATATGTACTTTTGAGAGAGAGCGTGCGCAAGTGGGGGAGGGGCAGAGAGAGAGAAGGAGACACAGAATCCCGAGTAGACTCCACTCCTCCAGTGCAGAGCCCGACACAGGGCTCAAACCCGTGAACCGTGAGAGCATGACCTGAACTGAAATCATGAGTCGCCACTTGACTGACTGAGCCACCCAGGTGCCAGAAAATGGCAGCCTTTATGTTATGTGTATTTCACCACAATTGCAGAGAAATTACTTCCTCAGCCACACTAGCCACGTTTCAAAGGCCCAACACGTGGCCAATGGCTACCATATTGGATCACGAAGACATAGAACATTTCCATCATCTCAGAACATCCTGTTGGCCAGTGTGACGCCAGGATGTAGTTGAGGAGGAGCTGGGTGCCACGGACCTCAGTGGTTCCTCCTCGCTGATATCATCACCGGGGACGAGGCATGAAGCCAAAAGGGGTGAGCGGGAAGCCTTCCCATGGGGCCTAGTGCCGAGGGAGTGGTGCATTCTGGGTTTTCCTACGCTCCTCCTGGATGATTTGAGAGTGAGCTGGACTCGATCACACGTGCAGAGCCTGAAGCCCTGTCTGTGCTCACCTCTTAGCAGACAAAAGAGACCTGTGATTCCATCCACCTTTAGAGAGGCTGAAGCAAGTGCATCCCCCTCTGTATGACTCCAACGCTATTCTCCCTCGTTTTGGAGTCTTTCTCATTATGTACACTGGGGTTCCTTGAGGACAGAGGGCTGCATCTCATCTATTTTTCTACATGCTGTTAGCACTTATTACAATGCCTGGCACGGGGTAGCCGTTTGATAAATTTTATTTTTAATTTAAAAAAAATTGTCTCTGTGCCAGGGTTCCTCCCACAAGAGTTGAGATGGCTTACAAAAGGAAAATATTCAACAAAGTAATCACAGCCTAGATAGGAAGAAGGAACCAGGGCCAGTTAAATGAAAAAGGGAGGGACAACCAGGGACAGAAGAAGTCAAAAGGCAAGTCAAAGGCTGACAGAGTTGCTTTAACCTCCTATTTGCTTCAGAGCTTCCTAGTGGGCAAAGTGAAAAGGAAGATAAGATCAGTTGTGTCCTTTTTACTGTCAGGGAAGGAAACACGTCTGTGGCAGACATCTCCCCTTTCTCACTTCAGAGCCACCCTGAACCCTTCTCCACACCGTTCTTTGTCCCAGGAAGAGCTGCAGGGACTATACTAAGAGGTTCCGGTGGCCTCCAGCTTCTTGTTGGGTTTCACCCATGCAAAGCTCTGGCACGAGGTAAGAGGAAGCCTGGAGAGTAAGGTTGGGCTATTCATCTCCCCCGCCGCCCCCAGGGCCTCATCCTTTCAAGGTCAAATTGCCTTGGGCTGGCTATTCCCTCAACTGAAGATCATCCTCTGTACCTCGCTTTCTCCTCTTCCGGGTTCTGGTAACCCGCTCCTTCCCCACTCCTTCCAGCCGGGGGTGATAACAACATGGCTGTGGTTAGCCACACCTTTGGAAATAGCTCCGTTGTAAATAAGCCCTCCTAAAATGATGACGTTTTGAGTGTGCCATCTGGATCCTGATGGGACCCCCACTGAAACCAGTATCCATTTCTCATGGGAAGCAAGCTCTTGCCGTCCTAAATTTGAAAATGAATGTCTCATGGGGAGTGCATTATAGGGATAGGGACTAAGGGGTGGTGAACAACATTCCCACAGCAAAGGCAAACGCGGAAAAGAGTGTCAACGAATTGTTTCCTTTACGAGAGCCAAGAACATCTCATTCATTCATGCAGCAAATGATTATTCAACTCCTACTACGTGCCCAGGGCCGTTCCAGGGGCTGGGAATCACGCTAGCGAACAAAATGTAACCCGGGGAGGACAGCTCCCTGAGAGGCTGAGCTGCCGCGTCCCAGTATGCGCACTTTAGAACGGTGGTTCTCAAACTTCAGCATCCGATCCCCCCGGGGAGGCTGCTTTAGACACACATACCGGGCTCCACCCCCAGTTTCTGTTTCAGGAAGTCCAGGCTGGGGCCTAAACATGTGCATTTCTTTTCTTTTTTTTTTTAATGTTTATTTAGTTTTGAAAGACAGATAGAGACAGAGACAGAGCATGAGTGGGGGAGGGGCAGAGAGAGAGACATACACCATCCGAAGCAGGCTCCAGGCTCTGAGCTGTCAACACGGAGCCCAACGCAGGGCTTGAACCCGCTGACCACGAGATCATGACCTGAGCCGAAGTCGGACGCTTAACCGACTGAGCCACCCAGGCACCCCTAAACATGTGCATTTCTAACACATTCCCTGGTGGTGCTGTTGTTTCTTCTGGTCTGGGGATCCCACTGACTTCTGATGCCTAAACCCCAAGAGTGGTCCACAGAAGCCCTCTTGAAATGAGCATATTTTGTAAGCCCTCTGTCAGTGATGAATCTCCTTCACTTTTGTATCCCATCTGGGGCCGTGTTCTCTAGCCAGGGTTCTGGATGCTAAAAATCCCCACTCTTAGTTATAAGAATCCAGGAGATATACCCCCTCTCACCTTTTTTTGAAGTTTATCTATTTTGAGGGGGAGACAGAGAGCCGGGGAGAGGGGCAGAGAGAGAGAGAGAGAGAGAGAATCCAAAGCAGGCTCTGCATCATCAGTGCAGAGCCCAATGTGGGGCTTGATCCCCCAAACAGTGAGATCGAGACCTGAGCCAAGATCAAGACAGTCGCTCAACCAACTGAGCCACTCAGGCACCCCCAGGAGATGTCCCTTTTTGAAAACAAAGGCACTGATTCCAGGACTCTGGGTAGCATAGGAGTGTTGAGGGATAAAATCTAAACTGAGCACCCCCTTCTGTGTTCCCTCACTACGGCAGGGACTGGCTTCCCCACTAAATGAAAGCTCCAATTCTTAGCTGGCTACGTGGCCAGCTAGAAAAAAAGCCTACATTTCCCAGGCTCCCATGCGCCCAGGCATGGCAATGTGTCTACATTCAGAGCAATGAGTTTTTCTTCCTAATTGAGATATAATTCACATAGCATAAAATTCACCCTTTTAAAGGGAATTCAGCGATTTTTCAATATAGTTTGCCAAGTCATGCAACCATTGCCACCATAGAATTCCAGAAGGGCACATGAGTTTTAAGCTTCCAGGAACTTTCCTTAAAAGATAGCTCTTGTAAACTCTTTGCCCCTTCTTCTTCGTCCTGTCTTCCATTTTGCAACCTGGAGTGCGGATGTGCTGGCTGGCGTTCCAGCTGCTATCTTGGACCATGAGGATGGGGCCACACGCTAGGGATGACAGCGTGGGAAGCTGGAAGGAGCCAGGACACCTGAGACCTTTGTGTTGCCAAGACTGTTCACCAGACTTTTAAATGAGAAAGGAATAAACTTGTGACTTGTTTAAGGCTCTCTTATTGGGGGGGGGGGGGGGGTCACTAATACTCACAGCTGAACCTAATTCTAACTGATAACCAGTAACCTGATGAATCAATCTGGGTTCTTAGTCACAACCCCAGGAGCTAACTCTAATTGGTTTGGGCAGAAAAGGGACGCATTAAAGATAAGGGCTAACTCACAGCCTCCCCGGGAAGGCTGGAGAACCCGGATTGGAGCCTACACGGGCAGGAACAAGGCCCAAGCACACCGCAGGACAGGTTTAATGGAGACACCACTTCTAGAAACAAATCGCAATCCCTCTGATTCCCTCTGTCTAGGCGTTATATGCAGTTTTGGCCACCCTCCTTCAGGGTGGATATGCCTGGTATTCGCTTCCATTTCTAGCCTCTGGCTAGGCACCCATGCATTCCTGGTTGGCATCAGGCACCCCTGATTGGTGGAGCACAGTCACACGGCAGGGCCCTAGCTTCGAAGGAGGCTGGGAGAATGATCATCAGCCTCCCACAGCCATGCCGGCCAGCCAGAAGGAATGATAAACGGCCACTACAACCATCTCTGGCATCCCCCACAGCTGTTGCCAAAGCAGCATCTCAGGTGGCTGTTTAATGAACAGAGCCTCGGGCTTACGTCGGTGGGAAGGAAATCTCTGATGGGCAATGGCTTATCTCCAGGACTTACTCAACCACGTCTTTTAATGCTTTATATTGCCTGTTGCTTTGGGTGTGATGAGTCTGTGTGTCGCCTCTTGAAATTCCCTGTTTGTCCTGAAAAGAAGCATATGCATCCGCATATGAGCTTGTCATGAGGAGCAGGCAGTTCCTGACCCAGCAGAAAATTCCGCCTGCAACTCCTACTCCAGAGTCGTGGGTTTCCTCCTTTTTCTTTATCGCCGAGAGGACAAGGGCCCAAACTTCATGACCAGGACGGAGGGACTGTGTCACTGCAAGACTGGATTCGATCCAGGGGCGCCTGGGTGGCTCAGTCGGTTAAGCGTCCAACTCTTGGTTTTGGCTCAGGTCAGGCTCTTGAAGTTCACGAGTTTGAGCCCCGCATCAGGCTCTATGCAGAGAGTGAGGAGCCTGCTTGGGTTTCTCTCTTTCCTTCTCCTCTCATGCTCCCTCTCTTTCTGTCTCCCTCTCTCAAAGTAAATAAATAAACTTATAAAAAAATTCTAGGGGCACCTGGGTGGCTCAGCCAGTTAAGCGTCCGGCTTCAGCTCAGGTCATGATCTCTCGGTCCGTGAGTATGAGCCCCGCATCGGGCTCTGTGCTGACGGCTCAGAGCCTGGAGCCTGCTTCTGATTCTGCTTCTCCCTCTCTCTCTGCCCCTCCCCCACGCATGCTCTGTCTCTCTGTCTCTCTCTCTCTCTCTCTCTCTCTCTCTCTCAAAAATAAATAAACATTAAAGAAAAATTTTTTTAAAGTCTAAAAAAACTGGTTTGGACTCAGTGCCGATTTTCATCCACAAAGAGAAGCTTTGGGCTCCATGCTTAAGACCCGTCCAGCTCAAACCTACATTCTCGGGTTTAGTGCTAAGGCCTTTTCCAAACTTCCTGGGGCCCCTCCAGGAGGCAGGTGTTGCTGACACCTAGAATCAGGAGCCAGAGGACTTTTTTAATTGGCCTTATTTCTATTTCTATTAAAAAGCAGGCTCGCTCAGCAATTCCACCTCTGGATATACACCCACGAGGACTGAGAGCAGGGGTGTGGGCAAGTAATGTAAACCCATGCTCCTAGCAGCGTTATTCTCAACAGCCAGAGGGTAGAAACAACCCAGGGGTCCATCAACGAAGGAATGGAGAAACAAGATGTAATCTCTCCGTACCTTGGAATACTATCCAGCCTTAAAAAGGAAAGAAATTCCGACACCTGCTCTAATATGAACCAGCCTCGAGGACATCATGCTAGATGAAAGAAGCCACTCACGAAATGACAAATATTATATGATTCCACTTATGTTATGGAACCTAGAATAGTCGAATTCAGACGGAAAGTGAAATGGTGGCTGCGGGGGGCTGGGGGGAGATTCAGTTTGGGGAGGCGAAAAGTTTCCAGAGACGTTTGGTGGTGATGGTTGCACAGCAGTGTGAAGGGACTTAATGCCTCCGAGCTGTAACTTACGAATAGTTAAGGTGATACATTTTATGTTATGTATATTTGGCCATAATAATAATAATTTGAAAATGTGTGCTTGCTCAGAGCCCAGGGTCTTCAAAGATTCCCTCGGCTGGGTCTTATTAGCAGGACTAAAGCGAAGTTACCCATTGCCAAAACATCCCATGAACTCACTCGGTTCACTGATAATTGTAATTAATACAGAGAAAAGCAGCGACCAGCCAGCCCTTCCCCATTCTTATGTAAAGGAGCCAGCACCTATTTATATAAGATGTGCTGTCGTCTGGAGACGTGGACCCTCTGACTTGTGGAAAGGTGCAGATTCCACTTAGATATTCCCAAATCGCATTCCCAAATCGTCTTGTCCCCAAACAAGCCAGCTGCTGGCTCCAGCTCCCTTCTGAACACAGACACATCCACCCAGATTTGAATAAAGACGCGACAAATAGAATATCCTCTCCATGCGTCTGTACCTTGCTCAGAAACAATGCAGAGTGGCAAATCGAAAAGCTATCCACCATCCCAACAGCAACAATCTTTCAAGTAAAATTTAAAGAAATACATGGAATGTAGCCAAACATCCCCACCAAAAATAAAACACTCCACTTCCCTCAGCCGATTCAATTATCTCGCTAAAAAAGGGCTTTTTTTAACACCTCCCAGCAGGCAGCAGATTCGGAGTTGGTGGGGATAACAGTGCATAATCAAGCACCCAGAGTCCAAGGTGTAAAATAAAACACGGACTGGCTTGGCCAGGAGCAGCGGCGCCCTAGCACCATGAATATAAATGTTTAGAAATGGATATTATCGTTTTCGTGCCATCTGGAATATTTTCCACGATGTAAAGCATATTAAAAAAAAAAAATTCCTCATGATTCTCTAATTGTGGTGACAATGCGGGTGCTATGCTGGTGACTTAGTCTCTGTCCTTGACATGATATTGCTCTGAGTTGAGTCTGTGCCATCCACCAGCTTAAAAACAAAAATAAACACACAAAGGTAAAACAAAACAAAACAAACAAAAAAACAAAACCTTTCTCCTTTCCCAATAAGATAATTCAGGCTCATTATAGAACAGTGAGAAAATACCGTCTCCATGCCCCACCAAAAAAAAAAAAAAAAAAAAGAAAGAAAAAGAAAAGAAACATCCACAGTCCTACCGTTTAGAGATAACCGCCTTAGTATTCCAATGTTTTGGTGATTTCCTTCTAGTTCTTATGAATATGTATGAATACAAATTTGAATATGCATATGAATATGAGATCATGCTGCCTCCTTTTCCTTAACATGGCAACATGGCATTTTCCCTTGTCAACATGGTCACTCCCAGGTCTGGTCACGTTTGTCTTGTCCCCTTTCCTGCCTTTTAAGGCCTTTTGGTCTCTGTCTTCTGGCTGGATATCTCTCCTGCCCTATGCTTCCCTTTCTCATCCAGCCTTCCTGCGATGTAATTTTCCATAGTCAGTCCTCTCTGTTGGAGTGTCTGTGCTCCGGGCCTGTCCAGGGCCATCAGGGTCTTCTGGCCGCCCAGCAGCCAGCCCCGCTGGACCCCCGGATCCCTGGCCAGGCCTCGTGCCAGCCAGGACAGCCTCTACAGACACAGCCACTCGCCACCCACCGGCTCTGTCACCGAGCCTCCATGTAAACAGCTCAGGAGGCCCCATGTCGTTTCCCTGAAATGCTTCTTTGAAGTATAAAGAAGTTTGCCATGGGATTTCCCCATAGCAGTCATGAGCTTACATGGTTTATATTCCTCAGCCATTTCAAAAAGAAGAAAGTCCCAGATGGTTTGTTCTCAAAGGAATCGGGTGTGGCCGGGTAAGACCCAAGAAATCTCAGCACAAGCAGAGGAGGACAGAGGATGGTTTTAGGGGTGGCCAGGGATGTCCCACACACCTGTGCCTCGTACCTCCCAGGGGCAAGAAAACCCCCATTCTCCAGCTAAAGAGCTAGTTGTGGTTTTTCACCCGCTCAAGACCGAGGACAGACCTGGTGTGGGTCCCTACAGCTTAGGCCTCCTTGGCTCTCCTTCCTTCCTTGGGGTCTCCCCCAGCCCGCCTGAGCTGGGATGAACCTTACCTGTGCTCAGGCAGCGTTTCAGGCGGAGAGGTGAGCAGATGGGACAGGGCCAGTGTCCCCCAACAGGAAACAGGAACGAGGAGGGAGACTATGGCTGTGGGCCCAAGTCCCTGGCAGGAGGTTAATTTCCCTGGGAGCCCTGCTGCTGATCAAATACTGTCCCACACGTTAGCATCCTCGGGGAGAACACATCTATAAAACGGGCACAGCGCCCGTCCCAGAGGGTTACTCTAGTGAATACTGAAAAACAAAAACCCCACACACCGGAAGAGCCTGCATATCACTCGGGACACAGCATCCTGAGCAGAGCCTGGAATTGTGTGTGGCTTGTCCCCGAAAATCCAAAAGAGGGACACACGCATGCCATCCTAAAAGAGCCGTGGTTCACGATTGAAACCGGCTATACAAGGAGCAATGGAAAGGCTTGTTTCTAATAAAACCCTGCAATTAAAACAATAGCCGTACGTCCCTCTGCTATTAAATAATAAATCCATCGAGCATTAGAGAAAGAACCACGCGTTCCGGCGGATCTTGTTGGCAGGAACCACCCTGACCGGCTTCGAGCACAAACAGGTGAGGTGAAGGGAGGGGCAGGAAGTCACCTGGGCCTCCCCGACTTGGGCCCGGCACCTGGGGTGGAGGGTGAGGGGGAGTACAGCTTCCTGCTGGGCACCGAGCCCGTGCAGGAGCCGCGGGAAGGATCAGACACCAACCACAAACGGCAGCCTAAGGGTTACCCAGGTGACTTTGATCTCAGGTTCTGGGCGGCTGCTGGAGGAGTCAATCCCTGACTGGTCGTCTCTGGGGTCACATGAAGTGTTTACTTGGAGGCAGACAGGAAAAAAAAAAAAAAGGGAAATTCCTCCTTCTGGCTGTCCCTTGCTGGGACACACCCCGGGGAACCTCAAATGGGATAGGGTGGCTTTGCAAGAGGGGGAGACGTGGCCGCAGGAGCCTCCCCTAGGACTCCCTCTGACTCAAAGTTCCCAGGCCCTGCTTCCTGAACTCCCTTTGTGGCCCAGCGCCTACGCACAGTCCGAGGGCGGCGTTGCACGGGCTGACGGGTGCAGGCGAGCCCGCCTGGGTCCCCCTGCCAGCACTGCCTTGGTGAAACTCCCCACCACACGGGCTGGCCTGGCGGGAGCTGGCTCAGGAAGCCTCGGTTCGTAGGCTTGGGGCAAGGGCCCCATGACTGGCGGGGAAGCTGAGCGAGGCAGGGCTTTCCACGGCAGTCTTGGCTCTCCTTGTCCTAGAACACCACCTTCCCAAGAGCCCGAAGCTCACCTTGTTTATTCCTGTGCCTGGAGGACGACCAGACACATCACAGTCACCGCTTGGATTTGTGAAAATCCCCGTGGAGTGATCAGTGAGGAGCGGATGTGAACAGAACACGTGCCCTGCCCTGAAGAGGCCCCAGGGTGCACACACACCACCCATTACTACACTGGGCGGGGTGCTCTGCTGTAGCAAGGGGCTACTGGAGGCGACGGGAGGCGGTCGGGGAGGAATCAGGAGAGGATGGATGGAGGGGGTTGCAGAAAGCAGCAAGAAGGGAGGGCCTTCTGGATAAAGGGAACAACAGGTGTAAAGGCTCCGAGGTGACAGGTTTGGCGTGAGGGAGGGGAGGCCTAGGGAGGCTGAGGGATGGCTCCTGGCCCAGGCCATCGGGAGGCCTGAAGGACAAAAGCCCGCGGGATGCCTTTAAGGAGAGGAGTGACCCTTAGACCTTCATCCAGGAAGATGGCACTGTGCAAGGTGGATGGCGGTCGGGGACCGGGGGGAAGGAGAGTGGCAGTGACCTCAAGGGAAGCTGGGGAAGCCCCGCGTTACGTCTCTGGAGAGCAGCCCAGGGACCCAGCTGGGCAGTGGTGGTCAGACGGGGAGTCAACCCGTCTGTCATGGTTGACAGAAGGAGTCAACCATAGGCTCTGTGTCTGGCTGGGGGAGGGGAGGAAAGCTAATCCTGCGTCAGATTTTCCTGAAAAAGCCGCCAGCAGGAGTGAATGTTGCCACCTGGGCCCTGCCTCTGGCTGGCCCACCCGGCAGACTGAGAGGGGCCTCGGGGGACACGCTTGGGTTCTGGCACACCACGGACCCACAGCCACTCAACAGTGGCTTATGGAGATTCCACCAGTGCCTCCTAGCGGCAGGGATACGGGGACTTCCGTTCCGGTGGAGGGTGATGGGCGATACACCGATGAACATGTATACGTGAGTCGGAGAGTGAAAAGTGCTCCATGGAATAATGACCTTGAGTAGGGGTCACACAGTGACAGGGTTGGGTGGCCAGGGAGGCGCCTCTGAGGATATTTGGGAGCCAGAAAGCAGGGATGGGGGGTGCATTCCAGGCAGAAGCCACAGCCCAAAGCAGGGGGCGCTGAGGAGGGAGCCGCCCTGTGTTTCAGGAATGTCCAGAGCCTAAATCCAGGTAAAAGACACACACACAGAAGGAGCGAACTGAGTGTCCCAAGAAAGCATGACTGTGTGTGTGTGTGTGTGTGTGTGTCCTGTGGTCAGAAATGGGGGAAGAAATGGGACGAATCAGGAAGAAATGGGAGGAATCAGGGTCTGACCCTGCCATTTTCTCACGGCATTCCCATACCCCTCATGGTCTACACCAGACTCTTCCCTTCCCTCATCAAAATCTATCTCCCCGTCCACCAGATAGTGACAACTTCCCCTCTGACACACCGGAGATCAAACATTAAAACCCATGCTCCTCCCTCCATCTGGAGCTCTATCTCCCTCCTCCCTTAATAAACTACCTTCTGTTCACCCTTGGGATTGCCGCTCAAGTATCACCTCCTCGCAGAAGCCCTCTTTGATTCCCAGGACTGGATCAGGCTGCTTTGCATACCTAGTCTTCACCACCTCTCACTCTGACCACAGTGCACTGACAATGAATCGTCTGATCAGTTACGTGATTTCTGTCCCCGACAGAGTATGAGCGCCAAGAGCACAAGGACTGCGTTTGTCTGGTCCACGACGGTATCTCCAGGGTCCCAAACAGTGACTGATACTCAGTTGATGCTCCGTGGATACCTGAGGGTCTGGTTCACGAGCAGCGCTCAAAGAGCTGGCTGCACCCATAAGGAGGAGAGGCCCAGGGCCTTTGCAGGAGCTAGAAGTGGCTTCAAGGATCTTCTGATCCTCGTGGAGCCTGCATGGGGCCGAGAAGTGACTGGAGGGCAGTGAACAGCCACAGAAGAGCTGGGTCTGGGCCCCGGACTTGGGCTCAGGACATAAGCAGCCACCAAAGGGGGCCGTGCAATGTTAAGTCACCAGGCCCCACCTTGGGAAATGTGGGCCAGGGGGGATGAAGTTGCTGGCACCACCCAGGACCCGGAAGGATGCCAGGGCCATGTCTGGCCCCTAGGCCTTCCTGCCAGCAAGATTCACATCGTGGGACTTTCTCATTTCTCCACATGGTGAGGCATTCGCTGCTGGGCAGCCTAACGTGTTCATCCCAGGAGGAGGTTCTGTCTTTCCCTTTGGACAAATTTATTTTATTAAGCAACTTCCTGCTTTCAGGGAGTATAGAATACCCACACCTGGTGTTCACAGAAGGCCTTCAATGTATGCTTTTGGCATTATTCATTTTGATTTTGAGACTTAGCGAGGACTCTGGAGCCAGGCTGCCTGGGTTTGGATCCTACCTCGGCCACATGACCTTGGCCGAAGTACCTGACCTCCGTGTATTTCAGGTTCCTCATCGGTAAAACGGGAACAATAGTTTATGTCAGTCACAGAAAGCCACATATTGTATGATTCCATTTAAAAAAGTTGACTTATTTTGAGAGAGAGTGAGCACACACAGCAGAGGGGCAGAGAGAGACAGAAGAAGAGAGAAAATCCCAAGCAGGCTCCGTGCTGCCAGTGCAGAGCCTGATGTGGAGCTTGATCCCATGAGCCGTGAGATCACGACCCGAGCAGAAACCAAGAGTTGGACGCTTGACCGACAGAGCCACCCAGGCGCCCCTGGGTGATTCCTTTCAAAGGAAATATCCAGATTAGGTAAATCCATAGAGACAAAAAGGAGATTAGTGGTTACCGGGGGCTGGAGGAGGGGAGAAATGGGAAGTGACTGCTAATGGGTACAGAGTTCAGGGATGGTAAAATATTCTAAAATTTGATAAAGTTTAAAGAGTTATTGCTTATAAAGTGTTTAGAGCAGTGCCCGACACATAGAGAATGATTTTTCTTTAATTTAACTCACTGTTAAAGAAAACTCACTTCCAAACAAAGGCGTAAATACTGATGAGCTTGGAAAAATGTTTGTAATATGATTTTAAAGTGGTATCATGTTCCTGAATCTCCTTGTCAGTTGTGTGCTTTTTATAAATGTCGTCACGATCTAGTGGATGGCATTGTTATCTCGTATTACAAATTTTGTATATGAAAAGGGTTAATTTGTTAGACTTAAACTATAGCATATATTTGAGATCTTCCTCAGCATTTCTTATTTCGATGGATCGATCAATTGATCGATTCATTTTTACAATATTGGGTGCAGCTCCTAAAATGGGAGGTGGCTTGGGACGCCGAAAGGCAAACACAGGTGTGAGCTGTCTTTGACTCATCCAACTTTGGACAGAGGATCTAGAAGGCAATGCAAGGTGAGGACTTCACACAGTCAGGGATGAGGTATGCGGGCTGTGTTGAAGGCAGAGAACTAGGGAGAGCCCCACCTATAATCTTCATGGTCTCCTTATGTGCCTAAGGCTGGATGAAAGCAGGTCAATCACATAAAGGATTCAAGCCAGCAAGGGGGTAATCATAAAGACTCTGTAGAGAGGACCCTATGGCAAGACCATTAGCATGCGTGACAAGTGGCCCTCCAGGAGGAAAACAGCCCTGATTAGTATCATTTGCCCATTTCCGTGGTGTAAATACTTACGCCATGGTTTATTTCAAGCTACAGACGTGATACCCTTGAAATTGGAGTTGGGAAGAAGTGTTCAACACTGCACTGCCATATAGTGTTTCCATTCTACAGCTACAACATATGGAACCAAGCTCAAAGCATAGACAACAGTAAAAGGTAGTAAAATAACGAGAAATGACTGTGGCCATTCCCCATTTCTTCCTGCCACTCCCTGGCCCTAGGCAATCACGAACCTACTTTCTTTTTTTTTTTTTTTAATTTTTTTTTTAACGTTTTTATTTATTTTTGAGACAGAGAGAGACAGAGCATGAATGGGGGAGGGGCAGAGAGAGAGGGAGACACAGAATCGGAAGCAGGCTCCAGGCTCTGAGCCATCAGCCCAGAGCCCGACGCGGGGCTCGAACCCACGGACCGCGAGATCGTGACCTGAGCTGAAGTCGGACGCTTAACCGACTGAGCCACCCAGGCGCCCCCCTACTTTCTGTTTCTATGGATTTGCTTATTCTGGATATTTGATAAAAATGGGAATATACAATATATGATCTTTTATGACTAGATTCTTTCACTTAGCACTAGGTTTTCAAGGTTCATCCACGTTGTAGCTACATCAGTACCTCACTCCTTTATTGCTGAATAATATTCCATTACAAGGATATACCGTATTCTGTTAATCCACCCGTCAGTTGATGGGCATTTGGGTTGTTTCCACCGTTTAGCTGTTGTGAATAGTGCTGCTGTGAACATTGATTAATGAGGATGTTTGTGGACACGTGTCTTCAATTATATTAGATCTCTATCCAGGAGTGTAATTACTGGATCATATGATAACTCCATGTTTAACATTTTGAGGAACTGTCAGAGTATTTTCCAGAGCAGCTGCACCATTTTATATTCCCATCAGCGATGCAGGGATTTCCAATTTCTATACATTCTCACCAACACTTAGGATTATCCGTCTTTTTGATTAGAGCCATCTAATGAGTGAAGTGGTGTTAATTTGCATTTCCCTGATGCCAAATGATTTTGAGCATCTTCCCATTTGTTTATTGTACATCCTGTATATCTTGGGAGCAATGTCTATTCATATCCTTTGCCTGCTTTTTTTTTTTTTTTAATGTTTAATTATTTTTGAGAGAGAGAGACAGAGCGTGAGCAGGCGAGGGGCAGACAGAGAGGGAGACACAGAATGCGAAGCAGGTTCCAGGCTCTGAGCTGTCAGTACAGAGCCCAATGCAGGGTTTGAACCCACAAGCAGCGAGATCATGACCTGAGCCGAAGTCGGTTGCTCAACCGACTGAGCCACCCAGGCACCCTGCCTTTACCCACTTCTAACTGGATTTATTTCTCTTCTTATCATTGAATTGTAAGGGTTCTTTATATATTCCAAAGACAAGTACTTTATCAGATACATGCTTCACAAATATTTTCTCCTATTCTATGAGTTGTCTTTTCACTTTCTCAGTGGTGTTCTTTGAAGCACAAAAGTTTTTAATTTTGATGAAGCCCAGCTTATCATTTTGGTGTTACTGTTACTTGTGCTTTTGGTGTCCGTGGGTACAAAACCATCGCCAAGATCATGAAGACATATGCCTATATTTTCTTCTGAGAGTTTTATAGTTTTACCTCTTAGAAGCAGGTCTTCTATTTGCTTCGAGCTAATTTCTGTATATGGCACGAGGAAGGGGCTCATACTTATGCTTTCCACGTGGAATGTTTCAGCACTGCCTGGTGAGAAACCAGTATTCCCCACTGAGTTGTATTGGCGCCCTTCCTGAGCAGCAATCGACTACAAATATTTAGGTTTACTTACGGACTCTCAGTTCTATTATTTACTCTGTATGTCTGTTCTTATGCCAACATCACATTACTTTGATTACTCGACCTTTGTAATCAGGAAGGATGAGTCCTCCAACTTTGCTGTTTTTTTCAAGATTGTTTTAACTATTCTGGGTCCCTTGAATTTCAATATGAATATTAGGATAAGCTTTTCAATTTCTGCAAAGAAGCCAGCTGGAATTGGATGGGGATTGCACTGAATCTGTAGATCAACTGGGGAGTGTTGCCTTCTTAACAAATATTTTTTTAAAGATTTTATTTTTTATTTTGAGAGAGAGAGAGGAAGAGAGCATGAGTGGAGGAGAGGGGCAGAGGGAGAGAAAGAATCCCAAGCAGGCTCCATACTCAGCATGGAGCCTGATGCAGGGCTCGATCCCGCAACCCTGGGATCATGGCCT
This sequence comes from Leopardus geoffroyi, assembly GCF_018350155.1. Classification (NCBI taxonomy): domain Eukaryota; kingdom Metazoa; phylum Chordata; class Mammalia; order Carnivora; family Felidae; genus Leopardus; species Leopardus geoffroyi. The sequence goes on from NC_059340.1 coordinate 5,371,300, forward strand.
GAGCTGAAATCAAGAGTCGAACACCCAACAGGCTGTACCACCCAGGTGTCCCGCCTTCTTAACAATATTAAATCTGGGGCACCTGGGTGGTACAGTCATTTAAGCGTGCAACTCTTTAATTTTTTTTAATGCTTTTTAACATTTTTATTCACTTTTTGAGAGACAGAGAGAGACAGAGCACAAGCGGAGGAGGGGCAGAGAGAGGGAGACAGAATCCAAAGCAGGCTCCAGGCTCTGAGCTGTCAGCACAGAGCCGGATGCGGGGCTCGAACTCAGGAGCTGTGAGATCATGACCTGAGCTGAGGTCGGCCATTTAACCGACTGAGCTGCCCAGGCGTCCCTAAGTGTGTGACTTTTCATTTCGAATCCGGTCATGATCTCACGGTTGGTGGGTTTGAGCCCACATTGGGCTCCATGCTGAGTGTGGAGCCTGCTTGGGATTCTGTCTCCCTCTCTCTCTGCCCCTTCCCTGTTCACGCTCTGTCTCTCTCAAAATGAATAAATAAACATTAAAAAAAATTAAATCTTCTGATCCATGAACATGGAATATCTTCTATTTAGTCAGGTCTTCTTTAACGTCTTTCAATCAACTTTTAATTACTTAGACACGGTGTCCTTTAGTTCCTTGAACATATTTGTGATAGCTGATTTATTTCAAAATTAATTTTAATAGCTTTTTCTTATTTTATATGTTTTGTCTGTTAAGTCCACCTTTTCAGCTTCCTCATGGGAAGTTTTTACTTATTGCTTTTTCATCTTGGGTATGGAGCATACTTTCCTGTCCCCTTCTGTGTCTTGCCATTGTTCCTTTCTCTCTTTCTTTCTTTTTAACTGGACCTTTAAAATCACGTAATGTGGCGACTCTGGAAACCCGTTTTTCCTAATACCTCCCTTCCCCAGAATTTGTTTTGTTGTTGCTGTTTGTTTTTGTTTCAACAACTGCTGCTGCCACCATCTGTTTGTTTAGTGACTTTCCTGGACTAATTCTGTAGTCTGTATTTTTTTGTGTGTGGCCACTGAAGTCTCTGTTCAGCTAGCTTCATGGTCAGCTAATGATTACCTGAAGATTTCCTTAGATGCCTTGAACGAATATGTCTCCTCAATTATGCTAAGAGTCTCTGTGTGTGTATTAAGCCATGACTTCAACGCTCTCCAGCTTGAAATTCCACCCCAGCCTCCACTTCCTGCTTGCACAGAGCCTCAAGATCAGCCAGGGAGAGATTCAGGCCTTCTCGTGTCTTTCCTGGGCGTGTGCACAGCCTTTGCATATGCATATAACTTTCTAGATTTCCAGGAATATATCAGAGCTTTTAGAAGCCCCCAGTGATACCTCGTTCTCTAAATTTTCAAGGTTTTGATCAGCCAACAGGTATCATCGGCTCAGGAAGCCCGATGCTCAACAGTTACTATTGATTATTTTCAACAAACTGGGGAAAGGGGTGTTTGCACTAAGGGAGTCCTGAGTCATAGCAAATAAAGACCATTCTTGAGAATGGTGCCTTTCTAGGGAGCTGTCTGATGGGTCCAACACTGTCAGTTCTCTGGAGATGCAGTTTTTGGGGGACCTTCACACCTGTTCCCTCCTGCAGCTTTTAGGCTGCTCATTTTCACAGCTACTCTGGTTGTGAGGCCGCTGGTGTTCAAGGCTCCCATGGAGGTTGGGGGGCGGGTAGAGAAGAACGGGAATACAGCAAGTGAAAATGCCACAAAGCTCAAAGTTTTTACTGAGATTCGGCTGCTTTTCTTTAATAACTACTCCTTGTGTCATTGCAAGCCTTTGGCTAATTTCTAGAGTTCTGCAGAAGTCAATTTTGACAATTTTTGTCAGTGTTCTCATTGCTTTTCATTCTGGAATGCTTCTCCTCATCACCTTTGTTTTATTTATTTATTTTGTGAGAGAGATAACGTGCGTGCATGCACCTGAGTGAGGGGCAGAGAGAGAGAGAGAGAGAGAGAGAGAGAGAGAATCCCAAGCAGGCTCTGTGCTGTCAGCACGGAGCCCAATGCAGGGCTCGATCCCCTGAACCGTGAGATCATGACCCGAGCCAAAATTGAGAGTCGGATGCTTAACCAACCGAGCCATCCAGGCGCCACTATAATTTAATTTGTAACGATGGCTGTGTCTAACAACTGGCATGCCAAATTCCTGAAGAGTTCACAATACCACTGGCAGAACCCTCATGGATGCACCCATGTGATCCAGCTCAGCCCTGCAAACACTTAGGGTATCTGCTGGATGCCAGACCCTCAGGGATGCATGCTCATTTAGTACTAAACTAACTCCGTATCTCTCAGCACCGAGCCCTCAGTCACTGCTGGCAGGACAACAATGCCAGTAGGGTTGTCCAATTGATGTCTTGGCATGGAAGAAAAACTGGAAAAGGCTGAGCACAGGTGAGAACAGCTATAGGAACACACCCCAAGATATTGCTTCTAAGCTTTAGGGATCTAATCCCAAATTGCGCCAAAGGCTGTTTTCTGATTGCCAGGTGAAACGAAACAAAGCAAACCGGTCGGTGTTCAATTGTTTTATAAGTTCTCGACCGAATCTTCAAGAGAAGCACTGGGCAAAGGTATGAGTGGTGAGGTGGGTGGTAAAGGTTTCCATTAGACACCCTCTGAGGAATGTGTACCTTAACTCCTGCTCTGTGAAGTGAGAAAAAGAAGTTTTTAAAAAAGTTCGGGGCTTGGGGCGCCTGGGTGGCTCAGTCGGTTAAGCATCAGACTTCGGCTCAGGTCACGATCTCGCAGTTCGTGAATTTGAGCCCCACGTCTGAGCTGTCAGCACAGAGCCGGGCGCCTGCTTTGGATTCTGTGTCTCCCTCTCTCTCTGCCCCTCCTCTGCTCGTGCTCTCGCTCGCTCTCTTTCAAAGAATAAATAAACATTAAATTTTTTTTTTTATGATTTGGGGGGCTTGCTCAAATAATAATGAAACCTGCTTTGGGATTGTGGTCTGACATGTTGCTGTTGGGGTGCACTTTAATTAAAGATTGACAACCACAAGGTTTACGAGGCAGGGCCTCGCTTGGGCCAGCCCTGCTGCAGATAAGCATGGTGACTCCCCTCCAAACAGAGCATGAGCATTCCCTGGCTTCCTCAAACTCAAAGTCTGGAGCTTCCTGAGGGAAGTAGAAAGACCACAGAGTGATTGCATCCCTTTCCCAGACAGAGATCTGTCTGCCTCCCCTTTCCCAAACAGAGATCAGCAGACAGGCAGGGACGCTTAACTCAGTATTTCACATTCCAGCTCTGTGTTTACTTAGGTGTTTATTGGCTTGCTTTAATCATTGAACAAATATTCCCTGGGGCATCGCCTGTAGGTCCAATGCTGGGCTAGCACCGCAAGAGCTGACATTTAGGATGGACATTTGAGGAGTTTGGAGAACTGGGCTCCCCTGCTGGCAGTCCACAGAGCTCCATCTGATAAGATTCAAATAAGTCCCTCTCATGCACAAACCGGTGCGCGTGCCAGAAAGGCCTGGCCTTTTCCCAACCTTCAGGTCTCTCACTACTATGTTACTTCTGCCTGGAAGGTGCTTTCTCTACCCTTTCTGCAGGACTATGGTCTCTCCTCCCCTGTTGGCTGGACCTTGTCTCTTGGTGGGAAGAGGCCGGTACCTGGGAGTGCCCAGCACCAGGACAGGGCGCCGTTCCATAGGACACAACTACTCAGGGCCAGGCCCTGTGCCAGCCCCCGGGGGGACTCCCATTGACACAGGCGCAGTGCCTGTCCTCAGGGAGCTTACAGTCACAGGAACAATAAAATATGGCAGCTGGGATAGCAGTCTGTCCAGGGTCAGGGCGAGGCACTAGGAGATGCTAGTCATTTCTCCCAGGGCGGGGAGGGGTTTTCTTAGATGACGTCATCCTTTAGGTGACTCTTGACAGATGACAGAGAGTGTGCCAGGTGGCCAAGAGAGGACAGGAAGGGCACTCTTGGTAAAGGGAACATCTTGAGCTCAGGAGCTGAGTCAGTGAGTGTGAGGGGAGAGCCATCCTAATCTTGGTGGACTGAAATAAAAGCCCAAGTATTCTTGATGGCTGCTAAGATGTATAGGTCAACCTAAGGAGAGAAGAGCCTAAAACGGCTATGCCAAGTGAAAAAGGCAGAAGACAAAACAGGCCTAGTTTTGCTCGTTTTAAAATACTGAAAAAAATCAGATGGATTCTGAATGCTTTTTATTGTCTTCTTTATACTTCCCTCTATTTTAAAATTTAAAATAATTGTCGGCATTACCTGCTGCCCACGCACTCCTCGGTCTGCAGGGGGCGCACCGGCGGCCACCCTCCCTCTTTCAGGGCGGTGGGCGGGGCCTCTGGGGCCGGTGTGGAACGGACGATTGGCTGGCTGGGCTGTTTGTCACGGCATCCCGCCCCCACCCTACGTCACATGACGCAGCCCATCATGGCGGCAGGAGCGCGGCTGCCCTGGCCCGCGGCTCCGCAGGGCTGCTGCCGTTGCTGCTGTTGAGAGGCGGCGGCGGCGGCGGCGGCACAGACGGGCGGGCGGGAAGGATGGTGTTTCTGTGGCCGGGGCGGCGGGTGCGGACTAGGAGCCGGGCTGAGTTTTGGCCGAAGCGACGTGTGCTCAGGAGCAGCTGGCGCGGGTGCCGCTGAGGCAGGCAGGACCGACTGACGGACGGACCGACGGAAGGAGACCCGAGAGCCGGCCCCGGGGGCCGTGCAGTGGGCGAGATGCCGGGGCCGCCGGCGTTGCTGCTACTGCCGCTGCTCCTGGCCGCCGGCAGTGCCGGGGCCGCGCCACTTCCGCAAACAGGTGCAGGTGAGCGGGCCCGCTGCGGGGACGCGGCTGCGGGAACCCAGGCTGCGGGGCCGCTGCGACGGCGGTGGCAGGGGAGGAGGCGGCGGGCCCCGTCCGGCGACGCCGAGGAATCGGAGGGCCTGCCAGGGCGGGAGGCCCGGGGAAGCAAGCGATTAGGGAGGTTTCTGCCGCAGGGGCGTGGGGTGGGGGAGCGGGCAGCCTCTCCAGGGCCGAAGCGGGGGCGAGGCGATGCGGTTGGGCCCGGGGAGGGCGGCGAGCCGGGCGGCAGCGATCGACCCCTCCCGGCGTAGGCTGCGGTACCTGCTCTGAACCTGTTGCCCGGAGGTCCTCAGCCTACATCCCTTTCTGGCAGTTCTGCTTCCCTTTCAGATGTCACCTGCCTTCTGTGCGTTTCTCACATCTTATATTAAGAACCGTTTCTTAGCCCTAATTTTACTTGAATGCAAATGACTTAATGAACTGTGCGGAGTTTCATTCGCTCCCTGCAACTTGTTCTGAAGTTGTAAATTGATTTTAGACGCTGTGCTTTTTTTCGGATTGAATCTCAAGGAATGAAAAGGAAACAACTCTGTAAATATTTCTATTTTAGGAAGCCAGTGATTAGAGTAGCAGTCTTTGAATAACTATTGACAGAATGGCCCAAGGGTGATTGAAGTTTCTATTTTAGCTACGTCAGTGTGTGGTTTTCTTTTCTTTTTCTTTTTTTCCTGCCCATTTTCTCGACATCCTCTTCAGTTTTGGTTTATTTTCCCAGATAAAACTTTACCCGAGGAAAGCATCCCAAGTTGAGTCATTTTTTTTTAAAGAAAAAAAAAAATCTGGGTTAAGATCTAGTGCTTGTCTTTGAAGTGAGGAGAGACTGAAATTTCATAGATTCATGAAATTTTGGAATTGAAAGAGCCCTTAAAGAAAATTTAGCCTGATATCTGTGTTTTGCAGTTGAAGATACTGAGGCCCTGGGGGGGGGGGGTCAAATGACCTACCCAAGGTGACACAGCTAAATTGTAGGCGGAGCCACATCTAAAACCCATGTCTGAGATTTCCCTAGTTGTGTGATTTTTCCACTTCCTCACCTTAGGTCTTGTAAGTGTTTCGGAATACTCTTGAGGTTAAGAGTTATTTTAATACGATGTTAACCGGGTACACAATGTGGAAGTTCCCTTCCCCAGTAAAGACAAACACATCCACTATGCAAGTTATAAATAATGTTTCCAGAGCTACACCAAGTTCTGTCATTGAGTGCCCTTTAGTTGGGTATTAACTGTTATCATTGTACCACGTAATGTATCGCTAAATTTTTGCCACTGCCTTAGATCAAATATTTGTTAGGCGAATTCTGTTTTCTGATCTGATAGACAAGAAAAGTGAGTGTTCTGAGAAGTGTATGCAGCCCAGGTATGAGTCACAGAAAGTGACAAAGTTGTAAAAGACAATACAGAAGAACGTGGATGGTGATATTGAAACTGATGGTGAAATTGAAAACTAGCACCAGAGTAGGATAGTGTGTAAAGAGTATTTATGTGAAAGGGATTCAAGAAGTTTCCAGATGACTTTGCACTTAAATTTTTATATATTTTGAAAAACAGACTCTCTGTGGGAACCTATGGGAATGTGTCTCCTTATAAACCTCTTTTAAAAAAAAAATTTTTTTTTTTAACGTTTATTTATTGAGAGACAGAGAAAGACAGAGCATAAGCATGGGAGGGGCAAAGAGAGAGGGAGACACAGAATCCCAAGCAAGCTCCAGGCTCCGAGCTGTCAGCACAGAGCCCGATGCAGGACTCAAACCCACAAACCACCAGATCATGACCTGAGCTGAAGTCGATGCTTAACCAACTGAGCCACCCAGGTGCCCCTCCTTATAAACCTCTTAACATGATTTTTATTCCGTTCTTTCACTTTCACCTCCATGTTTACGGAGGTACAGATCAGAATATTGGAGGTTTTGGGGGGAGCATTGTAAAACAAGACAATCAGGAAAAGTCATCCATAAATAGAAATACCAAATTTTGGCATGAATAAAGCATAAAGAAATATGTGGTGACTTACAGCAGCTTTTGCAGATTTCCCCTTCGTATTCTGTTGCTCAGAAGGAATACAATGAGACATGTGGCATATGAGTGACAGGTCCCTGGGGTTAAATTCTGTGGAAGAGGTGCTCAGTCACACATAGATTTGTGGGTTTGTGTTTCCATCCAAAAGAGATGATTAATCCTGGTAAATGGAGATGGATCCTTGACGAAGATGTGTGTGACCAAGAAGAATAAAGAAACCTTTGAGCTGATCCTGATAAGTGAGCTCACTGGTTAAGAGAGAGGAGCCCGTCTTGAACGTATACGTGAGCTAAAAGGGCAGTTAAATGTTGGAAGCATTGTAACCCTCAGGCCTCTGATTCTGTGGGGACTGCGCTCCACACAGAAGTAGGGCTGGCCATTTCCAAATCCAGGATACATGCCTCGCATGTAGTCTTTTGCCTCCTCGGCTTTGTTCTTTCCACTTAAATTCCAAACTGCTTGATAGTGCCTTGGAGAAAGCGTGGCTTATCAAAAATAGGTTGGAAAAAATACTTGAATGTTTTCCTTTGCCAGCCCATTTGCATGGGGGGAAAGAAATGAGGCAGTTAACTAAAATTCAGCCAAAATTCATCCAAAATTCATTTCTAGGTTTCGGAAGTTGAAAAGGGTATTTACCCGGTATTCAGTCATAATTAAGCTTTGTAAATACGTGGGTTGCCTTTGCCTATCAGGCAAGAAGGCTCCTTCTTTCTTTTTTTAAATATATTTAAAAATTTTTTTAAATTATTATTTTTTTTTTATTTTTGAGAGGCAGAGAGAGAGAGAGACAGAGCACAAGTGGGGGAGGGGCAGAGAGAGAGGGAGACACAGAATCTGAAGCAGGCTCCAGGCTCTAGCTGTCCACACAGAGCCCAACGCGGGGCCCGAACTCACGAACCATGTGATCTTGACCTGAGCCGAAGTTGGACACTCAACCGACTGAGCCACCCAGGCACCCCTCTTTCTTTCTTTCTTTCTTTCTTTCTTTCTTTCTTTCTTTCTTTCTTTCTTTCTTTCTTTCTTTCTTTCTTTCAGTTGGTTGATGTACAGTGTTATATTAGTTTCAGGTGTACAAGGAAAGCATTTCTTGCTTGAACTTTATTTTGGGCCTGTCTTTATTGCTCTGGGAGTCGCTCCTGCCCTCTTTGGGAGCCTTTTCCTGAGAATGTGTATTTCTGCAAGGGCCCTTGCTGGCTGTGTAGACGGAGATCGTGTCCGTCCTCACTGGAAAGCTTACATAAAGGGAGAAAGTCCACTGTTTTCACACACCGTTAAACGACCAGACTAAGGTTACAGTTGAGAAATTCTTTTCTCCATTCCTAGTGATGAGGTCATTCTTGTCTTAGAAAACACTTATGTACCTTTTGTGAGATTCTCAGTCACATCATAGACAGAGATAGTATATTTGTATGCATTCCCCTAAGTCCCCTGTTTGTTATTAATACCAGGATAGTGGTTAGACCAGGAAGCCCACTTCTGTTGTCCTGTGGCATATTAGGTCACAGAGTACAGAGGAAGCTGTTAGCAGTTCCAGATAAAGGAGCTCACGCAAGTCTGTGAAGCCAGTGGGACTCAGCTACTTATTAAACAGCAGCTAGTGAAACCGGGGCTCTCATTTTAGATTAAACAAACAGCCTTGGATCTTGAGAAAGATTCTGCAGTAAAGGAAGTGCTTTCTAAAGTGAATTCTAAGTGTGAGTTTTTGTGTTTATTTCAATGGCATCTGAGAAATAAAAATTATTTTCAACAGGCTTTTCGTGCTGATTATCTCAGGATTTATGGCTCTGAGGCTCAAGATTTCATTTAGGTTGGGAGTGTTGGTATTTGCTCTCAGTTGGTGGTATTTTGGGGGTAACTAAGTATGTTCATTTGCACAGTAATAGGAAGTCTGTCCAACAATTTTGTAGCTGATGAGCATTGAAGTTATCAAATCTCTACAGTTTTGCTGATATCAATGTGCTGACTGTTCATGCAATTGTCTTGAAATTTAGAGAGTCCTTGGGTCTGCTGTGTCAGATAACAGCTGTACATGTAATAAAAAAGATTTGTAACATAAATGAAATGTAATGTAAGGGGTGGCCAGGGTTCTGAAGCAAACAAGTGAGTCCTCAAAAAAGTCCTTATAGATGGACGTATAAAAAGAATCCAACCTTTCAGTCCTGTTGAGAGTGTAAGTCGTGAACCAGTCACAGGAGGAGCGGGTGTTGTGGACAGAACTTGGACTTTGGAGGTGGTCTGGGTGGGAGGCCTTCCTTTGCCGCTTCAATAGCATTGAGACCTTGGGCCAGTTACTTGACCTCTCCAAGCTTCTCAAAACTCAACTCAAAAAAAAAAAATGATGAGGGGCACCTGGGTGCCTTAGTTGGTTGAGCGTCCGACTCTTGATTTTGGCTCAGGTCATGATCCCAGAGTCATGGGATTGAGCCCTGCATCAGGCTTTGCACTGAGTGTGGAGCCTGCTTGAGATTTTTTTCTCTCTCTTTCCATTTCCCTCTGCCCCTTTCCCCAACTCAAGAGTGCGCGCTCTCTCTAAAATCAAATTAAGGGGTGCCTGGGTGGCTCAGTTGGTTAAGCGCCTGACTCCTGATTTCGGCTCAGGTCATGGTCTCATGGTTTGTGAGATTGAGCCCTGCGTTGGGCTCTGTGCTGACAGTGCGGAGCCTGCTTGGGATTCTCTCTCCTCTCTCTCTCTCTCTCTCTCTCTTCCCCCCCCCCCCAAATAAATAAATAAACATTTTTTAAAAATTAAAAAATAAAGGGATGATGATATTTACCTAAAGGGTTTGGGGAGGGTGAGGTCGCATCATGCTGGTGCGCCATGTCGGCCGCGTTAGGCGTCTTCATTGCTTCAGATTTCCTTGTAAAATTGGTGGCTTACCGTGGCATCAGCTAATGGTGAGTGGTATGGTTCCAAGAAGGAACTCACAGTGGTAGCTGGTTATGGCATGCCTAGAATTTACCGAATTTAAAAACCTTTGTAACTTAAAATAATTTGCTGTGTGATGGGTGAGGAAGAGATCCTTTACAGAGAAGTCTGACTTATTTAAGATGATCTGGATTAGCCCACTTTTATGTAATAAACCCGTTTTTAAATGTCAAGATAATTAAAGCTCTTGCACGTGAACAGTTTCTGGTTTTCATGTACTTAAAGGAACTGCAGGCAGTGGAGGTTGGGTTGATCCCAAACAAAATGTATACTCCCACAAAGCATCCCTGAAGACAGCCCGTTAAGCTGGGCTGTGGTAGAACCACCACAGGGCTGAGACCTTCCCTTAGAAAATGTCATTTGGAGAGATGACTGTGACTGAGTTGCTTCCTCTCTGTCTTTTAAAATCATGTATTTTTGTAGCCTTTTTTTTTTTTAAGTTTATTTATTTCAAGAGAGAGAGAAGATGAAGAGAGAGAGAGAGAGAGAGAGAGAGAGAGAGAGAGAGAATCCCAAGCAGGCTCTGCACAGTCAGCATGATTTGAGGCTTGAACTCACAAACCGGGAGATCACGACCTGAGCTGAAGTCAGGTGCTTACCTGACTGAGCCATCCAGGCACCCTGTATTTTTGTAGCCTTCTAGCTGTGTTTTACTCTTCTTAAAAAAGTTTATTTTATTTTTTTAAAGTTTATTAAAGGAATCCGCAGCTAACGTGGGGCTCAAGCCCATGACCCTGAGACCCAGAGCTTCACACTCCCTCAACTGAGCCAGCCAAGGTGCCCCTTAAAAGGTTTATTTATTACTCAGGGACGAGGAAGGAAAGATTAGAGGAAAAGTTGTACAAACACTCCTGGTCTAAAACAGATTGCTACATCTAGGGTCTTTTTTAGATTAGATTCTCAACTTTTCTGTAAATCTTCATATGAAAACGCTGTAAGAGAAAGCTGAGGAAATATGGTAAAATCAGTGTGTCATAGCAAAATATTGGAGTGAAGTATTTTTAAATTGTTAACAAGTGACTAATTTGGAACCATGCCTCGGCATTACAGTTATTTGCCACAAAGAACAGGCCTATCAGAAAAATAACCTCAGTATTTTTTTTAAAAAGGTGTTTTTTCCCCCAATGGTTAGTATAAGGCAGAGATTCCAAATTTCATTTGACTTTATTGTGATTCAAATGGGAGAAATTAGAATTGTTAACACCAAATGCGCCAGGTGCCCAAAACCACAACATGCGGAGTGCCTCACCTCTCAAGGTCTCCCTGGGCTCATCCTCATCCAGACCAGTGCTCTGCAGTCCCCCCCGACTGCAAAGAGTGACTTTGTACACTTCCACCCTCCTGGGGCTTGGGGCATGGTGGTGACACCTTTTGCTTTTGACAATTTGGCGGATTTTGCATTTTACTGTGTAGTATATGTTTGTGGAAAAGGCTTAAATTACCATCGATTTCAGGTATGCTGAAACCCTGTGCTGTGGTGTGGCTAGGGTAGCCCCTGGCCTGCAGCATCTGACCCCAGTTTGGGAAGCATCGGTCAGGAAAGGTCATGCGCCTGGCGGGGCATCGGCCGTCCCTGCCTGCCCCCACGCTCTGGCTTTCATGGCACTTTTAAGAGCTAAGTCAGTCTGCTTTCGTTTGCAGGTTATTCTGTGCGAATTCCTCTCTCCCAGCTCACCATATATATTCTGTCTGCGGTAGTCTGGCTCTTCCTAGCACCTCTGTGTGCTGTCGTCTTTTTCTTTCAGTTCTTTTCACCTCTTTGCAGCCCCAGTGCCCTACCAAGACCTCGCCCAGACCCCAGAGCTTTCTTCCACCAGTGACCTCCCACTAGAAGTGTTTACTTGTGGGACATGATGTTCCGTGGGGTGCGGGACGGAAACTTTGGAGCTTCAGCCTTTAGTTTTCGTTTCATCCTTTAAAAATGTTGGCTTACGTGACTTTTAAAGGTACAGAGTATATTGGTACACTAACACGTTTTGTGGTTTGTGAATCAATGCACATGAAGTGGAAGGAATGTGAAGAAACTTCACCGACGGGCTCTGTGATCGGAAACAGTTTGGGTTGCCTGTCCCAGTCTCCCGTTCGCATTTAGCAGCTGCCACCTGTTTCTTCAAGTCCCGTCTCTTTACCAGGACTGCAAGGACTGTGTCCTGCATCCTCGGTGTTTCTAGTATCTGCCTGATCACAGGCTGTGGACGCTCAAAGGTTGTGTGTGAGGTTGGTGAAGACAGTGCTGGGGAACGAAGCTTGCAGACCAGTACTCCAGAGAGTGTGGGAGCCAGAAGGAGAGCATGTCAGCCTAGAGCCTCTCACGCTCCCGCAAACTTTGCTTTCCATCCGGCCACAGCCCACAGCCCGTTGCCTGGAACAAGGCCATTTATGGTGGCCTTATTTTTAATAATAAACCTCATCTTTTAGAACAATTTTATTTTTTTAGTGTATTTTAAGACGTTTTTTTATTTATTTTGAGAGAGCGCAAGTGGGGGAGGCACAGAGAGAGAGGGAGAAAGGGTCCCAGGGGCCTCTGTGCTGACAGCAGCAAGCCTGATGTGGGGCTCGAACTCCTGAGCCACGGGATCATGATCTCAGCCGAAGTTGGATGCTCAACACACTGAGCCACCCAGGCGCCCCTAGAACAATTTTAGATTTACAGAAAAGTTGCAAAGATAGTACAAAGAGTTCCTGCATAGGCAGGGTTTTCCCTCTTGGTAACGTCTTATGTCAGTGTGGTACACTTGTCACAGCTAAGGAGCCACTACTAATAATTCATTAGTATCAACTGAAGTCCATACTTTGTTTATGTTTCTGTAGTGTTTCCCTGATGTCCCTTTTCGGTTAGGGATACCACATTCCATTTAATGTCCTGTCTCCTCGGGCTTCTTTGGTATGTTCCCCTGTTTCAGTGATCTTGACAGTTCTTGAGGAGTTTGATGTTTTTCTCGTTGGTTAGACTGGGGTCAGCTGTTGTTGGGAGGAAGACCACAGAGATAAAGTGCCATTCTAATCACGTCCTGTCAAGGGTACATGGTTTCAGCATGACCGGTCACTTCCCCACCTGACTGTGATCACCTGTTGTCAACTTTCTCCACTTAGAAGTTCCTTTTTCTTCCAGTCTCCACATGAGCAGGGGAGAGGCGGGGGCCGGGGGAGAGAGAATCCCAAATAGGCTCTGCGCTATCAGCATAGAGCCTGATGTGGGGCTCAGTCCCATGAACCTCGAGATCACAACCCGAGCCAAAATCAAGAGTTGGGCGCTCAACCCGCTGAGCCAATCACTTATTTGATAGAAATCTGTTGGCTTGGGTGACTAGTGAGACTCAAGGAAGGAAAAACAATTTAAATTTTAAAAATTAATGTCAACACCCGAATTCTGAAGAGACTTCTGCTCCTGACCACAGCACATGAATATTGTTCTGAAGAAGCTTCCTGTGAAAAGTAGGTATGCGATAACCACAAAGGAATTTAAACACTGCAGGGCAGAACACAGTCACAGCTCTAAATGGCCTTTTTTTTTTTTTTTTAATTTCAGTCCCTCTCTGGAAGTCAGTATAAATAATAGCCTCTTTACATTTTATAAATATCTTGTATAAATAATGAGTAAACACTGCGAGCTGGAAGCCTGACAGTCAGATGCCAGTGTTGTGAGCCGAGAGCCTCGTGGTGTAAACATGCCAGCCCTGGACTGCCCAGGGTTCTTCCCGCCCGAGCTCAGATTAGCAAGGAAATGATGCGAGAGCAGGCGTAACGCAGGGACATTCCTGATTCCCCAGGTGAGATGTGCACACGCAGTGTGAGCGCCCCGGATTCATGACCTATTCAGTAACTCACAGGGCTGTTTCTTTCCAGGATAATGTCATGTCATTAACGTCTTGCTTTCAAAAAGTTTATTTTTCTAAGCTGGCTTATTTTAGAATAGCCTGGGATTTGTAGCCTATTTCATATCTTCCCACAAGTACTTTTTTTTAAGCCCGTTGATATATTTTTGTATGTTTGCTGTGGATGTATTGGCATGTACAGAATAGTCTTATGATGAGCTAAAGAAAGTACACTGTTTAATCTCTGAAACTGCTACATTGTAATGATTGTATAATGGGTGCGGTTTGATTAAGAACATCCTAGGCTCACATACTAGTGCGGATAATTCAGGACTTGTTTTTGGCAACACGTGTATGCCTTGGATGGGAGAAAAGAATTTAGTTACAGACATCTACCATAGCGATTTTTTTTTTAAGTTTATTTATTTTGAGAGAGAGCAGGGTAGGGGCAGAGGGAGAGAGAGAATCCCAAGCAGGCTCCACGCTCAGCCTGGAGCCCAACATGGGGCTCGATCTCATGAACTGTGAGATAGTGACCTGAGCTGAAATCAAGAGCCGGATGCTTAACCGACTGAGCTGCCCAGGCGCCATAGTGATTTTTGGGAGGGAAGCTGCTGTTATCCCATAGTGAAAACACTATTATTTAATTTTTTAAAGGCTCATGGTTTTTTTCCTTCTTGAGGCCCATGTTTAAAGTCCATCCCGAAAACGGCCTTTTCTCTTGCTTGCTCTAGTGCATGGGAGACTTGGGTTTGACATGATAACATTGCAACCTTTAATTATAGGAAGTAAATCTCTAAGGCATCTTGGACTTAGAAGGTAGAGGAGGATGAGTTGTGCAATCATTTTGCACATTTACAATTGCTACTTTAACCAGTGAGCAATTGTAAAATTTTGTAGTTTCAGCTTTTTATTGCAAAACCAGTCTTGTGGTCTATTGGTTGCCTCTCAGATAAGCCACTAAGTTTGAAGTATTTTTCATGTTGCAGTTTCTTCCCCAAATCCCTGGTAAATTCAGCCTGTGTTCCTTTCACAAGGAAAAAAAAATGCCTCTTCCTGGTTCCACCTGGCAGTGTGCCTGTGTAGGATGGTTCTGTGTCAGCAGCAACGGTTACTTTCCAAGGATGCAGCCTGCCCGTCACAGCGCAGAACCCCACTTGACTCTGACTTCAGACTATTATTAAAACGCAACACCAGGACACTGATTGCTAGTGAGACACTGAAAAACAACAAACTTAACCAAAATAGTCCCCCGGGACTGCTGCATCAGAAGCCTGCTGCCTGGGTACGGTCCCGAAACCTGTAATTGAACTTCATTTTCTTTAAGAAAAGTACAGTTAACTTTAATAAAAGATCTGATTTCCAGTATTAACCATACAGGCACTTGGTAGACTCATACAATTTTAGAATGATCAGTCCTCGTACAGAGAATTTTAAAGCTGACCGGCCACTTTACAGGTGAAGGCGCTGAGGCTCAGGGCCATTCCGTGTGGTGAGTTCAGTCCCAGCAGCCACTCAGTGGCAGACCTAATCCTAATGAGGGACCCTACCCGCCAGACCACCCTGTTCACCAAGTGCTCTGCTTTGTACCCTTGGAACACTGCTTTGTGTGGTGTGCACGCAGAGACTATTTCCAATCGTTTCTCCTCTGGATATGTTTCTGTTCGCTGTCTGAAAATGCAGAGATGAAACTTAACCATAGTTGTCATATAGAAGATCCTTGAACTACTAAAGATAATTCCTTATTGAAAATTAGGAAACTCAAGTTCTGACTTGTATATAATGAGGCTCAGTATCCACATTCATATTTAACTTTTTAAAAAACAATTTGTGGGGCGCCTGGGTGGCTCGGTCGGTTAAGCATCCGACTTCGGCTCAGGTCATGATCTCATGGTCTGTGAGTTCGAGCCCCGCGTCGGGCTCTGTGCTGACAGCTCAGAGCCTGGAGCCTGTTTCAGATTCTGTGTCTCCCTCTCTCTCTGCCCCTCCCCTGTTCATGCTCTGTCTCTCTCTGTCTCAAAAATAAATAAACGTTAAAAAAAATTTTTTTTAAAAACAATTTGTAAGAATAACAATTTAGTTTCCACCTATGAAATGAAGTTGTACTGTTTAATTAAAGGTGATAAAAATATTTTTGGCTTAAAAAGATTTTTGTTTTAAAAAATTGTTTTAACGTTTATTTATTTTTGAGACAGAGAATGAATGGGGAGGGTCAGAGAGAGTGGGAGACACAGAATCCAAACCACGCTCCAGGCTCTGAGCTGTCAGCACAGACCCTGATGTGGGGCTCGAACTCATGGACCACGAGATCATGACCTGAGCCGAAGTCGGACGCTTAACCGACTGAGCCACCCGGGTGCCCCTAAGTTTATTTAAATTCATTCTCCCTCTGTCCCTCTCCCCCACTTGTGGTCTCTAAATACATACATACATACATACATACATACATACAGAAGGAAAGAGAGAAAGTAAGAGAAAGAAAGACACATTGCCTAAGTAAGAATACAATTCAATCATATTAGCAAGAATTTCACTGAGACCGTAGGAAGCTAGAAAGTTTCTGAGACCATAGACTCTATATCAAAGTCCTATAGGAAAGCTTAAAGAAAAAGGTAGACGTGTTTGTCTAGGGTATTTAGGGCCTGCCCTACCTGGAAAGTGAGGAACACACATTTAGGTTCTCTCCCGTCCGTGGATCCTATCGTGCAGAAATTGTATTGGCTGAGTGCTGTGAATCCAGTACGGCCATTGACTACCTGTGCATTTCTACAGATTTCAGAGGGAAGGCCTATGGAAAGACACAATGTTCTTTCCCCTGGATATTAGTGGTACGCTGAAGTGACCACTTATGGGGGAAGAAGCCCTGGGAGGCTGGCCTTGAGTTTCTACTTGTGGAACCAGTTGCTGCCTGTTCCTGAGCTGCCTTCCTGGACTGCAGAAAGATCCTGATTCAGTGCTGTTACAGACTGTGGATTGCTCCACGACCGAACTGTGCCATCAACTTAGTTAAGATTGTAGTTCATAAAATATCATCCCTGCCATTTTTCCCCTGGGGATAGGAGCACTGTAGTCTGACAGAGTTCTGTAAACCTGACATTGCTTTGGCCGGGCTGTTACCGTGTTAGGTTAGCTCTTCTGTGGTAGTCTCCGTCCTGGTTAGTGTTTTTAAAGTTGGAATGGAATTGGGGCACCTGGGTGGCTCAGTCGGTTGGGCGACTGACTTCGGCTCAGGTCACGATCTCGCGGTCCGTGAGTTCGAGCCCCACGTCGGGCTCTGTGCTGACAGCTCAGAGCCTGGAGCCTGTTTCAGATTCTGTGTCTCCCTCTCTCTCTGACCTTCCCCCATTCATGCTCTGTCTCTCTCTGTCTCTAAAATGAATAAACGTTAAAAAAAAATAAAAAAAAAAAATTGGAATGGAATGAATCTTTCATAACCGTCTGATGGAATAGGCAAAGAGAAACAGCAACGTCACATAAAATGATCATGTTCACAGGTATTCAGTCAGCACTCAAATTATGTAACCTTTCTTCAAGTACGAGAGAACGGTTGGGTTGGCTGACCTTGAAAATCATCTTCGAACAAAAAGAACACTTCACTGTCTGTGATTAGGACACAGCACGATATGTTTTTCTAGGCTGTTGATATTCTGGCTTCGGGGTCTTTGTGGAATCTCTGATTCATCAACTAGATCAATGCACTCTTTACTGTTGTGTGTGGTTGAGTGTATTTAGTGCTATGCTTTGTTTTCTCCTTTTAGTATTAGATTACATTAGGGAGGTTCTAGATTATTTAATGTTATTATAAATAGATGTAGTGTTATACTAGGAGGCAAGGAAAACATTTAGTGACTCAAGATTCTGTGCAAGGAAACCTTTATGATAGATGGGTTTGTCATTTTGAGGCGTTAAGTAGAAATAACGTGATCTGTGGTGATTGTCTGAATTTTTTCCCCCCAAGTAGTATGATGATGATTCATTTTCCTAGGTCTCCAGGATGTGAAGCTACTTGTCAGAATACTGGAAAAGGTCCAATTATTGGTCCTACCCTTACAGAAAAAAGGAAAAAGGAAAAAAAAAAAAAAAAAAAGCCAAAACTATGTGTTTAGAAGTGGACTTTGTGTCAGGACCAGTTTGGAAGATGGCTGGTCCTTAGCTTCCCTGAGTTGTACTGAGCTCCCTTTGTCTAGTCAGCCCAGTGGCCAGCGGTTTTAATTGTTAAGTAGCCGCTAAAATCTCTCATGTGAATTTCCAGAGGCCAGAGGGTAGAGAAAAGAGAAAACAGCACAGTGACATACACATGTGGCACTTGCTTCCCGGTCCTGGGACCCAGGGAGGAAGGCAGCATGTGCTGCCCAAGATGGGTCCCCTGCCAGTGGGGATGCTGTTCCTAAATTAGTAAACGTACAGCGTTATGGGCCACGTTGAGTCCTGGTTCAAATCCAGCCCACCTCCAGCCCCTCGGAAGGTGATGGTGTTTGGAGGTAAAGTCTTTAAAGAAGTGAATAGGTTAAAACGAGGCCATTAGCTCCTTAGTTGCTAATCCAGGACAACTGGTGTCCTCATAAGAGGAGGAAATTTGAACACAGGCAGAGGTACCAAGGGTGCACAGACAGAAAGACCACGTGAAGGCACAGAGAAGACAGCTGTCATCTGCAGGCCAAGGAGAAAGGCCTCAAAAGAGACCAACCCTGCCACATCTTGATCTTGGACTTGCAGCCTCCAGGACCGTGAGACCGTGGATTTCTGTTTAAACCGCCGGGTGTGCAGTGGCTTGTAATGGTGGCCTGGGCACATTAATGCACAGTGTTGAGACGAAAGCAAATTTTTTTTTTAATTTTTTAAAAATGTTTTTATTTATTTTTGAAGGAGAGAGATAGAGAGAGACAGAGCATGAGCAGGGGAGGGGCAGAGAGAGAGGGAGGGAGACACAGAATCCAAAGCAGTCTCCAGGCTCCGAGCTGTCAGCACAGAGCCCGACGCGGGGCTCAAACTCACTGACTGTGAGATCGTGACCTGAGCTGAAGTCGGACGTTCAACCAACTGAGCCACCCAGGTGCCCCCAAAGCAAATTTAGTGTCCTATCTTAGAAGGCATCTGTCAGGATTCCTTTTTTCTTTCTTTTCTTTTTTTTTTTTTTTCCTTTTCCTCCTTCTCTCACCAGTTTGGGAGTGGAGCCCTGCTCATGCGCTGGGGTCCCCCCCCCCTCCCCACCGCCAGGCCAGCACCTCCTGGGGGCTCCTGTGGAGGGAGGAGAGGGCACCTTTCAATTCCTGTCTTGCTGGCAGAGTGACTCTGCTCGGACAGCTTCCAGCAAAATGAACTGTGTGGAGGGCACAGGTGTGAATAAATACTCGTTATCACAGGAGAATATAAGTAGGGGGAAATCCACTTTTTGAGAAAACTTACTCCTTAAAGAAAATAGTTATACTCCTAAACATGAGTTGCAAAACGGGTAAATAAAGCTTGTGGGAGTTCTCTGTGACCTGGGCAGTAAGTGGTAAACTATTAATAGTGGGAGGGGTCAGAACCACCCCAACACGGTGTCTGTGTCAGTTGGAGTGTGACTAGTAATGGGAGGAAAATCTTTGCCAGATAAGAGCATAAAATTGTCGAAGGAATGCTGCTTTTATAATCTTCCTTGTTTGACCCTGAAAGCATGTTTCTTCTGGTAACCAGTAGATGAATTATGGATTTCTCTCTCCGTCTTCCCTCCTTTTCTCCGGCCCCTCAGTTGCCATCTTTCTGACTCCACCCCCTCCCCCTTCTGACTGAGTGCCAGGCTCTCTGTCCTGGGCCCTGGAGTCATTGCTGGAGTGTCCAGTCTTGGTCACTGACCCCGTTTAGCTTGCAGTCTCGCGGGGAGGACGTTTGGGCATTTAAAATACACCGTGTGATAAACCCTGCGGTGGACCGAACAGCGTGCTGGGGGCTCCAGAGGCGGGCACTCTAACCCGTGGGGCCTTGGGGCGGTTTCCAAGTTGAGATCTGAGTGGTGAGGATGAACCAGTGGAGGGAGGCTGTCCATGCTGTCAGTGCGGGAGCTTCCTGGTCCAGGAGAATGTGAATTTGCAGACTCCAAAGGGCCAGAGGGCCTGCCTGGAAGGACTGGGAGAGGCTCATGGCAGATGAAACAAGATGCAGGGAGGGAGTTAGAGGTGATGAGAGCCCAGTGTGGAGGGCAGGTGGTCGCCGACCATGAGTGATATTGGGGTCTGTTAAGGAGTTTGGACGGCAGGCTAAAGAAGACTGGGAAAACCCAGTACAAAATTCAAGAATGTAAAGGGATATAAGGGTGCCTCCTTGTCCCCCAGCCACCTGGTTTCCTTCCCTGTTGGTGACCACCGTTCCCCAGGGGTAGCATTGTGTACACGCTGTTCTGAGCTGTTGGTTTTTGTTTTTTTTCTTGTTTTCATTCAAACGTGCATCATAGAATTGGTTTTGAATTGTATTCCCCCCTCCCCACCCGACTCAAATTCATATGTTGACATCCTAACCTCCGTTACCTCAGTGTGACCCTATTTGGGGATCGGGCTTTTACACAGGTAATCGAGTTAAAATTAGGTTATTAGGCCCTAATCCCACATGACCGCGTCTTTATAAAGAAGGGAAATTTGGACACGGGGACGGATCCAGAGGGAAGACGGCCGTCTCCCAGAAGGCAGGAGAGTGGTGGGAGCGCATCCTTCCACACAGCCCACAGGAGGGACCAGACCTGCTGGCACCTTGATGTTGCACTTGTAGCCTACAGGATTGGTTAAGCCCCCTAGTTTGTGATACTTTGTTACAGCAGCTCTAGCAAGCTGATACACAGGAGTACAGATTGCAAGCTGTTGTATCTAGTTCGCCCCTCTGCTTAAACTTCATATTTTAGTGGATGTGAAGAAATTGCTTAATAAATGGAAGACTTCAGACATACAGATCTGTGCAAGACTAGACAGACATTGCCATACTGACTTCCCCAGGGCTTTCACTCAGGCCCCTGGCTGTCTTTTCCATGCTGCCCCCATCGCTTTCACTCCCCTCGTACTGTTCCTGTTTGGAAGCAAGTTCCGGATATCTTTAACTAGGTCACTATCTGTAAAAGGTAAGGACTCCTTTTAAAAACATAATCACATTATTATTATCACTCCTAGGAGAAATGAGTCATACTTCCTTAATATGGTCAATTACCAGTGTTCACATTTCCAGTTGTCTCGAGTGTCATGATTTTTTTGAGCGTGGATTGTGATTCAGATGTCACCCATACAGTGCAGTTGGTTGCTACGTCTTTTCAAATCTCTTTCGGTCTCTTTGCCGTCTCTCTCAACACAGTTCTTCCTCTTTAGCGTTTCTTGTACCCTTGCTTCGCTGATTAAATTCTGGTGGTGGTATTGTGTGTATGTTCCATGATTCTCTTTATTTCCTATAAAATTGGTATTTAGGTCTAGAGGGTTGGTCGGATATAGGCTGGTATTTTCCCATCAGAAGGCACATAATACCTGGTTGTTGTCTCTCTTTGAATTTAGCTATTGGTCTAAAATGTCACATTCATGAAATATTCTTTTTTTTTTTTCTTTAACAACTATTTAAAAATGTAAACACCATTCTTACATAGCCTCAGAATGGGGGAGTGGTGGCCAAAGGAACCAGTCCTGGGATTAGAGGGTTTGAATTTACCTCTGGATAAGCAAACTAGTAAATTACGAGGAAATTTCTCTGTAAAAGTGTGTCAGCTAGTGCCTGAAGAAGGAATAACAAAATTAAAATATCAGCATTTTCAGTCCCTGATGGATTTGTACGTATCATCACTTGTTTTTATCTGTGGGCCTTAAACATTTTTTTATTTAATCCAAAAGTGGATTCACAAGTAACTCTTCCATTAATTACATGTGTGTTCAAGTTCTGATCAAGGTTCTGGGCAGGGATTTATAATAGTTGAATTAATAATCAGGTAATCCTCCTGACTTACCTCGGAGTCATTGCCGAGAAATTGCATTCTCCAAATTACCTGTCTATAAAACAGGTAATGTGTACCCACTTCTTAGAGTTTCTCAGGTTTTCTGCTTTATTAAATCAAGTACCAGATATCTATTAAAATGGTCCAGGGGCGCCTGGGTGGCTTAGTCGGTTGAGCATCCGACTTCAGCTCAGGTCACGATCTCACAGTGCGTGAGTTCGAGCCCCGCGTCGGGCTCTGGGCTGATGGCTCAGAGCCTGGAGCCTGCTTCCGATTCTGTGTCTCCCTCTCTCTCTGCCCCTCCCCCATTCATTCTCTGTCTCTCTTTGTCTCAAAAATAAATAAACATTAAAAAAAAATTTTTTTTTAATAAAAAAAAAATGGTCTAAAACCTGTACAAGGATAACTCACAGAACGTGCTTTAGAGATTCCAATTATTTTTTTAATCAGTGTCTTGGGGAAGCATACTACTCTAAACCTCTAATTATCCTTGTTCTCGGTTTGTGATTGGGAAAGCAGCCTAAAAGTGGGGAGACACTCCTGTGGTTATCGATTTGCTGTATAGTAGGATATCGGTTTGCTTTATGCATTTCTGAACGCTGCAGGCCCAGACTGTTGAAGGAAAGCCATCTTTCTTCGTAGTTTCCTAATACAGCAGTTGCAATCAGGAACCTTCCAGGGCTCAGTTTGTAGTTTGAACCGCTGGGGCTCGGGGATTTTAGTCGTAGTTCCCCACAACCAGAATTTACTTCCTCTCTGTGGTTTGTGCAAACCCACCTCACCTTCCAGCCTGTCACAGGTTGGTTCGATTTCTTCACTTTATGGAAGTGTTTCCTTCGTTGGTATGTAGAGGTTTTTTTTTTTTTTTTTTTAAGCACAATTCTTTGGACTAATTAAAAATTCAGTAAATAAAGTACTTTTTAAAAGTGGTACAGCTGCAAACATTTCCTCTTGAGCAGTAATTTGTAGAGGCCTTTCCGTGGCTCTGGTGGACACTGGTTGAATAGACCTCATGTAAATGGAAGAAATCTGAGTACTGGGGAGCAGACACCCCTGCAGTGTCTTAGCAGAAATAAGTACGTTATCGTTATCGAGGTAGGGCAAAACTGGTAACTAGCTATTTTTAGCAGGAGTCTGGCTTTTCATGCCTACCTGGTGACTCACAGAAGACAGTTTTGTGAATCAGATAATTGAGCTGGCCTTCAGGCAGTTCTGATCAAATCGTACAATAAATAGATGGTATGTGATCATAAAAAATTGTGGGTGAAAAAAGAGGAAAAAACTAATATCCACTTGGGGAGTTTGGAGGAGAGTCCCAGAAGTATGAACTTTTAATCAGCAACGATGGACTTTGGTTCACAGTGCTTAGGTTTTCAAGAATTAAAAGTCAGCCTCCTTGAGGCAAAACAATGTGGTAGCCAGGGAAGCAAGGGGGACTTATTCTCAGCACCCCTGAACCCAGAGTCTGGCCCTGCCGCTTTCCCACTTAGTGTTTTGGCCTTGTCATTGTCCTCGTGTACGATGTGGAGCTGATCGAATTCCCTCAGAGATGTTGTGACGATTGAGTGGAATTGTGTTATATGTCATCAAATCTCAGATAACGTTGGGTTATGACACACCCTTATTTTTATGCCATTAAGAAGAAATGCCAGTGTAAACCAGCTTGCTTTCCTGTGCAAGATGCCCCATGTTAAGATGTGGTTGGACAAAAACTGCATCTTAAAAAAAAAAATCAATAAGATGCAGTGTATATGAAAGTGCTTTGCTGTATAAGCCTCAGGAGTCATATTTAATCGTTATTATAGGAGTCAGGGGAGTGCAACAAGGTTGTAAGAATAAATACCAGTGGGAAGCCGAGGCCCGGCGGGATGAGAGAGCAGGTAGCCGCCAGGAGAGAGAGAGAGAGAGGAAGTCCCCTCCTCCCAGGTCGCCGTTCACAGAGAGCCGGCTCTCGGGGTCCGCCCCGCACTTAGCTGTCCACACGCGCACAGGTGTCTGCTTAGGGAGTTCTTGCCCTCGGTGACACTGGACTTCGAGAGGAATCTCCAAGTTGCTTTCTGTGTCTGAAGTGTGGATTTTCCTCTTTTAGATTTTTATTGGCATAGAACTTGCAGATCCTTAGCAACCTTTGGTTAACTCTTATTTTTAAGTGCAGACTTGAGCAAGGCTTCAGCCAGCCTGGGCCTCACGTGGAACAATGTGGGTTTCAGCCTTGTCCCTTCACAGAGGGACCTCTTGTTATTGGCAAGGCATTGGGTTCTGTTTGCAGTTGATTTCAGACTCCTCTGCTCTTCGCCGAGGTCATTTTTATATTCAAGAACCTCTTTTGCTCACATAGGAGTTTGGGTTAGTTTTTGTTTTCTTCAGGTGCTCCAGGTTCACTTCAGGAAGATGGTGACGTTGTTCCTTAACTTGTGTCCCTGCTTTCCCCTCGGTGCACTGGGACATTGAACTTACGTGTTGTATGTCAGTTATATCTCCAAAAAGTGGGCGGAGCGGGGGTAGTTTATTTCTTATTCAAACACCACTGGGCAAAAGAAGAGCTTCAGAATAGCTCTGGTTGAATAGGATGTTTTCCAGATAATTCTTGGCTGAAAGTAAAGTTGCATTTTGTTTTGTTTTGTTTTGAAAAACACTCCTTTAAAGATGTAAAAGTCATTCTACGCTGGAATTCCACCCCCCCCCCCCCCATGCAAAAAACAGGCCCCAGGCTGTAGTTCACAGACCTCTGCTCTAGTAGAAAGCTCTTATTATGACCAAGGCTCCTTGGAGAAGTGGCTGATTCTAAAGCTGGAGAGTAGGGAAAATAGAAGAAAAGCCTGGAGCTTTCCATGAGGAGGTGTTGGAGAAAAGATGGGGCATGTCCAAAAGACCCAGTAGTCAACTTGAAAAAGCTGCCAGGGGCCAAAGCTGCAATGTTTCAAGCTATGAAATAATGTTAATGATGGATTATAACCCAAAGAATAGAAAATAAATATCTGTGAGTCCGTAACTAAATAAAGGACCAGACAAATAATTAAGGGAGAAGAGACAGATCTTCCTTATGGAAGAATCCCACATAGTAAACGTAGAAGGAATGAGGGCCATAGACGATCACCCATTAGAACATTGTAATGGTGATTGCTGCAGGTTAAGACGCAATGGCAAATGTGAAAATGAGTGTGTAAAACTTCAGGGAGACACAGGGCATTTGCACAGCCTCAAAGTGTCTCCCAAATATTAATTACCTGGGTAGCGGTGACATATGTCTGTAGATTCTATAGTGTTCCTTCAAGGAGCACAGCTTAAATCCTCTTTTCTGTGAGTGTGCCGTGGGCTTTGTGACCCACTTTTAAGGAACATGTAAAGGGGGAAAGTGGTAACTTCTCAGTGGTGACGCCTGGCGGAAGCCACCTGGGCCAAGTGGCTTGATGAGGGTTCATGTCACTGGGAGGAAGTTGTGCCAGTGCTGTGTGCTCGTGACGTGATGTGACGAGAAGGGCGGTTTGCCCTGTGATATTCTAGATTCTTCCCACGTATCCGTGACCTCAGTCTAGTCAGTCAGGCAGAAGGGATCAGGCCACCCAGACTGAGGAACATTGTACAAAATGCTGACCGACGCTCTTCCCTGGTGTCCAGGCTATGACACCCGGGGGAAGACTGAGGAACCACGGAGGGGGTGAGATGAGTGAGCACAGCCCTGGGAGCCTGGGCTGGAGCCTGGAAAAAAAGAGGAAACGGCAGAAGCCGTGAAACCCGCCGTGAAACCCGGATGAAGCTGAAAGTTCAGTTAGTAGTCTGGCCCCAGGTTACCGGCTTCGCTTTGGTGACTGCTGTGGGGCACAGGGTGTTGATGTCCCTGGAAGCTGGGTGAAGGGTGTGTGGTGGGGCTCAGAGGGTCTCTGCAGCTCTTCCGTAAATCTAAGGTTATTTCTATATTCAGTTGTTTTTTTTTTGTTGTTGTTTTTTAAAACCCTGACTCCTTATCCTGGATTGATCATCCGCCTTATCTTGAGCATCTAGGCATTATTTTGTTAACTCTTGGTCCCATTTATATTGGGTGGAAAATATGTAAAGTAAAGTTGATTCGCAAAGTAAAGTAAAGTTTGCAAAGTAAAGTTGATCTCGGAATGTCCGTCTTGTTAATATTAGTCATTTCTCTTTCCAGGGGAGGCACCTGCTGCAGAAGTTTCCTCCTCTTTTGTGATCCTGTCTGTGTGCAGTTTAATGATATTAATAGTGTTAATTGCAAACTGTGTCTCCTGCTGTAAGGACCCGGAAATAGACTTCAAGGTGAGCACAGATGGTGGGGACATTTAAAAATCATCCTCTGATACGTTGATCATTGGAGTCCCTTGGGAGCAGGGGCTGGCCAGTTTTTTGTGTAAGGGCTGTATAGTAAATATATCCTGCCATTGTAAGTAGTAAATACTGTGGACCATACAGCCTCTGTCAAGGCTCCTCAGCTCTCAGCTCTGCCATTGTAGCGCGACATTGATACAGATATGAAAGGTGAAACCAAACGGTTGTGGCTGCGTGCCAGTAAAACTTTATTTACAAAAATAAGTGGTTTGGATTTGGTCCAGCAGCTGTAGTTTGCTGACCCTGCTTTAGAGCATCATTGACAATAACCACTTGCCTGTTTAATCTTCGCTAGGTGAGGAATAAAGTATGATTGAATTCACTTGCTATAAAGCCTATAAGGAAGAGCAGGCTGATTTTTTTTTCCCCCTGAACTTTAGCATGCTGGTGAGTTTGTGGTGGTTAAGATTATTGAGGCCAAAGGACGCCCCAGTGTGTTTTGTGTATGAGAAACCGCATCTTTCATTTTACCTGAACCCTCGAGTTCTTTGAGGGGAAGAAAGAAGAATCCTACCTATTAGAAATTCTGGTGGGGGGGCTGTGTGTGGCAGGGGGTGGGGACACACTATAGAAGGGCTGGTGTTGGAGCTGCAGATGGGTGGAATCTGCCAGAAACCAGCTGGGATATCCTGCTCTGGAACTTACCACGGGCCTGCTGGTGTATATTAGGGCCCGGGGAATACTTGATAAAGAGGAAGACTTGAGAAACAAAAGGAATGCATGAGAGAAAATGATCTTTCTGTGGAGCCCTGCTGGTTGTCCTGGAGCTGTCCCCAGGGGCCCTGAGGGCCACTGGGTTCAAACTGGGGGGGGCTGTCTTCTAGCTAAAACCTTCCTGCTAGTGGACACATCAGCCTTATTTCTAGAGCCTCACCCCTGTTTCTGTGTTTTCTTTACCTTGAGTCTGGTGGCAGCCCCGAGAGAGGAGGAGACGTGTTATCCTTTTGGCTTGATGCTAACATTACACACCCGGAAGGCTGCAGGAAAAGACTAGCACGGGCCATTTTTCTTAGAAGATTCTACCCCAAACGTGTGGGCTTAAGTAATCCACAGCTTTAGCCCCCAGGTCCTGGAATCACTATAGACACCTCCGTGGGAACTTGCCGACTACCACATGGTTGGGGGCGGGGGTGCACAGTGGTGGGCAGAGAACCTGTCCCTTGACCATCATTCTTGCCGAGGGACTGTGTGCAGACGCCTTGTCTTTTGGGGACAAAGATAAAGTCTGATCAGTGTTGCTGAAACTAAAATCCAGTCACTCTCACGTGTCACAATGCCTCATTCTTGCCTTGGATTTTTCTGACCCAACTGGGTCTCGGTATTGACCCAGGGAGTTCATTATGACGTAGATTCTGCGAAGCAGTGTTTCTATCCGCTTCCCCAGGTGGTTCTGGGACAGGCGGCCCTGGGACCACAGTGTGTACAGGATCTTCTCCAGCCGTGTAAGCCACGACTGAAGACAAGTGTCCACGCCTTTAGGTTTAGAACTGCAGCGTTAGAGACCTTCGACCCTTGGAAGTCACGCTGCAGACCAGGAGGCTACTGCCTGATAAAGGAAGCGACTTCCTGAGTGCATCTGGGCAGCTGCTGGCATAACTAGAAAAGCGACCCAGTCTTCTCACCAGCCCCACTTTTATTATTATGCTGTTTTACCTCTCTGCGTCTCTAGAATCATCGGCTGCCTAATGGTCTATCATGCTGCTGCCAGACTTTTGAGTGGCATTGTTTTTAAGTAGATGCGATGGATACAAAGTCTTTTTTAACGAGAGAAGCTTTAGGAATGTCCAGAGGGGAAATTGAGCAAAGCTCTTCCATTGAGAGGTGCCTCAGAGATCTCAGTTTCAGCACCTCGCGGGTCCTACGCCCTCCCGTTAAAAACAGCGGTAACGTCCTAATGCATTTGACAGCATAGGGGACATATGTGAGAATAGTGTCCTCCCACACGCGTGTGAGATCATACATGTCCCATCAGACAGATCGACCCTTATAACTTCCCGGGGCTTAGTGGGGGTAGCAAGGGGAGGTGGCAGAAAAGGAAAAGGAAAAGAAGGATATTCTCTAGAGGAAAGGACAACGGTCTTGTTCGCAGATTATTCTCAGCTTCTGTTATGGTGCTTGGTGGGGTGATATTCATTAATTATCTGAGTGAGTGAATGACCTTGATTGTCATCTGTATGAACGTGGAATTAACACGGACGCCAGGGTGGACTGAGCTCACTGGAATGATAACGGCAAGAGTCAGGACAGCTCTCTGCTGACTGAGTCACTGAAAAGATTTTCACACCTGTATGGGCGCAGCCTCGGTTTTAAAGTTGCCATCTTCAGGGGCGCCTGGGTGGCTTGGTCGGTTAAGCGTCTGACTTCGGCTCAGGTCACGATCTCAGGGTCCGTGAGTTCGAGCCCCGCGTCGGGCTCTGTGCTGACAGCTCAGAGCCTGGAGCCTGCTTCAGATTCTGTGTCTCCCTCTCTCTCTGCCCCTCCCCCGTTCATGCTCTGTCTCTCTCTGTCTCAAAAATAAACAAACGTTAAAAAAAATTAAAAAAAAAAAAAAGTTGCCATCTTCAGAAAACCAGACGTTCTTAGTGTGTTGAAGGTACTTACGTGCTACACAGTGTCGTACTGACCGTCGTTCACGTCATGATGGTTTTTCTACACAGCTTAGTAATTTTCCCATCGTTACTCTTTGCAGAGAAACAGGACTTCCTCAAAAATACCGTTTTTGGGTCTTTAACTGTCCCTATTTTGATTGAAATCATAGCAGAATACAATTCTAATGCAATTAGAAATGAGCATGTGGTTTTATAATAAAACGAATCTGTTTTGATTCCGTGTGCAAAGGGATCTGTGAAAATGAATAATAAAGAAAAAAGAATAGCCTAAGCTCTGGTAACTTAAAAGCAAAATTTCAAACCAGAAGAGTGTTTCCACTTGAAGTTCCGTGGTCATTTTAGACAATTTTGCATTTAACTTCAAGCTTTCAGTTGAAAAAGTTTAATACAAAGTATGTATAACTTATTAAACCTTATTTATTCTGCTGTTTGGTGTTGGAGAGCACAATTACATATGCTTTTTACTCAAGTAGGTGCAAATTGGGGGAAAAAAACCCAAGGCGGCATGTTTCAAATGAGTGAGTGAGTCAACGTTCTCATGTCCGATGTTAGCATATGTATTCTTAATATTTGTTCTCACGTTGGTTTATATAAGATATAACATTGATCGTCTTTTATTTTAGGAATTTGAAGACAATTTTGATGATGAGATCGATTTCACACCACCAGCAGAAGACACTCCGTCTGTTCAGTCCCCAGCAGAAGTTTTCACACTTTCAGTACCAAATATCTCACTACCAGCTCCGTCGCGGCTCCAGCCTTCCGTAGGTAAGGCCTTGCATCCGGCGTCATGTTTTCCAAATACTTGGGTCGCCTGTCTCGTCTGCTTGCTTCTTTCTTTTTCTGCTCTCTGGGGAAGCCGAATCGTATGTAGTGGTCGGGCCCACTGCATGCCTGCACAGGCTGAGTCCTTTCCTTCTGGACCCTAGATCTGGTGTAGGAATAAACTGGTCGCCTCCGATCACTGAGGTGGAACTCTCCCACGGAGCCCCTGGCCTTCCCTTGGGTCGAGAGGCTTCTCTGCTAGTTCTTGACGCAGCTTGCCTTGCTGAGTAGAATGCTGCCGTCTTTCCGGGGATGTCCTGTGTTTGGGGAGGAGGGGTTTATTTGGATATGCTAATTGGATTGGTTTTTCATCCTAAGATAGAGGTTTGGTTAGAGATCGATTGACTTCTTGTTGTAGAACAGAAATACTAGCAATTCAAGAGTCAGGGATTTCTGAGACCACTCGGGAGAGGCTCTTCTCTCTGTGAGGGGCCATTCCTGCCCCTCGTGGTGCTGCGCCCAGTGGTGTGGGCGTGGGGCCGTGCGCACCCCGCAGTGGATTGTGCTGCTGGAGGCATGCGTGACTGAAGGGAAAAGTCAGGTGAAACATGACACAGCTGGTGCATTTCATATGAAACATTTGTAAAGTTGGTAAATTTTAGTATTGGTGGTTTTTGCAACACTAAAAAGCTAACACGTAGTATCTACCTTCAATTTCTGTAAATAATAATACACTTGCTTTGACCAAAATAGTGAAATTTAAAAGTAAAATAGTAAAATTTAAAAGGATTGGGATATCCTGGGGATAACCTAAGTAACCTAAGTGCACGTATCCGCAAATGGAAAGATTTTCTCCTATCTTTGCTTACTCGATAATAGGCTTTCCTTTACACTTAAGGGAAGCCCTGAGAGAATTCTCTAGGGCCTTTACCATCCTGGAGTCTTAACACCCATGAATTGATTTCAAGTAATAGAATCTTAACTCAGATCAGTGTACATAGAAAGGGGATTCTTCGGACACTTGGAACCAGGCGATGGGGAAGGGTAGGGGTGAGGCTGACTGTGGAGACAACTGGCGCTGGGGACTTGGACGCCATCGCGCTTCTCGTCCATCTTTCATTTCTCTCCTCTGTGCCTGTCGGCTTAGATCCCACACACTGGCTTCTTTCGCCAGCTCGGAGCGTGGCTGCTGCCACTGCCGGGTTCGTGTCCTTGTGGCTTTACTACCAGAAGAAAGGAGCTTCCCTTTCCTCGGAAAACCCTCCGGAGAGGCATCCCGGTTGGCTTCCCCCAAGTCTGATGATGTTGACCCCTCTCTGTGGGCAAGAAGGCGCGGCAGAGAAGAGCCTCACGACTTCTGTCCGAGGCATAGTGGGGATGGACCAGAGCCCTGTAGTGAACACAGCGGAAATGGTAGTGACCTGTACAGCCATCCTCATTATGTTCATACACCTTTCTATGTTTCTGAAGCCCTCTATTCTAAATTCCTTCTTTTTTTTTTTTTTTAAGTTTATTTATTTTGAGAGAGTGAGAGAGACTGTGCAAACGGGGGAGGGGCAGAGAGAGACGGAGACCTAGAATCCCAAGCAGGCTCCACACTGTCAGCAGGAGCCTGATGTGGGGCTCGAACTCATGAACCGCGAGATCATGACCTGAGCCGAAATTAAGAGTTGAATGTTTTTTATTTTTTTTATTTTATTTTTTTTTAATGTTTATTTTTGAGACAGAGAGAGACAGAGCATGAGTGGGGGAGGGGCAGAAAGAGAGGGAGACACAGAATCGGAAGCAGGCTCCAGGCTCTGAGCCATCAGCCCAGAGCCTGACGCGGGGCTCAAACTCACGAACCGTGAGATCGTGACCTGAGCTGAAGTTGGACGCCCAACCGACTGAGCCACCCAGGTGCCCCAAGAGTTGAATGTTTTAATTGACTGAGTCGCCCAGGCACCCCTAAATTCCTTCTTAATAGGAAGAAATTACTTTTGATTTCTCTGCGTAGAGACTATTCTGCGTAGAATAGTCACAGAATATTTTTATGATCTTGGGATATAAGAGGCCTAGCCAAGCTTGGCACTAAATGCAGAAACCATAAAGGAAAATATTGACAAATTTGATTCATAAAATGGAATATTCTGTATGGTAAAAGACACCATAAACAAATTTGACAAAGTAGCCAGAATATTTGTAAGCTACAAAAAATGTCTAAAAAAACCCTGTTATATATTAGTATATATTAAGATTACAAACAAATGTATAAGGCGACGACTAACAGTTCAATAGGCAAAAATAAGTCAAGGATGTAAAAGAAAAAGTTCATGAAAAGAAATTTAAGTGGCCAATAAAAAAGGAATTTCACTATTAATTAAAGAAATACAAACTTAAAGTAGGATGATAACAGATTGGGGCGCCTGGGTGTCTCAGTTGGTTAAGCGTCCGACTCTGGCTCAGGTCATGATCTCTCATTTCGTGGGTTCCAGCCCCGCATCAGGCTCTGTGCCGACAGCTTGGAGCCTGGAGCCTGCAGCCTGCAGCCTGCTTCGGATTCTGTGTCTCCCTGTCTTTCTGCCCTTCCCCTGCTCCTGTTCGTGTGTTCTCGCTCTCGCTCTCTCTCTCTCTCTTGCTCTCTCTCAAAATAAATAAACATTAAAAAAAAAAAAAAGATAACAGTTCAACAAAGAGAAGAAAGGACACTGGGTGGTGACAGGGGAGGGATATGTGTGGGAAACAGGCACTTGGACACTCGCTGCTAGCTGGACTGTAAATTCATAGAGACATTCTTTCCGTAGGGTAGTCTGACAGTATGTATCCAAGTGTAGAATGTGTTTACACTTGATCCCGCAGTTCCAGTCTTAGTAGCTTTTTGAGGTCAGTAGGCAAGTAAGTATCTGCAAAGGAGTTTATTGCAGCATTGTTTGGCAGTGTAAGAGTGGAAACATTAAATGTTGGTATGGAACTCATTAAATGCTGGTAAGTCCATACGATGGAGTATTATGTAGTCCTATAAAAGGATGAAAGGTACTGGTGATGTATTAAGTGAAAAAAGTACACCGCATATTCAAAAGCAAGTCTGTTAGAAACTCTACCCTTTTTCCTTTTAAAATTTATTTTATTTTTGAATAGATAATATAGTGATACATTTGGTTCGAAAACCAAAATGTAAAAAGGTATATATAGTGAAAAGCCTCTAATCTTTGAACCTGACCTCAGCTTCTTCCCCCAGCTTCTGTACATAACGATTCTTCTTGGTTTCTTATACCTCTTTCCGGACTTTCTTGATGTAAACATTCCCATTTACCTGCTGCCCCCCCCCCCCCCACTTTTTTTTTTACTCATAGGTGGCATCATAAAATATGCCTCTTGCTTTTTTTTCCACTTAGACAAACCTTAGAGATATTTCCACTTGCATAAAAAGAGCTTATTTATTCCTGCTTACAAGTTTATACTATTGAGGGGTGCCTGGGAGGCTCAGTCCGTTAAGTGCCTGACTTCAGTTCAGATCATTGATCTCACGGTCTGTGAGTTCGAGCCCCGCAACAGGTTCTTTGCTGTCAGCACAGAGCCCCCTTCGGATTCGCTCTCCTCCTCTCTCTCTGCCCTTCCCCTGCTCGTTCTCTCTCTCTCTCAAAATAAATAAACTTAAAAAAAAGTCTGTACTATTGAAATTGTATGGACCAAGCACAGTTTATTTAACCAGTCTCCTAGTGATGGATAGTTCGGTTGTTTCTAATCTTATGCCATTAAAAACGAAGGTTTCACCTATGTTGGTCTGCACACTGATGTTGGGCTAGTGTATTTGTAGAATAAATTTTCAAAAGTGGCCGAAGAGTGCATGTGTTTGTAATTTTGAGAGCTGTTGCCAGCTCCCCCTCCACAAGGAGTTGTGCTCATTTATGTTCCTGCTTGTGGGTTTCACTTGGTCTATGCTGTTGCTGAAGCTCAGGTGGTATCAGTTCAAGTTAGATTGTTGTAAATTTAGGGTGAGAACTGTAATCTCCATGGTAACCACTAAGAAAATAACTAGTAAATATGGAAACAAAATGAAAAAATCAAAATGTATACCAAAAATTAAATATACACAAAAAAGAATTTTTTGATGTTTCCTGATTTTAATATAGCCAAATTTAACAGCCTTTTAAGCTGGAAATTTTGCAGTCTCTTTCTTTTTTTAACTTCTAAATTTTTTTTTTTTTTTTTTGAGTTAGAGCTTTTTATGTCTTAAGAAATCTTTTTCCATGCTGTGGTCAAAACGATACTTAACTACTTTTTTTTCCACAATGTTTTAAGGTTTTGCTTTGACAGTTAATTTAAATCCATAGCCCATCCTGAATTGATTTTTGGGTATGGTGTTAGGGAATCCATGAGGTGGTTTGTTTGTTTGTTTGTTTTTACAGATTACTGTGTTTTTCTCAGCTTCATTCGCTGAGCGGCTCTCCCGGCTCTCCCGTTCCTCCCCGCTTTTTAGTTCCATATGTGTATGGGTCTATTGTGGGCTTTCTGTTCTATTTCACTAATGTGTCTAGTACCACACTGTTGTAATTACAATAGCTTCATAATAAATGATGTGATTTGCACATTTTACTCCCTGTAGGTTTTTCACTCTTTCAATAATGTCCTTTGATACACAGAAGGTTTTAATTTTGATGGAAGTCCAGTTGATCTTTTTTTTTCTTTTGTTGCTTGTGCTTTTAGTGTCATCCTTAAGAAATCTTTGTCAAACTCAAGATCATGAAGATTTACACCAGTGTTATCTTCTATGACTTCTATAGTTTTAGCTTTGAAATTTGCATTAATATTTGCATATGGTGTGAGGTGAGTGAGGGTCCAGGTTCATTCTTTTGCAGGCGGACAGCTAGTTGCCCCAGCAGTAATTTTTTTTTTTTTTTAATTTTTTTTTTCAACGTTTATTTATTTTTGGGAGAGAGAAGGACAGAGCATGAACGGGGGAGGGGCAGAGAGAGAGAGGGAGATACAGAATCGGAAGCATGCTCCAGGCTGTGAGCCATCAGCCCAGAGCCTGACGCGGGGCTCGAACTCACGGACCACGAGATCGTGACCTGGCTGAAGTCGGACGCTTAACCGACTGCGCCACCCAGGCGCCCCAACCCAGCAGTAATTTTTGAAGAGACTTTTCTTCCCCCATTGAATTGTCTTGGGACCTTGTTGAAAGTCACTTTATCACATTTGTGTGGCTTTATCTGGGGACTCTTGATTAATCCCATCGGTCTATGGTCTAGTCTAGCCTTATGCCGGTACCACACTGTTTTGATTATTGTAGCTTTGCGGTAAGTTTTGGAATGGAGAAGTTTGTGAGTCTTCCAACTTTATTTTTGTTTTTCGGGATTGCTTTGGCTATTCAGAGTCCCTTGCAATTCCATATGAATTTTAGGATCAGTTCTTCCATTTCTGCAAAATAGACCATTGGGATTTGTATGTGCCTGTGTGTACCATTTCGATTCCCTTCTCATTCCCTTTTGTTTATATTTTGTAGATATTTTCTTGGGGATTACAGTTATCTTAAGTGTATAACAATTGTATTTCATCTGATACCAACTTAACTTCGATACCATATAAAAACTCTGCAACGCAGTCCCGTCATTTTATGTTATCACAAATTACATCTGCATACATTGTGTGTCCGCTAACATAGATTTATAATTTTTTATGTGTTCATCTTTTAAATCATGTAGGAAATACAAAGAGGCTATGTACACGAAAAATACAATAATGCTGGCTTTTATATTTACCAGTGATTTTTATTTGTTCTTATGTCTTCCAGTTACACTTTAGCGTCTTTTTGTTTTAGCCTGAAGGACTCCCTTTAACCTTCTTGTTCGGTATAGTGGCAGCAGTCTCCCTAAACTTGTGTTTATCTGGAGATGTCTCAATTTCTCCTTCATTTTGAAAGACCACTTTTCCAGGTGCAGAACTCTTGGTTAATGGTTTTTCTCCTTTGGCTCTTTATATGCGTCATCCCGCTGCCTTCTGGCCTCCATGGTTTCTGATAGAGAAACCATGATTCTCCAGATTCTCCATGATTCTGAGAAATCAGTTGTTAATCTTACTGAAGATCATTTGTATGTGATGAGTTGGTCCCTTTTGCTGCTTTCAAGGTTCTCTATCTTTGCATTTCACAGTTTGATTATGATGCATCTCAGTGTGGGTTTCCTTGAGTTTGTCTTAGTTGGACTTTGTTGAACTTGTTGGATGTGTAGATTCATGCCTTTTATCAGATTGGGACATTTTTAACCACCGCATCTTCAAATATCCTTTCTGACCCCTTCCCCCTCTTTTCCTGGGACTCTCGTTATGTGTGTGGATTGGTCCACTTGGTGGTGTCGCGTAAGTCCCCTTAGCCTTTGTTCATCGATACTTTTCTTCATTCTTTTTTCTTTCCACCTCTTAGCCTGGATAGTTTTATTTGAACTCTCTCTAAGTTCACTGATTCTTCTGTCTGCTAACATCTGTCGTGGAACCCCTCTAGTGAATTTTTTTGTTTCAGTTATTACACTTTTCAGCTCCAGATTTATATTTGGCTCCTTTTACTAATTTGTATCTCTGTTGATCTTCACTTACCAGAACATCGTTCTCCTGGTTTCCTTTAGTTCTTTGTCCATGATTTTCTTTAGCTCTTTGAGCATGTTTAAGACAATTGATTTAAAGTCTTGTCTAGTGGGGCGCCTGGGTGGCTCAGTCGGGTAAGCGGCCGACTTCAGCTCAGGTCATGATCTCGCGGTCCGTGGGTTCGAGCCCTGCGTCAGGCTCTGTGCTGACAGCTCGGAGCCTGGAGCCTGTTTCAGATTCTGTGTCTCCCTCTCCCTCTGACCCTCCCCCATTCATGCTCTGTCTCTCTCTGTCTCAAAAATAAATAAATGTTTTTAAAAAAAATAAAAAAATTAAAAAAAAAAATAAAGTCTTGTCTAGTAAGGCCACCATCTGTTTTCTCAGGGGCACTTTCTTTTACATTTCCTTTGTACATGTGGGTGGGCTATACTTTGTTTCTTTGCATGTTTTGTACTTTTCTTGTTGAAAATTGGACATGTTGAATGATATGAATGTGCACAGAAGAAGAAAGAAAAGAAAGGAAAAAAGTATTCTGTGGGTCTTTGCCGATTAGCTCTGTGTTGGGACACTCCTTACCCAGGCCACTTATAGCTCTGCTGGAGTCCTCACCTCCTGCCTTTGCGGGGCAGAGAGCCCAGCCAGAGGTGAAAGTTATATTCTTGTCAAGTCTTTTGTGGGCGTGCCCTTCCCTGAACGTGAAGGTGGCTCTCAAGCTTTCTTCATATGTTGCAATAGCTTTTCGAAGACCTCCCCCTCCCACCCCCCGCAAATCTCACTCCCCAGCTTTTCTGCTAAAGCTTTCAGTGTGTCTGTTGTTTGCCTCAGTTGTTATTTATTTATTTATTTATTTATTTATTTATTCATTTATTTATTCATTCATTCATTCATTCATT
The DNA here is from genome assembly GCF_018350155.1 of Leopardus geoffroyi. NCBI lineage: Eukaryota > Metazoa > Chordata > Mammalia > Carnivora > Felidae > Leopardus > Leopardus geoffroyi. The sequence goes on from NC_059340.1 coordinate 5,407,981, forward strand.
CATTTGCCCCAGGTGGAAGTGTCTTGTCCATTTGGCTTTCACTGTTTTTGAGGAACACTCCATCCTGATAGAGTTCTGAGTTTGTTAAACGGAGGGGAGCCTCTTGAGGCAGTCCTTGAGGGAAACCTCTGGTGAAAAGAAACACAGTGCCTGGGGGAATGATAAGGTCCACTGTGCTCTCACTGCAACATGTGTTGTCATTAAGACCGCTGTTGGGTGGGGTTCTGATAAATTAAAAGACACAAAGGAATTTTTCCCTGTTTCAGTGGCCTTTCTCCTGGTTTGATTTGGTTGCTATAAATCTTTGTCTTCCAGAATTCTGATAAAGTTGACATTTATGTTTTTTTTTTTTTCTTCTATTTAATTTTTTAATTTACATCCAGGTTAGTTAGCATATAGCGCATCAGTGATTTCAGGAGTAGATTCCTTAGTGCCCCTTACCCATTTAGCCCATTCCCCCTTCCACAACCCCTCCAGTAACCCTCAGTTTGTTCTCCATATTTATGAGTCTCTTCTGTTTTGTCCCCCTCCCTGTTTTTATATTATTTTTGTTTCCCTTCCCTTATGTTCATCCGTTTTGTCTCTTAAAGTCCTCATATGAATGAAGTCGTATGATTTTTGTCTTTCTCTGACTGATTTCACTTAGCATAATACCCTCTAGTTCCATGCACAGACACTGACGGTTTTTGACAAGATACTCACTTCTACCCTGGAACTAAGGCTAAGTAAAAGCCAGTGGAATGGTGATCAGTAGTTAGAGTAGAGTAGGTTAGATCAGAAAACACAGTGTCTGGGTGTGTGGGTGGCTCCATCGGTTAAGCATCCACTCTTGATTTCAGCTGAGGTCACGATCTTGTGGTTCGTGAGTTCAAACCCCACGTTGGGCTCTGCACTGACAGTGTGGAGCCTGCTTGGGATTCTCCCTCTCTCTGCCCCTCCTCTGCTCACGTGGATGTTCTCTCTCTCTCTCTCTCTTTCAAACAAACAAAAAAACAGTGCAAAGCATTTAAGAATCAGTAGGAAACTCATTCAAAAAAACATTGTCAGTCTTAAAACTTGAAACCATTTTGGCAGTATTGGTTTGAAAGTGATGATATATATATATATGTATATATGTATGTATGAATTTATATCTACCTTTATTTTCTACCTTTGTGCTGACAAGCTATAACTTTATGTTCATGTTTATACTTTAGATTTTGTATCTAATATTTATTGTATGTCAGTTAAATGTCCATATTTAGTTTTTATGTTCTTTTTCCTACAGAAGGTTTGAAGTCCCAAGTTGCCCGCCACAGTCTGAACTATATACAGGAAATTGGAAATGGCTGGTTTGGAAAGGTAAGATGTTCACATTTACTTTTTTTCCTTCCTAGTACTAGTGTTTAGAATTTGAAGCTAATTAAGAATTGTTGTGTGTGACATTCCACATTCTCTTTGGATGCTGTGGTACGGATTGATTCTCATTATGCCTGAACCCCCCCCCCCCCCCACAGAAAGAGGGGTTTTGGCGTTTCCAGGTGGATATGTTTTTCCAAGAAGGCCTTTTATTTACATAGCAGATGCTTTTCTAATTGTTGGTGCAAGAACACTAAACAAGGAAAAGAGACCGGAATTTTGGAGGCTTTTTATCCTCTTCAAGTTAAATTATTATTTATTTATTTATTATTTATTTTTATATTTTTATTATTTTTTTCATCTTCTCCCCTTCTCCCTCCCTCCCTTGTGATACTGAAACCACTTTAGAATTCTTGATGCATCGTAGTATTGTAATGAAAACCACGACAAAGAACTGTTCTCTCTTTCTCCTGGCCTGTCAAGGGACGAATGGTAACAGTGCTTTGTTGATCCTTTCACTATGGGGTGTTCAGAAGGAATAATTTTATTACAACGGCTAGTTCCGTGATGTAGCTAGCAGTCATTCTGCGTAAAAGGTTCCTAACTGAGCAGCGACTGCATCGTAAGCAGGGTGGTCAAGACAAGATGTATGTGCTCAGTGGTCAGCCGTGTTATGCACCTTGCTTTCCATTCAGAGTTGTTTGTCAGTCCTGTATCTTTGATGTCATGCAGCCTTTATTAGTCACTGAATCTTCTAAGCCATATAGCAAAACCTATTACATATCACATTGTTCTCAATGTGGAGGGTATAGCATGGGGGACGATGGGTGAAGTCCTGACCTGCGTGGAGTCTACGAATGTAGCAGCAAACGAGAGAACCCCTTGCCCCGACAAAGGCTAAATCTCTAGCTGCAGAGAGAGTGTGTGTGTGGGAAGATCAGACAGTAAACATTCAGGGGGAGGAGACGGGCCCAGAGGGGTGTGGGGGAGCCAGGTGACGGGAGACAGCATATGCATCCAGAGACTTTTACTCAGAGTGAAGTGGGAGAGGACGCGGGCGTCTGAGACCCGAGGGATGCAGTCTGGCTTCCCTTCACAAGGACCAGGCGGGCAATTATGTTGTGGAAGGCCAAGGGGAAAGCGGGGAGATTGCTTAGAAGGCTACTGCAGTCATACGGGCGAGGTGCAGGCAGGCTTGGATGATAGCACGGAGTGGTGACAAGTGGTGCGAGTCGAGATGGAGTTCGCGATAAGAGCATGCGGGACTGGGGACGGGTCAGATGTGGGGTCCGGAAGAGGGGGGTCAAGGATGGCTGCTGTGGCCTGGTTGGTGGGAAGCAGGGAATTGCTGTCAAGCGAAACGGAAAGATTAAGGAGAAGCAGGTGTGGAGGAGGAGGAGGTTGGGAGTTCGCTTTTGGGTAGGTTAGGTGTGCGATGGCTCGTGGGCATCCAGATGGAGAGAGGAGTAGCCAGTTGGAAATACACACCTAGAGTTCAAGGGCGAGGGTCCAGGCCAAAGATAGACATTTGGGAGAACTCAGTGTATAGCTGGAAGTCAAAGGTTAGAGGCCAGATGGAATCACCGAGACCCTGAATGTGGAGGAGAAGGGGAGGCAGGGGGACTGAGCCACGAGGGTCTGGTTGGGAGGGGTCAGCGCAGTCAGGGAGAGCTGGTGACGGAGACTGAGGTAATTGGCCACTGAGAAGGAGGGGGCGCAGGATAGCGGGGTGTTCTAAGTGTCGGCGAAGAAGGAGACCCAAGAAGATAAATGGTAGTGACTGCTGCTGGCAGACTGAAGACTGGGAAAAGTGGGACTCGGCCACGTGAGGTCTGTGGTATTGTCAAAAGAGGCTGTTCGGGGGTCACGTCCTCACATGTAGGCACAAGGGAGAAGGTGGAGACGGCTCGTGTAGACGACCCCATTGAGGAGTTTTACCATAAAGGGAGCAGAGACGTGGAGTATGAGCCGTTTGGGGCCGTCCCAGGGCCAAGGGAAGGTTGTTTTGGTTTGCTTTGCTTTTTTTAGGCTGTGTAGCTATTTTAGCCACTTTATGCAGTAGGGGAGGAAGTGATAATGCAGGAGAGAGCAAGGGGGGATGCTGTCAGAGTTCTCTTGAAACGGGAATAAAAGCAGCGTGTGGGTACAGGTGCTGGTATAAAATGGGGAAGTCCACTTCTGGTTACTTTATTCAATGAACAGAGGCCAGTTTGAAAGGGAGGAGTCAAAAGACACGTTGGGGGTTTGAACAGGAGGAGAGGGTGTGAGAGAGTCCTCCCGGGAAATCCATCCGGTAGGGAACGCAGCGGGAGGATGGGAATGCTGAGGACCCTCACAGATTGGAAACGAGGTCGGTCGCCGTGGTTGTGTGCGCGTGTTGTGTCTACGTTCGGTTGTTGCTGTAGGCAGGCAGTTGAGTGTTAGCAGCACCGGGGTCTGGCTGAGCTCCTAGGCCTCAGCAAGAGTGGTGAAGGGGGTGGCGGTAGTGGAGGATCATGGGCCCTAAGCTGCCAGGGAGGGGAGGGGGCCCTGTGGGAGGGCAGGTGGTAGAGGGCTGCTAGCGTGAAGGGATCTGGAGGCCAGGTTGCGCACTTCTTGGGTTAGACGGTTGAAGTGAGCTGGAAATCAGAGGACTGGTAGAGAAGGAGAAGTTAAAATTCAAGGTTGGGGGGCATCTGGGTGGCTTAGTCAATTGTGTCTGCCTTCAGCTCAAGTCATGACCTCACGGATCATGAGTTCAAGCCCCATGTTGGGCTCCGTGCTTACAGCATGGAGCCTGCTTTGGATCCTATGTCCCTCTCCCTCTCTGCCCCTCCCTCACTTGTGTTCGTTCTCTCGCTGTCCCTCTCTCTTTCTCTTTCTCTTTCTCTTTCTCTTTCTCTTTCTCTTTCTCTTTCTCTTTCTCTGTCTCTCTTTCTCTCAAAAATAAAAACATTTAAAATTCAGGGTTTGGGACATGATCCAATTATTAGCTAGGTCTAGACCTGTGGGAGTTTTTTGCCAAGATTGGGTCATAGAAAAGAGTATTGGAAGTGAGGTAGAAAACCTAAGAGGTCAAGATGTTGACTGAATTGTCCCTGCTGACATTCAAGACCAAGGATGATGGCAGCGGTGGTAGAGAGAGTGAGATTATCCTGATCTTTTCTGGAATTGATATCTGATCAGTGTTAGGCTTATGGTAGATGTGCAGGCTAGTTATTTGAAACCAGGAATATGACAAGGTTATCAGAATTTCTTGTCTGTTTCTTTTTCTGCCCTTACATTCTTTTATAAACACAATACATGCTGTTCACTTATTCTCAATTTCCAGGGCATTAAAGTTAATCTACTCGATAAAATATTAAAAACTATTTCAAAAAGAAGGCTTTTAGTTTTGGCCATTCTTGAATTAAATGAAAACTTTCACTTCCTCGTCATTTTCATCTTAAATATTGTATTTTTGGAACACCTCTGTATTGCCCAGTGTTGTATTTGGTATTTTGCTCGTCGTGTGCTCGTTTGCTCGTTTTCATTCATTTTGTATTGTGTTGCTATCAGTGGCATATTTTTTCCTTGTGTTTTTTTTTTTTTTAATTTTTTTTTTTAACGTTTATTCATTTTTGAGACAGAGAGAGACACAGCATGAACGGGGGAGGGGCAGAGAGAGAGGGAGACACAGAATCGGAAGCAGGCTCCAGGCTCTGAGCCATCAGCCCAGAGCCCGACGCGGGGCTCGAACTCACGGACCGCGAGATCGTGACCTGAGCTGAAGTCGGCCGCTTAACCGACTGAGCCACCCAGGCGCCCCTTTTCCTTGTGTTTTAACTGAGGTTTCGGTCTAAGATAAAGGTCTGGAATAATTGCGATGCCATAGATTTTTAAAGTCACAATGCTGTGATAATCTGTTTGTACGCTGCTGTCTGTCCCTTTACTTTCTCTTATGTGAAGGAGGCAAAATAACAAAACCCAGCTGAAGTGTTTTGAGAAGCATTTGAGTTCTGTTTGGATTGAACTTGTAAATAACTCTTCTGTGACGTCACCGGTAATATTTGTGAAAGTATAGTACATTTTTAAAATAAATAGAAAAGAAATGCGGATACATAGATGAATGCTGTCCATATCCAGTAAACCGTTTAAAACAAGGAAAATATTTTCATTTCACAAGCTCTTTCGGAGGTAGTATTTTCATAATAGAGGACCTTCTGATTGTTCCTTAATTTATTTTCCTGGATTCCATTTCCTGATGAATGAGACCTGCTTCTTTACCATTTCGATGGAAGTGAGATGAAAACCTGTTCTTTGTTTTAGGTCCTCCTTGGAGAGATTTACACAGGCACTAGTGTAGCGAGAGTAATAGTGAAGGAGTTAAAAGCGAGCGCGAGCCCAAAGGAACAAGATACTTTTTTGAAAAATGGCGAGCCTTACTAGTAAGTACCTTAAGATGTGTTTTGTAGACATAGTCCGGGGTCTGTTGAGGACCAGGTGTTTAAAATGACTTTGCAATGGATCGTATTTAAATCGTGATGAATGTTAAAATTTAGATTACTGTCTGAACAGGTGTACTCGTGTGCTCCCTGATGAATGACACGTGACTTTTCTTTTCCCCAGTGTTCTTCAGCATCCAAATATTCTTCAGTGTGTTGGACAATGTGTAGAAGCAATTCCCTATCTCCTGGTGTTTGAGTTCTGTGACTTGGTAAGTTTTTAGTGGAAATTCAAGGTCAAGCATTCAAAACGTGACACCCAAGTGTTTTTGACAGATAGAAATGCCGGATGAGGGACTGCTTTCACTTCTGTCCCCCGTTTTAAAAACTTTTACAGTGTGCTAAGTCATTACCTTTTGAAAACAGTCCTGACAGACACTTACGTCAGTGTTGTTTTTACACTCCATCCCTATGCTGAGCTGTTCACACGCATTTCATCTAATCATATTTGTCCACACTTTCTATATGATTAAAGTAAGGCTCACGGAGATTGAGAAAATGTTATTCATCAAGGATATGCCAGAGCCAGAGTTTGGATCTCCAGCATCCCCTTCCCGAGAGCTTGAGGTCTTGACCTCAGCTAGGCAGTTTGAAACACTTTTCCCCAATGAGGTAATCGTCGTACCTGTAGAGTACCCGTGACCTGTCATGCTTTTAAAATAGTGAATGTACGTGCCGTTTAGATTTTTAAATAGATGATTTTTTTAACCCAAAATTAATAGCCTCACTTCTTCGCATGACAGTATTACTGAGATTTATAAGTTGGAAAAACTGTGTTTGTGCAGTTTGTGCGTAAAAGCTGCACAAACACGGTTTTTGTGAATACTAATTTTTATGTGAAAAGTTCCTGTAAACATGTTTTTTTAAAAAACTGGGTTTTGATTGATTTCTTTGCATCGTCTCAGTTTTCAGAACATGAAAACATTAAGATCGTGCACGGAAAGGTGGGAGTACATCGAGATAAACCCCCAGTTCGTTCAGACAGTATTTTCAGCCGGCAAAATCAAAACGGGCAGTAACCATTGTGGACTTTTGTTCTAATTCCAGAGTGTGATGTGAATATTCCTCTTGTTGGCAGTGGTAGTTAATTACAAAGAAAAATTAATAAACTTGATATATTAGCTTTCATTGGATTATATCAGAGTAGCCCCCAGTCTCAGCGACTGCTGAGAGCAGAGTGGTTCTCACTGATCTTGTACGTCAGCTCTGTTCCAGGCTGTGTTCAGCTTCACTCTAGGATCAGTGTATTTTATATTCTCTGTAGGTGCTGGGAGGGGGAGGATGTATATTCTGGTACATTCTGTGCAAGTGTATCTGTATAGGTCTTCTGGGTCAAGCATATGAGGTGGTTCAAATCCCCTGCATCCTTCTGATTTGGGAGGGCATTGATAGAGGAGTCTGAGTCTGTTTTCTATCAGTTATTAAGAGGCACAGTAGAATCTGCTCTGATTATAGATTTTCCTTATAATTCTAGTTGTATTTGCTTTGAATGTTGTGTCAAGGATACAAATTTAGAATTGATGCAATGTCTTGTAATTTTAGGCTTTCATTATTATGAAGGGACTCTTCATAAGATTAAAAGCATTACTGAGGATTAAGTCTGTGCTTTACTGATATTAATATAGTTATCCCAGCCTTTTTTGGTTAGAATTTGCCTGGTTTGTCTAAGTCCTTTGGTTTACATCACCTGAAAATAGCTTATCGTTAAAATTTTGTTAATCTGTCAGTCTTGATCACTTACCATGGAACGTGTGGTCCGTTTATGTTTATTGCATTTATGAGATAGTTGGAATTTTTATGTACCTATTTTGTGTTATTTTTCCTACCTACTTGTTTCAATTTTTCTGTTTTGCTTTTCTGCTAGCCTTCTTTTGGATTCTTGGTGGGTTTTTTTTTGGGGGGTGGGGGTGGTGGTTGGTTCAGTTTTTTGCACCTACTAGTTTGGATTTTAGATACTGTTCTTAGTTTTTGGTACGATGACACTGGAAGTTACAATATGCGTATGTAATTTGACTAAGTCTAAAATTAATATTTTAACCCTCCCCCAAAGAAGCTGGGACCTCATAGAGCTTTCCCTACATGTGAGGAAAACTGAAATCCCATTTGCTTTTTTGTCCCAAGCCCACATTTTCTCCGAACATCAAGGGTGCTTCTTTGTTGAACACCTGCTATTGGCAGACGAAGTCCCACATGGATCCATGGATCCGGAGGGAGAGTTCGGTCACTGTCCTCTAGGCCTCCTTGGTAGTGATAGCAGACATGTGATCGTGGTTATTTAGCCCGATAAACCTTTGAATGGAGGCATGAGAACTAAGGAGACAACGTACTCGATGACATTCCTGGTTATTTTATTGCATTTACGTTTTGTTTTATCTCAATGTTATCAGTCATAATGTTTATGACCCTCGGTTATTACAACATGAGAACTGCTCCTTTTAGTCTGGCTCAGGCTAACTGATGTGACGGGTGATTCTTGTGCGGACAGCGTTTGAGAAGCGCTATGGTCTAGTGTCTCTGTGTGAGGAGACAAGTCTGCAGTCAGAGTTGTAGTTTTCTGAGACACTCTATGGTGGCTCTTTTGGGTCCCTGAGCTCTTGATATTTTTTCTAAATAACAATCAAAACACTCTTCCCGATCAAACAACAGAAATGTGGCAGGGAGCATATCTACTTGAAATACCACAATTCTCGTAATTATAAAACTATCTCAGGGCGCCTGGGTGGCTCAGTCGATTAAGCGTCTGTCCCTTGGTTTTTGGCTCAGGTCATGATCTCACGGATTGTGGGTTCGAGCCCCCGTCAGGCTCTGTGCTGGCAGTGTGGAGCCTGCTTGGGGTTTTCTCTCTCTCCCTCTCTGCCCCGTCTATTCCTGGAAGTTTTATTAGACATTATTGTTTTTCCTGGAATGGTAAAAGCTTCTGGATGCTCACCTTTTGTTGTCTTCTAAATGGTTCAGGCGATGGGTTTAGTTTTAGTGCTATTCTAATTCATTTTCTCACAAAGCTGCTTGTTCTTTTTGGGAGTAGTAGTTTAACCTACTTTATAAAGAAACTGAAACATTACAAAGCACACAAACAGCTCCTTTACAATTACTATAAAAAAGTCAGAATTGACAAGATTCAAGAGTATTCTTTGTATCTTTGTCATTATACATTTTTAAAAATGTTTATTTTTGAGAGAGAGAGAGAGCGTGCGCGAACGAGCATGAGCAGGGCAGGGAAAGAGAGAGAGAGGAGACACAGAATCTGAAGCAGGCTCCAGGCTCCAAGCTGTCAGCACAGAGCCTGACGCGGGACTCAGACCCATGAACTGTGAGATCATGGCCTGAGCCAAAGTCGGACACTGAATCGACTGAGCCACCCAGGTGCCCCTTATGTAAATATAATAAATACGTGCTTTTTGTTAACATTCTTTTTATATGGTTTTTACCCAGTACATTTAGGTCTCACATTTAAATGCATATTCTCCAAGTACTTATTAGACTGAGTATGCGGAGAATATTAACTTACCTAAAGTTGTACTGGTTTCCGTATTTTGGGGTGAGGATTATGCATATAGCCCTCCACAATTAACAAATAAAACTTTTTTTTTTTTTTTTAATTTTGTACACCCATTCAACAAATTCGACTCCTTGAAACATTTTATGTGAGCCTCCTAAGTCGTCATGGGAGAATGTTCACTCCTGTAGCTAGATGTTTGGAAAGAGCTCCTCACCCCCACCAACAGCTTTCATTGGCGATGCAGAGCTAATAGCTATTTTTAATTTAAGTGCGCTGCCCAGCGGTACATTGATCAACAACAAAACCTTAAAAGCAATCGTTGTTTCTCAAAAAATTACAAGAGTTACCATACGACCCAGCAATTTCACTTGGAGGGACATATATCCCAAATCATGGAAAGCAGCATCTCAAAGAGATGTTCACACGCCCCCGTTTATAGCGGCATGAGTCGCAGTAGCCAAAAGGTAGAAGCGGTTCCAGAGTCCATTGGTGGATGAATAAGTGAACAAAATCGAGTCTATACCGTGGAGTATTACTGACTCTCAAAAAGGAAGGAGATGCTAACACCTCCAACATGGATGAACCTTGAGGGCATGAGCAGTGAGATAAGCCAAACCACTGGAAGAGGATCCCGCGTGGCTCCACCTATGAAGCGTCTACAGCAGTCAGACTCACAGGGACCGAGAGTGGGATGGTGGTTGCCGGGGACGGAGTTGGGAGAGATGGGGAGTGTGCTTAATGGGGACACAGTCTCAGTTTGGGAAGATGAAGAGTTCTGGAGAAGGACGGTGGTGACGGTGGCACCGCAGCGTGAATGCTCTTAATGCCCCTGAACTGTGCACTTAGCAGAGGTGAAGATGGTAGTGTTACGTTACCAGTTTTTACCACACACGTGCAAATCGATGATTACTTACTGTTATTTAGGGTGCCATCCCAGCTGGTCCCTGTGCTAGCAGGATGCTGGGAAGTGCTCCGAGTGCCCAGTCTCCTGTCCAAGTAGAGGCTGTTGACCCAGGGAACCCTCCACCTTGCCTAGCAGCGAGGGTCACGTTTGTGTCATTGGGCAGTTTCGGGCTCATCACCTCTGGGCCCTGCTAAGCTTCAGAGGGAGCGGGGTCACCAGCTCTGAAGTCCGCTTGCCCAGGCTCGGTGTGTGCAGTGGCTCTGTGGCAGGAATGGTCAGGTAGCATCATCCCGGTGAACCAGAGAGGGCACCCACCTGCGGGGATGTCCCCCCGACACACCAAAGCCTCGCTTCAGTACTGAGCCCTGCTCCCGGCCTGGATGCCCCACAGTCCTCCCAGAAATAGGCCATCCAGAGCAGAGGGGCGTCACCTGAAGCAAAACCGCCCACTGGCAAGGATCCAGAGGACAGAGGGTAATAGCTTGGGCTTGGTCATAAGCAGCTGCGGCCACAGTGAAAGGAGCCACTATCTTCACATGTTCTTAGTAGGTCAAGAGCTATTGAATGAACATTGGCCTTTCAGTCGTCATCGGGCGGTGATCATACGCAACGATAACATCTTTTAAATAGAAAGGAGAGAATATTTTTGCACTTAAGTCATTCTGGTGATGTGGAATTACCGGTCTGTTGTTGAAAAAGCACTTTATCTTAGACTTTTTATGAAAGAAAACGAAGAGAGAGCGAGTCTGGTAGCTGGACTGTAGCCACCAGTTTGGAACGCTCATGGTGCCGTGCTCAGGGAAGGGGCGATGACTGCGGGGTGCTGTCTCCGGCTTTCTGCCATGGAAGGTGCACACCGTTCGCTCGTGAGTGTCCAGGCAAGGAGATTGGTTTTGGGTAGGGACCGCTCATTCAACAGAAGCGTACCAGGCACCAGCTGGGTACGAGGAGCTGTGCCCGGCGCCCTGGGGAACACAGGCGGGTCACCCGGGTCCCTGTGTTTCCTACCTGGAGAGCCAGGCTGGCCCGCCTTCAGATGCTCATCCTGCCACTCGTGTGTCACTCTGGAAAGTTACCTGACCTCTTTAAGTCCCAGTTTAGGCCTCTGTAAAATGGGGATAATGCCACCTACCCTGTAGACTACCCTGACCATTAATAAGCTGGTAAAGTAAGTTTTGGAGCACATGGTAAGTACTCAAGACATAGGAGCTATTTCTATTCATATTTAGTTACTTAAATTGATCGCAGTTAGTGATTGAGTAAAGGTCTGAGTAGTGTGTATTGAAGTATGGCAGTTCTGGGCACCTGGCTGGCTCAGTCGGGAGAGCATGCAACTCCTGATCTCAGGGCCATGAGTTCAAACCCCACATTGGGTGTAGAGGTTACTTTTACAAAAAAAAAGGGGAGAAGTATAGCAGTTCTAACTGGGATCGTTGGAGAAGGCTAACTTTGGAGAAGGAGTTTGCTCAGCATGCAGGAGCAGTTGGATAGACCTCCTAGCGGGAACAGCCCCTCAGTCATTGTCCCCCTGGGGAGCCGGGGGGGGGGGGTGGGGGGGAGATACGCAAGTCCTGGTGAGAGAGGCAGGCTGACGTCTGCTGGAAAAGATGAGCTGAAAGGGTGAAAAGCAGAGACAGGCCACCCTGGAGCCCAGACCGAGGCCCGAGGTGGCAGAGAGAGGAGTGCAGGTTACACGTTGCTCTGTCTTAATCTTTCTGAAGATTCATCCGTTTCTTTGACTCTTGTCACCTGACTCCGAAGCAAGAGACAGTATTTTCTTTGCGAGGGAGCGTTCTTTTTGGCTTTCTGATCGCCGATAAAGCAGAGGACGAGTTTCTGGAAGGAATTAGTAGTAGCCACATGAGAATGGGAAAGAAGTCCGTTTGGGGCTCTCGATGTGCTGCTGCATGTTCCTCTGTGGGGCTTGCTTTAGTCCGTCTCTTGTCAGGAGTCAGGGCCGCTTAGAATCATGGGCTCTTAGAGCCGAAGGAACCTTGGCCATGCCCACCAAGAGGCCTAAGGAAGGGATAGCTCTAGCCGGTCTGTGCCAGGACCTTGTGCTGGGCACGGGGTATCCGTTACTCACTTCGTGGGTGTTGAGAGCCCTTGTGAGGTGGGGTGGCAGGAGCTCCATTTTACAGTTAGGGAAACCGAGGCTGAGGGAGATGAAGGTGCTCATTGAAGCGCCAAACCCAGGCTTCAGCACCAGGCTTTCTGTTCTTCTTTATTTGGTTAATTGGCTTGCCTCAGGTCACATGATTACCAGTGGCAAAGTAGGGATTTTAATTTATGGCTTAACGTTATTCTGTGTGTTTCTATACCACGTGGTTTAACGGCTGTACATGTTTTTTCCACCAGAGGGGAACCTGCACTTTAGAACTGTCCTTTCGTACAGAAGATGCCTAATTAATGGGCTTAGTCTAATGTCTTAGTTACAAATGTGTTCATCAAGTAAACCCATGCACCGGGAGCCTTCTAGGTGCTGGGCAGACAAAGATGAATGACATGTCCCTGCCCCCACAGAGCTCATGAAGAAGAGAGGGTGTGGGGTAACAGTGGATCAGAGGCGCGTGTGACAGGGTCCTTGGCCAGAGGCAGCAGAGAGGACGACGATGCAGCATGATCAGGCTTGACAGCGAGGGTGTCCCTGGGCCCTGCTGGTGGCCTCTCCCTTCCTCACGCCTGGCTGCCGCCCTGGGCTTTGGTGAAAGTAGGCCTTGCCCGGGACTTGGCGATGGGTTGGACATCTAGAGACAGAGCGGACTCGAGGACGAGGCCTTCGGTTTTGGTCTCACCCACCGGGAGGATGGTGATGCCATTTCCCGAGACGGAGCAGGTTGTCCGAGGTCTGCATCAGACCAGCTTGACTCGAGGTGCCTCGAAAGGCATCCAGGAGAGGGCATCAAGTCAGCAGTTGGGAAGATGAGTCTGGGGCTCGGGAGGAAAGCCTCAGGAGGGCTTTGAGCCTGAGAAGTGCATTAGAGATGATTTTTAAGCCTTGGGATGGGTAGAGTCGCCCGAGAATGAGTGTCCGCAGTGGCAGGATGAATGGAGCCCTGGGCTGTGCCAGCACTTGCTGATGAGCGAGGGGAGGAGGGGCCAGCACAGGGGCCTGGAAAAGGCATGCCAGTGAGCTAGGAGGAGACCGGGAGGTGGAGGTGGGGGGGGGGGAGGGGGGAGGGATGGCTCTACCCTGGCAGTGCTGGTGAGGGGCTTGGGGGGGGGGCGGGCAGCAGCGGCGGAGCGTGGGGGAGGCGTGGGGACGTGGGGATGGGGTCATGAGGGAGTGGGATCCCGGGAGGTGGGCCAGACGGTGCAGACCAGGCTTCAGAGTGCACGTGCGAAGGGGGAAGGGGAGAAGGGGGAATGGGACGGCCGGGGCAGGAGGAGTGTGGAGGCAGAGGGAGGCTTGTTTGGTTCCTGGTTGGACTGACCTGAGGGGTGTCTGAGCGTGTGAGCACAGGGGTGAGTAATCCGTAACAACGGTACTTGGTGCGTCAGGGGATGGACGCTGGCAGGTGAGGGCTCGGGGCCGAGGAAGCAGCCTCTGGCGGGCGGGGACATGGCCAGACGGGTACTGGGGCGTTGGCTTCGTGTGGACATTTCCTTCCGTCAGCGGGGGCCGAGTATGTGGCTGTTTATGCCGGTCTTGCACCCTTTCATTCCAGTTTCGTTTAAAAATCATAAATTCTCCCCTAAAGTCCTCCTGTTAAAAGTGTAAGAGACTGTAATTTTCCACTCCTAGAACTCCTCGCTGGTTGCGTTTTCACATTGTGATGAAATGACTTCATCGTTCCCGGTGCCCTGAAGAAAGCTGCGTACGCCCTCCTGGTGGCCCGGGCTGGAATTTAAGAGGACACTAGTGCGCCTCTGTCTGAAGGTCTGCGGGCCGCTCGGTGCGGTGCGTGAAGTCCTTTCTGGCCCCAGCTCCGCGCAGTCCTGAGTGTGGCGCTTTGCTGCCACCTAGTGTCATACGTCCTTCTTTTCCAGGCTTTCTGGGAGGGTTTGGGGGAGGATCTGAGAAATTTTTAAGACTTGGATAAAGGGAACGATTTTAATTCAGAATATATTGCTGTTCTTGGTGGGTTTTTCTTTAAATAAGGGAGCAAAGTAATAATCCCTGTCTGCTCACCAAGTACCACGCAAACATAAATAAAGTAAACCTGGCGTCTCAATACGGTTTTGTCTGTTTTGGATAGAATGAATCCAGTTTTGGTATTTATTTAACAGAAACATTTTTACTATAATTAAAGATTTTACGCTGATTTTTCTTCTAAATGGTGGCACCAGGAGAGCCGACGGTCTTTCTAGAACATAGAACCAACCCTGGGTCCTGCACAAACCACTGCGAGTCCCATCGGGCTCCTCCGTAATCATTGGTGTCAGCTCCTCACCCAGCTTAGAGGTGTGTTTGCCAGCGTTTTGCTAACTGCTGACTTTGTGCCCCGCGCTGGGGGTTGGGGTCGGGAGAGGCCAAGCTGGAAACATTAGGGGCGGTAACATTCTTAAGCAAAATCCCCTTGTGCTTGTTATGCATCTTCTGGTGAGATGTGGGGAGTGAATTACTGCGGAGAGAAGACACCTTGAGCACAGTGGATGGTGATGAATATCCAGCTGCCGCTTGAACAACATGGGTTTGAGCTGGGCAGGTCCCACACGTAGAGTTTTCCCGACAAATACAGGCCAGTGCTGTAAATATATTTTCTCTTCCTTATCGTTTTCTCCACACTTTCTTTTTTCTGGCCTACTTTATTATGAGAATATAGACTATAATATATGCCACATAAAAATATGTGTTAAGCAACTCTTTGTTATCAGTAAGGCTTCTGGTCAACCACAGGTTGCTAGTGGTTGAGTTTTTGGAGAGTGTGAAGGTCTGCGTGGATTTTCCACCGCTCGGGGGTCGGTGCCCCAACCCCGTCACTGTTTAGGGCTGACCTGCACTTTAGATAACCTTGAAAAATAACTCCACCCACTCTGCCATTCTCCCTTCATGGCCAGAGTCACTTGTGAAGTGTTCACTGTTTGCCAGCAGCTTCTGTTTGTTTTGAGAATTGGCCAGACACAGCACAGCATAATGCTACTTTTGTGTGAGGGTGATTTTTTCTTAGACGGATATTGCAGGAAAGGGGTTGGACAAATGGATTTAAGTTGCCATTTCACTGGTAATGTAAATAAAAAGCTGTTCATTTTCATATTTAGTTTCCATGTGGGCCACCTTATGAAAATCTCATTAGCCTGTAGGCCTGGAGCTTTTTGCTGGTCTTAGTCTGGATTAATGTATTTGTCATGAGACTCTGTCTTTATTCCCACCCACTCCAACACCAGGTAGAGCCCAGCCTGGGGGAAGGTGGGGTGGGGGTGGGAAGGGGCATGTATTTTTATTTTTGAGAGAGAGCATGCACAAATGGAGGAGGGACAGATCGAGAGGGAGACAGAATCCGAAGCAGGCTCCATGCTGTCAGTGCAACGCCCGACGCGGGCCTCGAACCCACAAATCACGAGATCATGACCTCAGCCGAAGTCGAATCCTTAACCGATCTGGTCTCCCAGGCTCTTCTGGGACATGTGTTATTCAAAGGCAAGAAGGGTCTCTTCCTCTCCTGGAGCGGCTTGTGATTCCAGCATCACGTCTGGGAGGAAGTAAGAGGTAGGACATACGGGTCCCGAGGGCACGAAACTGCTTCCCTGGCAGAGCAGTCCCATTAAGTTTGGGGGGATCCGACAAATGCATGTGGCTGACATGAAGTTATTTTACATTCATTTTTATAAAGTAAATTGATTTGATCTGCAACCCTAAGTGGATTTTCTTGGCAGGTTGGTAAAACTAAACAGTAGAGCTACGGCCCCACCGTTTATTGGCTGTGGCCTCGTCGAGATTTCTTAACCTTCTTGAGCCTCAGTTCCACAGCCAGGAAATGTTTCAAATTGCGGGAATTATTCGAGGCAGCAGGTGTAGACACTCCTAGCACAGTGCTTGGCATACTGCTCAGAAGTTCCGGTGGCAGTAATTATTAATTTCAACATTATCATTCACATAAAAACCACTGAGACTGGGAACGAAAGCCTTTAGATGTTGCAGCGGGCCTAGAATTTACATTGCGGTGTGCAGTTAAAGGTAGGCAAACGTTTGTCATGGAATATTGTGTTCTAAGGTTTTATTCTGGGTAGAATTGGATAAATTTGCTCTTTCCTGACAGTTGCAAGAAATGCATTCTATTCTTTAGTTGGTTACCTTCCTCAGGAGTCGTTACTTGACCCAGGTATAATGACAATCGAAAGCTATTGGCTTGCTTTCTAAATTTTGTTAACTGTTTATATAAAGCTTTAGTTTGGAATTAAGTCCGATCAATAAATATTTACTCGTGGTGATAAGGAGAATGTGGAAGATTTTATTTCCTTAAACGTGTATTCCCCAAAACATACAGTCCTAAATTTAAGTCCTGAAAGAGGGATGCCTGCCTGGGGGGCTCAGTCTGTTAAGTGTCTGACTTTGGCTCAGGTCATGATCTGGCAGTTTGTGAGTTCGAGCCCCACGTCGGGCTCTGTGCTGACACCTCAGAGCCTGGAGCCTGTTTCAGATTCTCTGTGTCTCTCTCTTTCTGCCTCTCCCTTGGTCATACTCTTGTCTCTCTCTGTCTCTCTCAAAAATAAACATTAAAAAAATTTTTTTAATAATAAAGTCCTGAGGGGCGCCTGGGTGGCGCAGTCGGTTAAGCGTCCGACTTCAGCCAGGTCACGATCTCGCGGTCCGTGAGTTCGAGCCCCGCGTCGGGCTCTGGGCTGATGGCTCAGAGCCTGGAGCCTGTTTCCGATTCTGTGTCTCCCTCTCTCTCTGCCCCTCCCCCGTTCATGCTCTGTCTCTCTCTGTCCCAAAAATAAATAAACGTTGAAAAAAAAAATTAAAAAAAAAAAAAAATAATAAAGTCCTGAAAAAAGAGGCAGAGTAACACGGGGCAGTCCGGCAGGGATACCTGGAGGGCCTGGCATTGCGGTGGATGTGCCTCAGGAGGCGTCCGGTGTGAGTTTGTTCATTTTCCTGTCCGCGCTGCCAGACTCTGAACAGGGTTAGTAACTTTATGCGTTTTTCTGGAGGGCCCGGAATGTTCTTTCTCCGAGCGGTCTCGGGGCCACACCGGGCCCTGGGGGAGCTGGCAGAGACTCGGCCAGCACTCAGAATGCTTCCCCCCCCCTCCCCCGGCCGGTCTTCTTTCGTTCTCTCCCTCTCCGTCGCTCACGATCACGAGTGCTCTGGCAGTAGCCTTCGTGACCTGTTGTCTGGCCGTGTGTGTCCTAGAATCCTTACAGGCAGTGCACATGGCACCATTTATTCTACTCTCCATATCATCTCAGTTACCTGGAAATTTCTGTACCTCTGCACTTAGTTTAGATTGTGCATCACTGAGAAATTATCTAAGTTTTACTGTTTGGTTTTACGTGTGTTCCTCTAAACTGATAGTTTATTTAAAGATAAACTAACATTTGGTTAGAACGATCCTAAAAGATGATAGTGTTTTCTATACTTTTAAAGTATTTGGGTGGGATTACTCTTTGTAACTTGGAACTTGCTCTTTATTAAGGTCCAATCTTAGTGAGTTCTAATAAATAACAGTGGACACGGGCAGAGGCACGTGTGTGGTCGCCAGCGTGTTCGCCTCGTCCCCCCTGGAAACTGACCTGCGCTGCCTTTTGCAGGGTGACCTAAAAGCTTACCTGCGCAACGAGCAAGAGCACGTGAGGGGGGACTCACAGACCATGCTGCTGCAGCGGATGGCCTGCGAGATCGCGGCGGGCCTGGCCGCCATGCACAAGCTGCACTTCCTGCACAGGTGGGTCCGTCCGTCGGCGCCCCGCTCGCCGCCCGGGCTGCGCCGTCCGCGTGACGGTTCCGGAGAGTGCTTGGAGGGTGTGTGAGCAGAAGCTGTCCGGGACGCCCCGGGTCAGAGCGAGGGTAGAGCTGGGCTTCGGTCAGACCGGAACCAGGGAACAGGATGTCTGCACACAGCCTGAGGTCCGGAGACCATTTCCAGAATTTCAGAGAATGTAAAAAATTGCACATCGCTCAGCGGGGGGCAGACGGTGTCCGTCTCCCCGCTGACGTCTCTCTGTGCTCCCCTGTCACGTCAGCTTCGGGCTGTGGTCCTGATTGTGCGATTTCAGGGTGGGTCCCGCTGCCCATCCCTGGGAGGGGAGGGGAGGGTCTGCTAGGCCAGCATCGTCTGTTTGTGGAGGGTCACAACAGGGGTGCCAGTGCTCTGAGAGGCCTGCCCTCCCACCTCAGCCCCCCGCCCCCAGGCTGGGTTAGAGGTGGTCAGGGGGTGTGCGTGAGCAGCAGTCAGTATAACATATCTGTGCCGAAACTTTCCTGGTCCCACTTGAATAGCCGCAGCTCTTTGGAGCACATTGTGTTTGGCTCAGACCATTGATGTAATTTTTGTAATTAATGTTTTGTAAAAAAAAAAAAAATTAATGTTTTGTAATTAATGTTTTGTAAATTAATGTTTTGTAATTAATGTTTTGTTTGAGTCCTATCGGAGATGATGGTTCTGTGAACCCAAAAGGAGATTGCTGCTTATTCTTCTCTAGCCTTCTGAGCTCTGATTTATGTTTAAAATATGTTTGAGGGGCACCTGAGTGGCCCAGTTGGTTGAGTGTCCAGCTCTTTTTTTTTTTTTTTAAACTTTTTTTAAAAATGTTTACTTATTTTTGAAAGAGAGACAGAGCACAACAGGGGAGGGTCAAAAAGAAAGACACAGAATCCAAAGCAGGCTCCAGGCTCTGAGCTGTCAGCACAGAGCCCCATGTGGGGCTCGAGCTCATGAACGGTGAGATCATGACCTGAGCCGAAGTTGGTCGCGTAACCGACTGAGCCACCCAGGCACCCCTGGTGTCCGACTCTTGATTGTGGCTCAGGTCATGATCTCGAGGTTCGTGAGTTCAAGCCCCACACTGGGGTCCACGCTGATAGTGTGGAGCCTGCTTGGGATTCTCTGTCCTTCTCTCTTTCTCTCTCTGCCTTTCCCTGGCTCTCTCTCAAAATAAATAAACTTTGAATATATAAATAAAAAATAAAAATATGTTTGAAATTATTTCTCAGGTCTCCAGGGAAACCAGCTTCTCTTTAGGTTTTTTTTTTTTTTTTTTTTACATTTTAATTATTTTTGACAGAGAGAGAGACAGAGCACAAATGGGGGAGAGGCAGAGAGAGAGAGGGAGACAT
Organism: Leopardus geoffroyi; assembly: GCF_018350155.1. Classification (NCBI taxonomy): domain Eukaryota; kingdom Metazoa; phylum Chordata; class Mammalia; order Carnivora; family Felidae; genus Leopardus; species Leopardus geoffroyi. The sequence goes on from NC_059340.1 coordinate 5,427,405, forward strand.
AGAATCCGAAGCAGGCTCCAGTCTCTGAGCTGTCAGCACAGAGCCTGATGTGGGACTCGAACTCACAAACCGTGAGATCATGACCTGAGCCGACGTTGGACGCTTAACCAACTGAGCCGCCCAGGCGCCACTGTTCAGTTGACTTTAATTAGATAATTTAACACTTAACAATCCAAAGCCCTGAAAAGGCACACCTGTGTGTTTTGACGTTAAGGGCTATGAAGTATTCTATTTTTTAAGAGGTAGGTTTCATAGGAATATATTTATAGTATGATGCCATTTTTTTTTAAATAAGAAAACACCTGCTTGTATGTTTAGAGCTGTGTATGCGTGCGTGCGTGAGAACAGACATGGAAAAGTACCCTGTCACATTCTCAACATTATTCAGGGTAGGAAAGAAAGATTTATTATTAACATTTTTCTCATACATCTATATCTTATTTGCCATGCATAGTGAGTGAATCATTCTGATAAAGGGCTTTATAAAAGACCCCAGAGATCATGGGTTTCTTCAAGCCCAAGGCAGAATCCCTTATACAAAACTTCGAAATGTAAATGGTTTTTTTGCTTCATGACAGAGAAATCTTATATTTTGTATCTTTAATATCTTATAGCAGGTTAATACCCAGCATATTTGTATTGTTAATCTTTTGTAAATCACAGCAGATTAATCCCTAAAAGCTGGTTTAGGAATTTTTAGATCTTGGAAGATGGAGCGTTTGGAGAGAGTATCATGTCAGAGTCAGCAGCACAAAGGTCTCAGAGGCAGCTAGAAATGGCATTAGAGTCCAAGTACGTTCCTATGCTGTATATTAAAAATTGGCAAAGACCTCAAAAAATTGGCAGCCCATGAGTTGAGGTTTTTTTTTTTTTTTTAACGTTTATTTATTTTGAGAGACAGAACATGCACACGTATGAGAAGGGGAAGGCAAAGAGAAGGAGAGAGAATCCCAAGCAGGCTCCACACTCTGCATGGAGTTCAACTTGGGCCTCATCTCACAACTGTGAGCTCGTGACCTGAGCCGAAATCCAGAGTTGGATGCTTAACCCACTGGGCCACCCAGGTGCCCCTTCCTGTGAGTCCCTATAGGTTGAAGTCCTACTTGATTTAGGCTTTTGTGAACTTCAGAACAAATACAGGTGACGAATTAAATCACATTTATGTTTGGATGTCATCCAGGCACAAAAACTCAAGGTGAAGAATATTTAAATTGTTAGCACCCCTCTCCCTCTCTCTCTCTCCCTCTCTCTCTCTCTGTCTCTCTCTCTTTTTTAAGTAGCCATATTTTAATTAATTAATTTATTATTATTATGTTTTTGGTGGTAGCAAACTGTATAGCACATTTTTAAATTGGAATTCAGAATATTCATTGGCTGACTTAAAGTCAGGTTTCTGTGTTGGTTGAAAATAGAATAGCCCACATGTCCAACTAAAAGCTGTCAGCTATGTTTGGAAACTGATCTAGTAAAGCACCCGCAATTAAATTTTATTTTTGCTTATTGTTTAAGAGGAGACTTATGCCTGAGTCTTAGGTAGCCTCCATCTCCGAAGCTTACATGTGACATCCGTGAAGGCCATGTCAACAGCAGAAGCTGCCAGCGGGTTACGTTCCACACCATTCCGCCACTCTGGCCGAGAGCCTGGGACTTCCCGTCCCCTGCCCGTCAGGCTTCCTGAGCCGCTCCAGTGAGATGCCACAGGTCACCACCATGAGCTAAGTGCACAGAGGTTCTAGTGAGTAGCCTGGGCCTCATGGTGCCTCAGGTAGCTGAGGGATGGAGTACCTGGGTCGTTCGTGAGCCTCCTTAGGATTTTCCTGGTTTATTTATATTTTTTGAAGTTTATTTATTTATTTATTTTGAGAGAGCGAGAGAGCGAGAATCTCAAACAGGGATAGTGCTGATAGTGCAATGGGGTTCAAACTCCCGAACTGTGAGATCACGACCTGAGCCGAAACCAAGAGTCGGACGCTTAACTGACTGAGCCCCCCAGACACCCCAGGATTTTCCCTGTTTTAAAGTTAAGGTTGGGGCGCCTGGGTGGCGCAGTCGGTTAAGCGTCCGACTTCAGCCAGGTCACAATCTCGCGGTCCGTGAGTTCGAGCCCCGCGTCGGGCTCTGGGCTGATGGCTCGGAGCCTGGAGCCTGTTTCCGATTCTGTGTCTCCCTCTCTCTCTGCCCCTCCCCCGTTCATGCTCTGTCTCTCTCTGTCCCAAAAATAAATAAACGTTGAAAAAAAAAAAAATTAAAAAAAAAAAAATAAATAAATAAAAAATAAAAAGTTAAGGTTACCTTCTGCTGAGAAACACTGAGGTTCTCCAGCTCTCAGAGTGTGGGTATCCAGGGTTGCAGGAGCATGATAGATAAACACTAGGGTTAGGTTCTGTTTTACATTAGTTTTTCTTAAATTGTACTGTGGGTGTTCACACTGGTAAAGATTAGAAAGTCTGGTTACTAATCGGCTTGTGCTGCACGGCTGGCATGAGCAGATCTTTCAGCTGGTGTGTTATTAGGAGATTTCATTAATTTGTGCTCATGTAAATCTTCAAATTTTATCTTTTCAAATTCCTTCTAATGTTTCGTATTCTAAAGATTGGTCTTCAAGGAAAAAAAATTTTGTATGGCAATAAATATGATTGCTGTAATTCTTTTGATTATTTTATTTTACTTCTGAAGATCTAATTGGCTTTATTAAATTATTCATCAATTGGGCAGCCCCCATCCAGCAAGTCAAGGGGGGGCTCTCCCTAATTGATAATCTTCTATCAAAGCCACCTGTAGCGTCTGGCCCTTAGTGGTGTTAAATGAAAAGAAGACACGATTGTACTGTCACTTTGCTTTTATGATGCAAATCTAAGGATTTTCCTTATACAGGCTGTGGAATCTGGCTTGAGCTACAAGCCTGCAGGCACTTGACCAGTAATGAGGGCCCCAGGCACAGGGCCTCACCTTTTCTAGCCTCGTGTTCTTCACTCATAAGATCCTGGTCATAGAGCAGAGCTGGGGTTCAAAACCAGAGCTGGGGGCTCCGAGGCCCACACTCTGAGCCAGTAAACTACCCTAAGCACTCACTAGGCACCCTTTTTTACTGGTGGCATGATACTGTATATCGAGAAACAGCAAGATACTAGTTTCTTTCTTTTTTTTTTTTTTTTAATTTTTTTTTTCAACGTTTATTTATTTTTGGGACAGAGAGAGACGGAGCATGAACGGGGGAGGGTCAGAGAGAGAGGGAGACACAGAATCGGAAACAGGCTCCAGGCTCTGAGCCATCAGCCCAGAGCCGGGCGCGGGGCTCGAACTCCCGGACCGCGAGATCGTGACCTGGCTGAAGTCGGACGCTTAACCGACTGCGCCACCCAGGCGCCCCAATACTAGTTTCTTTAAAAAACAAAATCAATGAGAATTTACTGTAGCTTGCTTATAGATATACTGAAGTGTACCTGGAAGTGAGGCCAGAAAACCCATCCCATTTTTACCAGTGCCACACAATTATTTGTTATAATTCATTATAAATTACTTGGGAATAATTTATGTGAGAAAGACACAGGACTGCGTGGAGACAGCTATGCAGTCTTACTGAAGGACGTAAAATACGCGAGCAGATGGAGAGATGTGCCCCGTTTTATGGTGGGAAGGCAGGCGGCACAAAGATGTCCGTTAACTCAAAATTGAGAAGTAAGCTTCACAAACAATTCCAGGAAGAATCCTCACACGATTTTGGAGGGGCGGTGAAATTATCTTCAGCTTTATATGGAAAAATAAATGTCTAGAAGAGCCAGTGAAGTATGAAAAAGAGGTGAATTGGGGCAGCAAGGGAGGCTTGCTTTACGAGGTATCAGAACTCAAAGTCAGCCACTGAGATAGAGATCAGGACGGTTTCGATGGAGAAACAGGTAAGTGGACAGTAGCCAGTATGAGGAGCAAGTTAATGTATGGCAAAGTGATGTTCCTGTCACTGGGGAAAAGGTGGCTTCCCTATCCAATGTGGGCATAGTTCGTTACCCATCTGTGAAAACACTGGACCTCTGCACCACCCTGTATATAAAAATAAAGACGTAAGAAATAAAGGTGATTCCGGCAAAATTCCAGAAGGCTGTGTGTATGTGTTACCGAGGGATGAGCAAGACCTCCTGTCTGGGAAGGTCTTCCTTTCCTGAGGTAGGAAGCCCGGGAGTTGTAAAATAAAGGATAGATACTACATCAGAGGCTGACTGTTCTCTGCAAATGAGATATTTTGTGTGGCAACAGACATCGCGACAAAGTCCGTGGACGACACACCTGCGAAGATGTAGCTGCCAACGCAAGGAGCAGCCCGGGGGGCAAACGTTCACGATACACAGGGGGCCTCAGAATTGGCAAGAGAACATCGACCCCTAGAAAGACGGGCAGAGACAGGGCCGGGCCAGCGGACGGGAGGATGATCACATTCAGTAGCTAGGGACACGCAGGTCAAAGTCACAGAACCTCAGAACTAAAGGAGCCCCTGCGTCTGTTGCTGGTAGGGATGTGGGGGAGTTTCCTGAATTTCGTGTAAATCACTACAAATTTTGAAGCGCTTTCAGGGCGGGAGCTGTATAATTAGAAATCTACGTTCCCTTTACCCCCTGCTAGACTCACTTCCCTAGGACGTGGAAGCCCTGGAACTTAAGGACATGGATGAGAACGATCTGTTACTGCACCGTGTCGTCTGAAGGGGCGGCAAAACAAAACAAAAAAAAAACCACAACAAAGCAAGCTTCATTGTGGGGAGCGAGAACCCATCTCAGTCCGTCCGGCACTGTGGAAGTACCACGCGGCTACCGGAGGGACAGCTGCTGTGCTGGTCACTCCGAGGGCTTTCCGCATTGTGTGATGTTGTTGAGTAAAACATGAAAAAAAGCGAGGATGTAGAGAGGTGGGCGTAATGTCGCATAGAGCAAATGCCTTCTTGTGTGTATACTATGTGTATGGGAAAAGTACAAAAAGATTATAGCTACCAGTCTGTTGAAACATGTTACCTGGAGGGTGGAGCTGGGGGAGGAACATTTTTTAACATTTATTTATTTTTAAGAGCGCGGGAGAGGGGCAGAGAGAGAGAGAGAGAGAGAGGGAGACACAGAATCTGAAGCAGGCTCCAGACTCTGAGCTGTCAGCACAGAGCCTGATGCGGGGCTCGAACTCACAAACGGTGAGATCAGACCTGAGCCGAAGTTGGATGTTTAACTGACCAAGCCACCCAAGCACCCCCCCCAAAAAATTTTTTTTAATTAAAAAAAGAAAATTAAAAAACTGTGCTTCAGGAAGGCTTAGAAAAAGCCTAGTATTCCAATAACCCGGTTAATGCAAAATGCAGGTATGCTGTGCAGAGAGGATTAGGGAGGACAGAGCTGAAGGTGGGGACCGGCCATGCCAGGGAAGGGACGCGCACCGCAGGAGGAGCGTGTGCGAGAAGCAGAGGGAAGGTGAAAGTGGGTGTCTTCAAGGGGAGCGCCGCTTTGCCTTGGGACCCTAAGTGTCAGTTTGAAATCATCGGTGCTAAGTAAAGTATTGGATGTTCCATTTTTCTTTTTTTTTTTTTAATTTTTTTTTTTTTAATGTTTATTTATTTTTGAGACAGAGAGGGACAGAGCATGAATGGGAGAGGGTCAGAGAGAGGGAGACACAGAATCCGAAACGGGCTCCAGGCTCTGAGCTGTCAGCACAGAGCCTGACGCGGGGCTCGAACTCACAGGGACCACGAGATCGTGACCTGAGCCGAAGTCGGCCGCTTAACCGACTGAGCCACCCAGGCGCCCCGGATGTTCCATTTTTTTCTAGATGGTCCTGGGCCTTTTGAGAAAGTCAGTGTTCTGGGACCCATGGTGTAGCGCTGTGTTCTTAAGCCCGCTGGTTTGTCACTTGCTAAAACGTGCACACCTGAAACCCGCCGGCCTTCTCTGACCCTGATCTGATGTGGCCTTTTAGCCCCGGCTTGGATTCTGGGAGTTGTGTGATGGGGAGTACCGGCCCCACCGCAGGCCTACTGCGTTTTCACTCACCTTCTTCGTGCTCCCGACGCACGCCGAGTGTGACGCGGTTGTGTCCGGAAGGCAGTTCGTTGGCAGCTTGGCCCCGCCCTGGTTTGGACGTCTTCAGGACGGGCCCAGAGGATCCCCTGCCTTATGTCAGAGTCCCCTCCTTCTTAAGGACTTTGAGGGGCGTCACCAGGGTGTTGAGGGCAGTCGCTCCACGCTGACCGTCTAGCTGGCTCTGGGGAGTGTCCTCTGTCAGCCCCTCGTTCTCTCCCAGGGCACCGCAGCTCAGGAGGTGGCCGCAGACAAGACTCAGAGGGGCCCTCGCGTGCTCTCTCCGCTTACCCCTCCTCTCCTTACACCTTGCCCTACAGTTCAGCCTCCCCGGCAGCCTCTGCTTCCACCGTCCAAGGAGGCTGTTGCTCTCTGGGCTCTGCATCTGTGCCGTGGTTTGGAAAGGACCCTCAACAGAAGGCTGGAGCGCATGTGGAGCTCACCTCTGGTATTTGGTTTCTCTTCAGGGTCGGAGCCCTGGGCTGTCCGCTGTGCGGGACCTGAAAACTGCTTCCTTATGTATTTTGTGCAGTCTGGTCATTGTTTGCGGTGAGGAGATGAGCCATAACCAGGGGTGGAGACCCCTAGCAGCCTGACCATCCACCTCAGTGTCAGCTGTGGCCCAGCCCTGGGGAGAACGGAGAACTGAAGGCTTGGTATGATCCCCGGGCCTCAAAGCCCAGGCCGTCGGTGGTGGACAGCATCCTGGCCAAACCTTTTCCTCAGGGCCCACCCAGTGTTTCACGGTGCAGGTGTTCTGTGTACACGCAGAGCGTGGCAGGTGCCTGGCATGCAGCGGGTGCTCACTAAATGCAGCGTGGTTCAGCTAGCAAGGACTTACCTAGTAAACAGGAGCAAAAGCGGTCAAGACCGTGTCCTGGATGCCGTTTCAGAACCCGTTTGCTTTCGTCTTGTGCTCGCACCTTTCTGAGCCACATCCTGCAGTTTCTTCAGAACCATGGAATGATTATTTTAACACTTTCACGGCTGCCAGAGGCAGAGCGCTGTGAGCAACGCAGGGGTTTGGGGCTCAAGTTGTTAATTCAGCGCTCGTCAGAAGATACGCCCCGACCTTTAATCCTTCCGACCCTGTCTTTTCTGTGAAGGGATAATCTTTTTCCTGAAGTGCTTTGTCAAGATGACTTAAGATAATGTACGTCACGCCCTAGAAGAATATTCAGTGCGAAGTTTCAGTAACTTTGCTTCCCGTCTGTTACTCTTTTTGTCAGGAGTTGGGCCGTCTCAGGAAAGTGTAGGTAACGTAAATAGAGCCATTTTGAAAATGGTTCCGGCCCCGCCGAGCTGTTTCCAGTCGAGCAGTCCTTCTGGAGATGGGTTAACACTAGCTCTGGTGTGAGCTGAGAGCAAGCAGCGATGCTTCCTGGTGAACCCGGGTGGGGAACTCCTCAGATCTGTGGGTTCCCGCCTCCCGTGTCGGCCTGCTCCACTCACACAGCGGAGGCGACGGCCGTGGGGACCGAGCCAGACAGAGCCTGTCGGGGCCGGATCGTCTGGCACCCTCACCACCAGACCTGTTTTTCAACTTGAAGGAGAATACGCTGCGTATGTTTGTATTCCCCGACCCAAAGCAGCCATTGACGTCAAGAATTACCTGTGCCGTTAAGTTACGCCTTTGTGTTTTTCTGGTCTTTTGCTTTGCGTACTGTTGGGCTTCAGAGGTTTGTAGCGATTTTGCGTCAAATTAGAGACCTTTCGTATATAGCTTTATTTTACCCCTGCGAAAGCTTGTGAGTGTGCGTCCCTGTTTGTTCCTGCCGAAACCGAGGCTCTGACGTGTTAAGTGACCTGCCCCGGGGCGCCTTTGTCTGCCGCTTTTCCCCCTGGGCCGTGTGTGGCTCTGGGTCTGTGTGGGGTGGAGGCAGGGGGCAGGTGTGCAAGCCCCCCCAGCCGCACCCCCGTTTTTGGCCTCATCGCTTCGGTTTCCAGGCGACGAGGAGCGTTTCCCTGAGAACACCGGCCGGGTCGTATTCGAGTGTTAGGATGCCTTTTACAGTGAGAGCCGTGGCCTTTCGCTTCTGTAACTTTTCGTCTTTTCCGTAGCCCTCGCGTCCGATGTGCGTCAGGACCTGCACTGGGCGGGCGTGAGGAGCGGGGAAGCGGAGCGGCCCAGGAGCCGCTCGTACGGACGGCCCCGTGGAAGGCGCCGAGGCCTCTGCAGGTGCCCCCGCCAGCATAAGGCGGCACGCGCGGGGCCTGGGTGGAATGAGGCACCCAGCTTTTAACTCCGGCCCGAGGAGGGGGACGTGGGGAAGGTTAAGAAAGATCTGCCAACGGAGACTGCGGAAATGCCCGTCGGGGGTGCTCGACACCGAACCTCTGCTGGCGGAACCCGCGGCCCTGTCCTGTTGCGGCTGCCGGGTCCTGCGCACGGTGCTACCTGCCTGGAAGTGTGTCCGCTTCCCTGCTCTCGAATGGTGTATTGATTCTTCCTCCCTCCTGCCTCCTTCGTTCCAAACAAGGAGACTACTTTTCTTCTTAAGATTGGAAGTTTTGGGGCACCTAGGTGGCTCGGTTGGATGCCCAACTTCATCTCAGGTCGTGATCTCTCGATCTTTGTGAGTTCAAGCCCCGTGTCAGGTTCTCTGCTGTCAGCTCATAGCCCACTTCAGACCCTCGGTCTCCCTCTCTCTGTGCCCCTCCCTCCCTCCCTCTCTCTCTCTCTCTCTCAAAAACAAATGAAGGTTGAAAAACAAGATGGAAAGTTTCTTGGAGCACCTGGGTAGCTCAGTCTGTTAAATGTCCACCTTTTGATTTTGGCTCAGGTCATGATCTCACAGTTCATGGGATCGAGCCCTGCGTCAGACTCTGTGCTGACAACACAGAGCCCACTTGGGATTCTCCATCTCCTCTCTCTCTCTGCCCCTCACCCACGCATGTGCGTGCGCTCTCTCACCTTCAAAATAAATAAATACTAAAAAAAAAAAAAAAGATTGGGAGTTTCTCTGTTGCTCCCAGACACCACAGGCCTGAAAGCTTCTGAATGGACACTGAAAATTACCATTAGCAAACATAGCGTAGAGAAGAGTTGAACATAACCCGTTGGAAGTCTCAGTCCGCACCTGTTCATCGAGGACCAGCTGTACACATGAAACAGCCCTCTGCTTGCTGGCCTGACGTGTTGTCGCTGGCAGTTACTGGTGGGGACAGCCTCTGGCTGGCTCTGCCACCCTAGTGGAGTTCCTTTGCTCCTAGGCCTGCCTCCTCATCTGTAAATAAGGAGCATGATAGCATCCGCCTCAAAGGTTCGTCGTGAAGAGTATATGTGTTAATACGTGGCTGGAGCTCAGAGAAGTGCCCGTGTAGAGTGAGTGCTTTGCAAATAACAGCCACTGATGTGTGCCTGAATCAGTGCTGCCGTCACCAGCCTCATTAGCGTCCTGTTCCCCACGTGGAAGCTTTGAAGATAAGAATGGAATCACTATAGGATTGTCTTCTACGATCAGAGGAAGACAGACAATGTGGAGTTTTGGACCACAGAAAGCCAGTTTTTGATAACTTTATGATTTGAAACTAAATTCAGTATGCTTTTCTGTCTTGACTTAGTGGACTTTTTAATTCCTATGCCGAAGGATGATTAAAAAGATAAAAAAGATTAAAAGATGATAAAGGGCTTATACCAAAATCCGAAGTGTTGACTCTGTTGTCTGTATGGAAAGTTCCTTCCGAAAAAGCAGTTTTTACTTTTCAGTGGGTATGTTTTTGAGAATTAACATGTTCTTAAATCAACGATACAAACGAACTGTTTTAAGCAAGTCCTGAAAATGTGTTCTTTACCTACCTGTGGAGAGGTGAGGTTTGCAAGAAGTAATTTGGAAAGGGCCTCTTTAGAATGCTCACATGTCTTTGAGAAAAAAAAGTTAAAAAGCAAACATTTTTAATAATGTAGATTAACTTCAGGTGCTTGAGGCTGTAACTTTATTCATCTATACTCCTAATAAACAGACTACCACTAGACTGTTACTCAAGTAATACAAGTTACTGTAAAAAACTATCCAGACAATTTAGTATTTTAGAATTCTTGGTCACTCTTAAAACATTGGGAAATGAGCCATTGATCTGGTATTGACACGGCACAAGGTAAAGACGTGGTCAGCGTTTAACCTTAGCAGTTGCTTGTAAAACAATCTGATCGTCACCAGGGACTTAAGTAACAAAGAACGTGACATATAATCCCTTTCCCGTTAAAAAAGAATCTGAAACATTATGGAGCCAGGGAGCCCAGCACACCACTCTGCTTTGTAGCAAATCTGAGGTCACATTGTGCTGTTTGCGGGTTCCCGTTGTCCTCATGCTCACATCCCTCTTTCTGTTTTCAGTGATTTAGCCCTGCGGAATTGTTTCCTTACCTCGGATCTAAATGTGAAAGTGGGAGATTATGGGATAGGACTCAGCAGGTACAAGGTAAGCCAAGGTTTAAAGATTCTCTCCTGAAGCTGATTTGATTTCATAGTCCCGAGGTGGTCATATCACAAATGCCACCCTGTTCGCCAAAGGAGGGTAAGATCTTGGCTACGTTGCCTTTCTGGAGAGCGGTTTGTTCATTTTAACGGTAGTGTTGGCTTCTGACGAGCAGTTTGTCGAGATGAGTGGCTCTGTGCTGAGGTTTTGTGACCGCTTTCCAAAGGCTTTGCGTAAAAAGACTTTTACACTGTGTAATTGATGTAATTTGATGGTGCAGAATAAATTTTAGCATGAACCAATGGGCAATAATTCATGACCACCTGTATCAAAAAATAATACCGTGCATGTCATATCAATATTTCTCCAGTAGAGTTTTGGCCCAAATTGAGTAAGCTTAGAAGTTTAGATTTTTAAACTCTGCCATAACTGTATCCCCAAAGAAGATAAGAGGTAGTTGAGGTTTTCACTTGTTTTTGTGTAGCCCAACTGCATGAGGTAGTGTGACGTGGGGCAAAGAATGTGACTGTCCTGGCTCCACGCCAGCAGCAGTGACACGAGGGTCGTGTGTGTTCTGTCTTACGGGGTTCTTGTGAGGACCCCGGGGTCATATTTTCACAGTATTTTGTAACTGAAGTACATTATGAAAATATAAGTTGGTTATTTGTCTACACGGTACCTCTAGTGTCTTGAGCCCTTGCTGTCTACCAGGCACCATGAAGTAATTGCGGGCATTATCTCATTTAATCCTCACCATAAAGGGAGGTGGGAATTGTATGATCCCCATTTAACAGATAAAGAAAAAGGCTTATTAGCGTATTTGTTGGCTGCCCAGGATCAGATAGCCAGCAGGTGAACGGTTGAGCCTGGACTTACAACCCAGTCTGTGTCATTCTCAAGTCTGTGCTTTTATTCAGTAACGTAGCCACTGCTGTCCTACTTGGGGCATAAGGCCCAGCATGTTTTAAAAAACGTTTTGCTCAGAGTCTGTGTTCTGTGCATCCGACGTGGCGTACCTTCCTTTTCCAGGAAGGAAGGTTCATGGCTGGGCGAGCGTTCATGGCTCAGAAAGCAGCTCATGGAGCCCAGGAGGCTTCAGAGAAAAAACCTCACCCACCTCCTGCCCAGAAAATCTCTCTTGACGCCCACTTCTTTGTCTGATGTGTCTTTTGGGTTGAGTATTTGTTTTCTGAGAATGACCTGGTATTAAATCATTGATTTCGCTAAAAAACATAATAGAATTAAAAATTCTGTATGTTTTCTAACAAAACAGGAGGATTATATTGAAACAGATGATAAAAAAATTTTCCCTCTGCGATGGACTGCTCCAGAACTAGTAACCAGCTTTCAAGACAGACTACTAACTGCAGATCAAACGAAGTATAGTAATATCTGGTACGTACTGATTTGCCATTCTGTTCGACTTTTGTGTAGCCAAGACTTAACTTTTTTCTCCTTGAGTGCTTAAGGAGAAATAGTTGAATAAGATGTAGGAACACAGGAGTGCCTGATGGTGTGAAAAAGACAGTTTATTGACATCCTAGCAATTATCACAACTGTGATACCATTACCTTTTCTCCTACCCGTTCAACAGTAATAAGGTCCATAAATGTAGGAACCAGGTCTGTTTTCTGTGTCGACTATAGGGCCTACAGTATAATGGACGTTTTAAATATTGACTGCAGTGAACAAAAAACCAGAAGTTTGGACCATTATGTAATGCTGTGATTTGTAGGAGATCAGTTTAATGGAAGTTGATAAAGAAATGCGTTTATGTCCTTGACTAACAATTTCTGTTACAGCTTTCTTAATTTGTGTATACATTTTTTTGTACTATTATCCTGCCTTTTCTATTTTCTTTTCCTCTTCCTGCCTTCATCTGGATTGATTTTTTTTAACTTCTTTTTCCTGTTAGTTTGGGAGCTGTATACTCTAGTCCTGTACTTTTATTAAAAGTTACCCTAGAAGTTATAACGTGTATTCCACTTATTGTAGTGTAATATATCAGTTCATGTCTTGACCCTCTCTTTCTGAACATTGCGAGGCCCTCAGGATACTTTAACATACTTTAACTTGGTTTGATTATACACCTCCCCCCCACACGCGTGTATGCACACACACGCACACAATACGTAATTACTGGTTTTTGTTTTTTTTTTTTTTCTTTTACCCTCACAAGACGTTGTTCTTCTTTTTTTTTTTTTTTTTTTTTTTTTTTTTCAATGTTTATTTATTTTTGGGACAGAGAGAGACAGAGCATGAGCGGGGGAGGGGCAGAGAGAGAGGGAGACACAGAATCGGAAACAGGCTCCAGGCTCTGAGCCATCATCTCAGAGCCCGACGCGGGGCTCGAACTCACGGACTGCGAGATCGTGACCTGGCTGAAGTCGGACACTTAACCGACTGCGCCACCCAGGCGCCCCTAGACGTTGTTCTTCTTACTATTTTTTTGTTTTTTTGGTTTTTGGGGTGTTTTTTTTTTTTTATTTGTTTTTTAGCAGTTTTTTGTTTAGGTTGATCCACGTAATCAAATCCCTTTGCTCTAAGTTCTCTTTTCTTTTCTTTTTTTCTTTTAAATCTCAGACATTCCATCTGGGATCATTCACCCTTTGTCTGAAGTACGTCCTTCAGAATTTCCCGTAGTGAGGGCCTGCTTGCTGGTAACAGACCCTCGGGTTTTTGTGCGTCTGAACATACCTTTATTTTGTCCTTGTTTTTGAAATATATTTTTACTTGATGACAGTTACTTTCTCTCAGCATATTGAAGAGATCATTCTACTGTCTTCTGGCTTCCATTGTTGCTATTGAGAAGTCAGCTGTAAGTCTCCCTAAGCCCTTTGAAGGTAATGTGACTTTTGCTGTCTGGCTGCTGTTAAACTCTTCTCTCTGTCTTCTGTTTTTGTAGTTTCACTCTGATGTGTATGGGTGTGGATTTCTTATGTTTTTCTGCTTGGGATTTATTTGGCTTTTTCAAATCTGTAGTTTGATGGTGTTCTCAGCCCTTACCCTTCAAGTACTGCCTCTGCTCCATTTCTGTCCTTTGGGAAGTCTAATTAGACATGTGTTTTTTGCCTTCCTGCTCGGCCTTCTGTCTCTTAATCTCTTCCTTTTTACACTCTGTCTCTCTGACTCTCTGTGCCACACTCTAGATAATTTTTGAGACCTGTGCTCCAGCCACTAATTCTCTCTCTCTTTAAAACTCTCTCTTCAAGTGTGTCTGTTCTTCTGTTAAATCTGTCTACTAAGCTCTGTGTTTCAGCTATTGACTTTTCAGTTGGAGGAAGTCGACTGGATTTTTTAAAACCTGTCCCAGTGTTCTTAACAATTGGGTTGTGTCTGTGTCAGGTGATTCCAGTATCTGAAGTCTTTGTGGATTTGATCTTGCTGGTTCTTGATGCTGCCTCGTTTCCTTGGGGTGAGGATCTCGGAAACCGAGAATTGAGGAGCATTCCTCCCGAGAGGATCTGCACTTACTTATGTGTGTCGGATACTGGGGTTGTCCTGCCGTGTAAGGGGACTGTGCTTTACATATTCAGCTTGAGGGTTTTTTTGACCACTCAGGTGATGGGAATTTGGGCTTAAGATCCAATCAAGGGGCAGCTCTGTGGCTACAGCTTGTTAGGGGCCAACCCCCCCTTACACACACACACACACACACACACACACTCTCTGTCTCTCTCTCTCTCTCTCTCTCTCTCTCTCTCTCTCACACACACACACACACACACACACACACACACCCACGCTAACACTTACTCAGAGCCCCTCAGTGCCAAGTCAGCTTGCCTTTCAGGCTCCTGGAGGGGGTGGGGGCAGGCTTATTTTTATGGTGAGGAGGTCTCTCTGTGATTCCCCTTACTTTGGACAGGCCCAAGGCTTTGGCCTGTTCACCACCCCCACCATCCCCATTGAGCCTTGTAAACCAAGACCACAAAAGCCCAAGTTCTGTGATTCAGCAAATGCACCAGCTCAAAGGTGGTTCTATTGTTTTTGAAATGTTTGTTTATTTTTGAGAGAGAGAGAGACAGAGACAGAGCACGAGCAAGGGAGGAACAGAGAGAGAGGGAGACACAGAATCCGAAGCAGGCTCCAGGCTCCGAGCTGTCAGCACCGAGTCCAATGCGGGGCTCAAACTCACGAACCGTGAGATCATGACCTGAGCCGAAGTCAGACACTTAACAGACTGAGCCACCCAAGTGCCCCTCTATTTTTTTTTTCAGGTTTATTTATTTATTTTGGGGGGGGGAGGGACAGCGAGAGGGGGAGAGAATACCAAGTGCTGACAGCTTGGAGCCTGGCGTGTGGGGCTCAATCCCACAAACCATGAGATCATGACCTGAGCCAAAATCAAGGGTCAGGCGCTCAACTGACTGATCCACCCAGCGGCCCCTCAGAGGTGGTTTTAGTATTCTCCTTAGCTCTTCAAGTTCTAGGGTTTTTCCTGGTAATTCCATGCTATCTTATCTCATCTGTGATGCCTTTAAAAAGATAATTTTAATGTTTTGTCCAAATTTTTACTATTCCTAGCAGGGTGTTTAACCTGAGAGCTTAGCCTGTGCTCCTGGACACAGAGCCCACCCCTGGTTTCTGACACCATGACAAGTCTAGCGGTAGGGCGGGCAGCATTGCCGACGTCAGCCTGCGGCAGGGGCCGCGCTGCCCTGGGCCAGGGGGGACGGGAGGGACCTCTCTCAGAGAGTTTTGCTGGAAGAGTGGGTAAGACCCCCAGGACATTTTTCTGCCCAGAAGGAGGAGGCCAGTGGTACTCGAGGAGGCAAGGGCCAGTTCAAGGTAAAGAATTCCGCAGCTAGGGGTGAGGGGCCGTGACTGATGGCAGCTGTCCTGCAGGAGACTGCACAGTGTAGCACAGAGAGCCCCGGGGCAGGGACGGACCTTGATGAGGGGACACGGCTCTTCTCTGTGGCATGTGTGAGGAGATGAGAAAGGGAGACCGGAGATGTTAGAGGTGGGGGTGGGGAGTCGAGAAAGCCCATGCTTCATGCTTCCTGAACAACAGGGTGAGCCGGGGACCGGCGAGGGCTTTGGTTTGGGAACGGGCCTTCTCGAGAGAGGGAGTTTTAGAGCAGGCATTTGGAGAGTTGCGACGGGTAGGGTCATGTGCCCAAGCTCACACCGGCTGTGGCAGCGAATTTCTTACTTTCCTCACTTAAATTGTAGACTCCCTAAAGTCATCGATAGCGTCTTAAACTTGTTTTGTATCCAGAACGACCCTCTGCCTCTGGCAGGTCTGTGCCGGCGAGAAGGTGTGTTCTCCTTCTTGAGTTGGGAGATTTGGGTCTATTTTGTTTCCTCTGACAGAAGTGATCTCTCAACTTAGATTCTGAATGTGCTTTCTTTCACTGATTTGTGAAGTTAACGTAAATTAACTCATAAGTTACTGTACAGTATCAGATAATAAACGTATTTATTTAATGCGGTTTATTATTCAAACAAACACCTGGAGGCCCCGATCCCAGGTCATGTAAACCATCCACACCCAAACCTGGATGGATGTCAGAATCACTAGGGAACTTTTTTTTTTTTTTTAAGTTTATTTTTTTATTTTGAGAGAAAGAGAAATCGTGAGTGGGGAAAGGACAGAGAGAGAGGGAGAGAGAGAGAAAGAGAGAGGATCCCGATGTGGGGCTCGAACTGACGAACCACGAGATCGTGACCTGAGCCGAAGTCAGACGCTTAACTGCTTAACCGACCAAGCCACCCAGGCTCCCCTTTAAATGCAGTTTCCTAGGCCACACCTACATTGTCACGTGAGAGTCCTTGGGGTGGGGGGTTCCCAGATGACACAGATAGTCAGCCAGGCTTGGGAGCCATTGCAGTGGCCAGGAGATGCCGTACGACCCAGGTGGAGACGCAGAGACTGCTTAGAGGAGGTGGAGAGTAAGTGTCCCTCTGGCTGAGCCGCAGAGGCTGTGTCCGTGGCGACAGAGGACTTGGTGTGAGGGAGGGGGATGGGTCCCAGGAGGGGGCATTCCCTTCTGCCTGTGGTAACAGCCGTGGGCCTGGAGGCATGGAGAGGCTCCGGCAGGTGGCCTCTTCTGGCCCACGGGTAGCTGGCGGGATGACGGGAAGAAGCCCCTCCGAAACAGCAGCCAAACTCAACTGTTTACAACTGTCGTGAGCGGGATTTCTTTGTCTGCCTCAGGATGTTCCTCTCGTATCTCACCGTTTTACTGAACTCTTACATCGTTCTAAAGATGTGCCAAAAAATTTCTTGAGTTTCAAAGTGGACAGTTACACTAGCTGTTATCTATAATTATGCCCGTTCCTTGTTTAAGTTTTTCTTTCTGCGTTGGCCAAAGCTTCTAGAGTACTCTGTAGCAAATGTGAGGAGGCATACTTGACCTCATTGTATTGAAGGTGCCTTTTTTTAAAAAATCACGTTAAAGAGCTATCTTTAATAACCTTTTCAGTACACACTTTATTCTTAAGTCACTAATAAAAATGTGGGTGTTAAAAATTCGACATCTAAAGGGAGGAGGAAATGACTGTTTCCTTTTTTCCACAGGTCCCTAGGTGTGACACTTTGGGAGCTCTTTGATAATGCTGCTCAGCCTTATTCCAACCTCTCCAACTTAGATGTTCTCAATCAGGTCATTCGAGAGAGAGACACAAAACTCCCTAAGCCCCAGCTGGAGCAGCCTTATTCTGACAGATGGTGGGTAACTCTACTTTACTTTTTTGTTGTCTTCAGAAGATAAGGAAACCCTCTGTCTGTGGGTGTTAGTTGTATACTCCCCATTTTGATTGATTGATTATCTTAGAGGGGGTGGGGAGCACCAGTGGAGGAAGGGGCACAGGGGAGGGGAGGGACAGAGACTATGAATCTTAAGCAGGCTCTCATCGAGGAGCCTGACACAGGGCCGGATCCCACGACCTTGGGATCATGACCTGAGCCAAAAGAAAGAGTCGGACTCTCAACCTACCAACCCACCCAGGCGCCCCAGTATATTTATTCCCTGTTTTTAAACGATAAATGTTGTGAAAAGCCAAGATTTGTGTATCATTCACAACTGATTTTAATTTTTTTTTTAATGTTTTACTTATTTTTGAGAGAGACAGAGACAGAATGTGAGTGGATTAGGGGCAGAGAGAGAGGGAGGCATGGAATCCGAAGCAGGCTCCAGGCTCCGAGCTGTCAGGACAGAGCCCGACGTGGGGCTTGAACTCACGAGCTGTGAGATCATGACCTGAGCCAAAGTCGGACGCTCAACCGACTGAGCCACCCAGGCGCCCCACAACTGATTTTAGAATTAACATATATTTTAAAAATGTAATGTTAGTTTTGGAAAAAGTGTACAACAGGTAAGAGTTTATGTGTTCTGTGCAATAAGAAAAAATGTGAAGTCTGAACCAATTAGAAAAGTCAACATTAGGGAGTTTCCTATTGTGGAATTGTTTCAAAATGAAGCTATTTTGCGGGCGCCTGGGTGGCTCAGTCAGTTGGTTGAGCGTCCAACTTCAGCTCAGGTCATGATCTCACACGTGAGTTTGAGCCCCACGTCAGGCTCTGTGCTGCCAGCTCAGAGCCTGGAGCCTGGTTTGGATTCTGTGTCTCCCTCTCTCTCTGCCTCTCCCCCGTTCATGCTCTGTCTCTCTCAAAAATAAATAAACTTAAAAAAAAAAAAAATGAGGCTATTTTTGTAAGTGATACCTAATATGTGAGAAAAGAGCATAGGAAGGGTAATATTTAAATTGGCGGCAGAAGCTAATTTGCATAGCGCATGTTGACATTTGCAAAACAAATTTACTTCTTACGAGTCTTCAGACCAGTTCTTACTCCGTTTCCATTCAGGATCACGTTCACCTCTTTCTAAGCCTCTGTCTACACCACTGCCTGCCCAGTAGGCACTGCCCGTGAAGCGAGGCAACCCCATGCACTGAGGCAGTGCTCAGCTCCCACACCTCTCGAACTGTCTCACCTGGAATAACTTGACACATACTGCCTACAGTTAACATTTTGAAGTTGCCTTTGTCTTCCCTTTTGTTCGTGGCTATGTCGCGGGAGGTTGGCTCTATTCAGCCAACCCTTCGAAGACCCAGCTCCCCCTTGCTCTCTTCTTTGGACTTCATCTTCTACTGTTGCCCTCCGCTTTCAGCCCCTTTTATGATCTCAGGAGACCATGTGCTATGTAAGATTGTAGTGTTACTTTTCAGTGGGGGGAGGAGTTAGAGATTAGTCACTACTGCATTTGTCTCTGAGAATTCTTGCAAAATAAAACGAGTAAATCTAAAAAGCGTAAGACAAGTGCATTCTTTACTACGTAGACCACCTGTGGCGATTTTTTAAAGAGGAGATCGTGTTAAAACTGTTTCTAAATTCAGGGGATAAGTCACTGGGTAGACACCAGAAGGAAAATGACAAACACTGATACTGGGACACACAAAATTAGTAGGCCCAACGTTTATGTTTCTTCATTTCCTCTTGTGCCACAATGTATTTCACCGTGAACTGAGATCCTTCATGTGGCTGACAGTGATTATAGCATAGAAACTTTTGAGGTGCGAGTTGGCCTGGGAGTCCTCGTGAAGTCCTTTCTTGTTTTAAAGCAGTTTTACCATCATTCCATTAATCACCTCTGAATCGTTGCCCAGGTATGAAGTTTTGCAGTTCTGCTGGTTGTCCCCGGACAAGAGACCAGCGGCCGAGGACGTGCACAGGTTGCTCACCTACCTGCGGATGCAAAGCCAAAGGGACTCAGAAGTCGACTTTGAGCAGCAGTGGAATGCTCTTAAACCGAATACAAACAGCAGAGACACTTCAAGTAATGCCGCATTCCCAATCCTCGACCACTTCGCCAGGGACCGGCTGGGTCGTGAGGTGGAGGAAGTCCTCACCGTGACCGAGACCAGCCAGGGCCTGAGCTTTGAGTATGTCTGGGAGGCAGCCAAGCACGACCACTTTGACGAGCGCGGTCGGGGCCCCCCGGACGAAGCCTTGTCCTACACGAGCATCTTCTTTCCAGTTGAAGTTTTTGAGAGTTCACTTTCAGACCCCGGGCCGGGGAAACAAGATGACAGTGGCCAGGATGTGCCCCGTGGGGCCCCCGGAGTGGTCCCTGTGTTTGATGCCCACAACCTTTCTGTTGGAAGCGACTATTACATCCAGTTGGAAGAAAAAGGCGGCAGCAACTTGGAGCTTGATTACCCACCCGCACTGCTCACAACTGAAATGGATAACCCGGAAAGGATACACGAGGAGGCGCCCCAACTCCTGACACTCCGGAACCTTGAATTAGAGGAGTCCAGTACAGATGAGGATTTCTTCCAAAGCGGCGCAGACCCCAAAGATTCCAGCGTACCCGAGGACGTACAGGTCCCCAGGGGCCCTGAGAGCCCTTTCAACAGTATATTTAGTGATCTTGACAAATCAGAGGATCTGCCCAGTCACCAAAAGATATTTGACTTGATGGAACTAAATGGAGTTCAAACCGACTTGAAGCCGACCGCTTTCGGTTCGAGTCCGGATGACTCCAGAGAGTCCGTTGTAACGTGCCACTTTGAGAAAGATAAGCCCCGTAAGCTTTTTGACGGCGAGCCTCTTTGCTTATCAGAAACCCTCATGCACCAAGATAATTTTGATCCACTGAACGTTCAAGAGCTGTCAGCAAACTTTTTGTTTCTTCAAGAGAAAAACCTACTAAAAGACTCACTGTCTGACAAAGAACATCTAAATGATCTTCAAACAGAACTTAAAAACGCTGGCTTCGCCGAAACGATATTAGAAACTCCACATAGAAACTCTTTAGGTACTGAAGTGAAGTTTGCCGAGAACAAACCAGGCTTTCCTTTGCTGCAGGAAAGCCTCAGCGCCAAGGGTCAGGATGCAGGTGTCGTGTTCAAGGACAGCACTTTGAACACCTCGTTACAGTCTTCCCCAGAAGCGCGGGTACCTCCTACCTCGCTGGAGACAGAAGGAACATCTCCCCGCTTACCTCCAGATACGTCCCCGAAGCAGGGAGAACCCACGTGCTCGGATGTCCGTAGCCACGAAGACGGTCTCTGCCAAGAAACGAATCCGGACCCTGTGACCATCACGGTAGAAACTCCCGCAGCGGCTGCCAGAGCACACGGTGTTGGTGACCGGTCCCGGGACCTGACCCGCCAAAGCGAAGAGGCCTTGACACTGACCAAAAGTGACCCGGTTCTTACTGATGACATTTTTGCCAATGAGGTGAGTATAGGAAGCAGTGTTCCAGAATTGAGACAGAACTTCCCAAATCAGCCGCTCTCAGAAGACCGACACGCTGACCGTGCGCTGGAGAAAAGCTCAGAAGGTGCGGACGCTCCGAGTGAGCTGCATTGTAAAGCGGCTGCCAAGGAGGGGGGCCTGGTGTCTGCCCTGTCCTCAGACTCGACCAGTCAAGACAGCCTCCTAGAAGACAGCTTGTCAACACCCATTCCGACTTCGGAACAGTCCTTGGAGACCCCGGACTCTCTGGATTCGGTGGATGTCCATGACGTTTTATTGGGATCCTTAGGCTCTCACACTCCTCAGAAACTCGTGCCCCCCGATAAGCCTGCAGACAGTGGCTACGAGACGGAGAACCTGGAGTCCCCCGAATGGACCCTGCACCCCGCCCCCGACGGCGCCTCGGCCGCAGAGGTGGCCACGGCGGGCGACGGCAGCCATGGCACCCTGCCCCCCAACCCAGTCATCGTCATCTCAGACGCAGCCGACGGCCACAGGGGTACGGAAGTGGCCTCGCAGACTTTCGTGCCTGGCTCTCAGAGCTCATACCGAGACTCCGCCTACTTCTCAGATAATGACTCTGAGCCTGACAAGAAGTCCGAGGGCGTCCCGGGACCCTCGGCCTTGGTGGTGGTAACGGACCAGCCACTGCCTGAGCCGGTCGTGCCGGAGCAGAGTCCTGGTGCCAAGGACAGTTGTCTGGAAACCAGCCACGGCCAGCCAGACCGAAGCTGTCTCCCCGCTTCGCACAGTTCCGGTCACCCGGCGTCCAGAGACACTTCGGAACCGGCACCACCTGACGTTTCCAAACAGACGCCGCCTCCTGAAGATGAGGCCGGCAGTCCCTTGAGTTTGGGGAACTCCGAGCTGAGCAGCAGCGATGACTTGGAGGCACCAGAGGAGCGCCCCTGCACGCTCGCTTCCACCGGAACCAACACCAACGAGCTCCTTGCCTTTGCGAGTTCCACCCTGTGCCCCGGCAGCGCGGCGGACATGACGGCGGAGAAGTCGTCGTGCGGCCACTCCGAGGGCCCCAAGCTGAAGGAGCCGGACGTCGAAGGGAAGTACCTGGGGAAACTTGGAGTGTCGGGCATGTTGGACCTCTCCGAGGACGGCATGGATGCCGACGAGGAGGACGAAAACAGCGACGACTCGGACGAAGACCTGCGGGCGTTTCACCTGCACAGCCTGAGCTCCGAGTCGGAGGACGACACCGAGCACCCGGTGCCCGTGATCCTCAGCAACGAGGACGGGAGGCATCTGCGCAGCCTGTTGAAACCTGCGGCCTCTGTCGCCATCGACCAGCTGCCGGACGACTGGAAGAAAGAAAAGAAGGCGGTGACGTTTTTTGATGATGTCACAGTCTATCTGTTTGACCAGGTATCTGTTAACCTCCACACATTGTCGTCTCGGGGAATTCCAGAACGTGTTAGGAAATCGAGTGCGCTTTGTTTTCCTGATGGCCGCTTTGAGGCCGCAGAGTGTGTTAGGATTCCCCAAAGATGGGAATTGGGGGTTGGTTACGGTTCCCAAGAATATGCAGAGGTGTAGGTGGGACAGGGAAGTCCTGTCGAGTTAAGGGAAGGAGACCCGGATGCCCTTTCTGGGTCTGCCGGCAGAGGCCTGCTGAAGTCGGCTGCGCTTTACACACCGCATTTCTGTAACCCAGCAGTTGGCAGTGGTGGTCAGCACGCAGGTGCAAGCCGGAACAGTCTGTGGCTCACAGGTGGCCCTGGAGTTGCCGGCCACCGGCGGTCCCTGTGGATCGGGACCAGGGAGCGGCAGCGGCAGCGGCAGAATCCGTGACCCTCCAGGCCTCCTGTGCCTGCTGGGCCCTGCTCCACGAGCTCAGACTTCAGCCTCTTTAAAAATGAAGGGTTGAAGGTTTTCTTGTATCTGTCACTGATTTCTAGTCTGATTCTGTTATGGTCAGAGAGCGTGTCTGATATGGTTTCAGTTCCTTTAAACTTAAAAAGGTTTGTTTCGGAGCCAGGCTACGGTCTGTCTTGGTGAACGTTCCACGTGTACTTGAAAGAACGTGCCTGAATGTCCGTTGGATCTGGATGGTGGGCGGTGTTCAGTTCTTCTGCACTGGTGCTGAGGTGCTGATTTTTCTGCGTGCTGGTAGTTCCGTCCGTGGCCGGATAGAAGAGAGAGAGGTGTTGAAGTCTCCGACTGCAATTCTGGATTTGTCTCTCTCGGTTTGTTAGTCTGTGCTTCCTCTGTTTTGCGGCTCTGTTGTTTCTGATATTCATGTAACCGCTCCAGCTTCTTTTGATCGGCATTTGCATGAGATGTCTTTCTTCAGCCTTCTACTTTCAGTCTACGTGTATCATTATGTTTGACGTTAGTTTCTTGTGAGTAGCAAATCAGTTTTTAAATCTCTTCTGAAAAATCCTGTCTTCTCATTGATGGTTTTAGGCCACTTACATTTAATAAAATTAGTCTTGTTTGGATTTTGGCATACCATTTTCTTCATTTCTGTTTGTTTTTACTTGGTCGTTCTTCCCATCTTTGTGGTAATTTAGGCCTTTTTTAATATTACCTTTTAATTTATCATTGCATTTTTTTTTACTACGCATCTTAGGTTTTGTCATGGTTTGGGGGATTAAAATATACATACTTGTCACGATCTACTTAGAATCAGTACTGTACCATTTCCAGTGGAAAGCAGAAAACTTACTACTGCTGTCTGGTATATTATTCCACGTGCTAACTCTGAAAGCCCCGTCAGACGGTGCTCTGTGTGATCAGTGTTTCCAGCAATCAAACATGTTTTAAGAAACTCAGGAGGGGCGCCTGGGTGGCTTGGTCGGTTAAGCGTCCGACTTCGGCTCAGGTCATGATCTCACGGTCCGTGAGTTCGAGCCCCGTGTCGGGCTCTGTGCTGACAGCTCAGAGCCTGCAGCCTGCTTCGGATTCTGTGTCTCCCTCTCTCTCTCTGCCCCTCCCCTGTTCATGCTCTGTCTCTCTCTGTCTCAAAAATAAATAAATGTTAAAAAAAAAAAAAAATTAAAAAAAAAAACAAAAAAAACTCAGGAGGTGACAAATTGGGTTCTGTTTATCCACATGGGCTCTACTGTTTCTCTCTTTTCATTTTTGATGTTCCAGGATCCTTCTGGTATCATTTCCTTTCCATTTGAAGAAGTTTGGCTTTTTTTTTTTTTTTTTTTTAATCATATCTACTGACAACAAATTACCTTAGTTTCCCTCACTCCTTAAAGATATTTTCTCTGAATCCGCAGTTCAGAGTCGACAGCTCTCTTCTCTCAGTGTTATTATGTCTGTTTGCTGTCAGGACTTTTTTCTTTGCAAAATTTATTTTTCCTCTTAGCAGTTTGATCGTGAGTGTGGATTTCTTTGCGTTTACCCCGTTTCAAATTTGCTGAGCATCTTGAATCTGTAGTTTTATGTCTTTCACCAAATTCAAGAAGTTTTCAGCCATTATGTCCCCAAATGCTTTCTTTCGCCGCACTCCGGGTCCCCTCCTCTGGTGCTCCGGGACCAGACTGTTGGGTGTCTGTGGCCCGTTGGCTTTTTCTCCCGTGTCTGTTTTCATCATTGTTCAGACTGAATCATTTCTGTTGATCTCCTTCAAATTCAGTCATTCTTTGTCATCTTGTTACTGAGTCCGTCCAGTGGATTTTTTTAAGTTCTAGCTACTGTATTTTTCTGTTTTGAAATTTGCACTTCGTTATTATTTTTATCATCTGTTCTTTTGCCAAGACTATTCTGGGTTGGCATTCATTTCAAGAACGTTTGCTCTTGCGCGTAGGAACATTTTCACAATAGTCTTTAAGGTAATCCCAGCATCTGTGTCATCGTGGCATTGTCAGCCGTGAACTGAGGTTTTCCTGATTCTTTGTATGCAGAGTGATTTTTTGACTGATTCTTCAGTGTGTTTATGATTCTGTCCTTGTTTAGATTCTAAGGAGAATGCTGATATTTTTGTCCTAGAAGGCATTGACCCACTGGGGTTCAGGTCTCAAGTTGCAGCCACCCTTCTGTGGGCTGGGGGTCCCCGTTTGAAGCTTTTGCTATACTGTTCGAACCTGTCCTGTGCACGTTCCCCCCACTGGCCAGGGTGGGTCTTGGCCAGTGGTCTGGCCTGCGGTTCAGTTCTCAAAGCTTCGGTGCTGTTGACATTCAGGCCTTCCACGCGCGGCTCGGAGGTAAGGCAGGTTCTCACAGACTTGATAGGGTTGCTTTTCTGAGCTCCTCCCTGTCCGTGGTGTCCCTGGTACTTTCCCATGTCTTGAACCCCACTTTTCGGTTGCTGCAGCTGAACATCTGGGGCTTTCGTTAGTGCACGACACTGCACACTGGATGCGGCCGTGTGGACGGAGGGGAAGACGAGCAGCAGGGCTTCTGTCTCAGGATCCCAGCTCCCCCAGGGGGAGAGTGAGTCCCCCCCCTCAGAATTCTAGGTGCCTGCCACCCCAGGATTGCTTGGGGCTGGGGAGCAAGAGATGGAGGGGGGCCATCTGGAAGCCCCCTGCCTAGCGTCAGAAGACCTCCCTCCTGCTTCAGAGCCTGAACCAAGGGGCTTCTGGAGCTCTCTGTGTCCACTCCGGTACGCGCCGCTGAGGAGTTCTTCCCCGGCCTGCCTGCCACTGCTTGCTTTCCGGAGGCCTCCGGCAGCCGCTTCACGCTTGCCGCCCGGGTCCCGGAGCTGCTCCGGTGGGTGAACCGGGGCTGTGTTCCGTCGCACCTTCCCCGGGCCCGAGCCCACCCTGTTTGAGGAGAAGCGTTTCGCGGCCGATCAGTGAGGCTCCCGCGAGCCGGCCTCTGCTGACGGGAATTTCTCTTTGGCTTTCAGGAGACCCCGACCAAAGAGCTGGGGCACTGCGGAGGAGATGCCCACGGCCCCGAGTTGAGCGGCCGCGGCCCGGCACCGCCTTCGGGTTCTCCCTACCTGAGCAGGTGCATAAATTCCGAAAGCTCGACCGATGAAGAAGGTATTTCCCTTCGTTCGTGGGTTTAAAAAGAAACTAAAAGGTAGTGGGCTGTGAGTGAGGGAGGCTTTTGTGGAGGGTGATGTCACGTGCTGCTGTAAAGGACATTGTCAGGACCCCGGGGAGCAGCTCTGCCCCCTGTCGGGCCGAGTCGGTGTTGCTTGGTCTACAGGCACACTTGTGTGCCTGCCCTCGGCCCTCTGCTCTTTCTAACAGAATCAGAGAAGGAAAACTGGGGTGTGTTTTTTTGCCTTTTAGGTGGAGGCTTTGAATGGGATGATGACTTCTCCCCGGACCCTTTTATGGCGAAGACAACAAGTAACCTTCTCAGTTCCAAGCCTTCCCTTCAGACGTCCAAGTACTTCTCGCCGCCTCCGCCGCCCCGGAGCGCAGAGCAGAGCTGGCCTCACACGCCGCCGTATTCCCGGTTCTCCATCTCGCCTGCCAACATCGCCAGCTTTTCTCTCACTCACCTTACTGACTCGGACATGGAGCAAGGAGGTGAGAGGAGGGCTGTGTGTCCAGCAGGGCTGGGCGGGCGTCGGCCTGCGAGACCTTCCCCGCGGGACTTGAATGCTTGCTAATTTGGGGCTTTCCTGGTGTTTGCAGAGTAGATTGAAAAAAAAAAAAAATCCCTCAGAAAGCTCTCACAGTTCGAGAGCGTGCTCTCGGGGCCACAGCCCCCCACCCGCAGGCCTCTGTCACTCCGCAAGCTGAGTGCCACTGGAGACGTCCCCTCGCTGCCCCGGTTGGGCCGGGTGGCCCAGGGTGACGGCCTGGCTGCAGGTCCCCAACCTTGCCCAGGGTGTCTGCCACCTTCTTTTCTTCTCTTTTC
This sequence comes from Leopardus geoffroyi, assembly GCF_018350155.1. Taxonomy (NCBI): domain Eukaryota; kingdom Metazoa; phylum Chordata; class Mammalia; order Carnivora; family Felidae; genus Leopardus; species Leopardus geoffroyi. Next base: position 5,453,871 of record NC_059340.1, read on the forward strand.
CCCTTTTGGCCACAACCCCGCCTTCCCCCCTCCTCCCCCAGAGGGAAGCCATTCTTCAGAAAGCTTACTCTGTTCAGAACACTTGGCCCAAGATTTTGGGACTGAGCCCAGATGTGCTCTGGTTCTCCCCCGGGAGTATTGACTTTACCATTAAGCCTTGGTCTTGTGCGATAGCAGGGGCCTGGGTGGGAGGTCACGGGCAGGGCCCATTTGCAGTGGTGTTATCTGGACATACGGATCCTTTTTTCCCCATAACTAGATTGGGAGATGAATGTCAACAGGTGCATTTTTTTCGATTTGAAGTTCGAAGTTCGGATAACAGCCACGAACCATGAAGAGCTTGTGTTCGTGTTTGGGCTCTGTTTAATTGTGCCGGTTAGATCACGCCCATTCCCTAGCGATCTGTCAGAGATCAGAGCGATTTTCTCCCGCCCTGAGCGTTGACACCGAGCTGCGTGTGAGCGGAGCAGGTGTGTGTGCGAGAGTGTGCGAGGGTCTGGCAGGTGCCGCTGTCACAGGAAGAAAACACGCGGCTGGACAGGTGGTGGGTGGCCGCGCTCCCGGCTTCAGTTCCTGTTTCTGTAGCACAGGTCAGATGCCGTCCGGACTGTTTGCATCCAGGACGATCACGGCATAAACCCACCTTTGCTCGTTCTCTCCTAAACAGGAAGCAGCGAAGATGGAGAAAAGGATTAGGCGGATCCCGAGGCGCTCTCGGGTCCCAGGCTGCTCCCCCCGCCGGGCACCATTCCTGCGCCGCAGCCCAGCAGTGACCTCCCCTCAACGGCGTCCGGCCCAGGAGAGAGACTGGGGAGGCCCAGAGGGAGCCGCGCTGGCCCTGTGCCCACGGCGGGAAGCCTGGCCGGTGGCGGGGGGCCCTGCGGCCGCTCTCAGCCACCAGAAGCGCTCGCGCCCCGGTCATCCTTGGGGAGCGCCGACCCTGCTCCGGTGTGTGGGAACTGTAGGTTCCGGGCCGTTTCCGGTTTCCCTGCGGCGGGGGGGCGGGGGGGGGTTCTCCACGTCCACACCTGCGCACCCCTTCTGTGCACGGGGGCCCAGAGGAGCACGATGGGAACGGGCACCAGTGAGCCATATTTATTATTTTTAAAGAAATCACTAATTGCTTTCTGTAATTGCACTGTGGATAAATGTTCTAAGAGTACCTGATGTTGTACAGAATCTTAAATTATTCAAGGAAAATAAGGCAGGTCAAGCTGGTGCTATCCACTAGTTTGATTTTTTTCTCTGTTTTATAGTTTGTTTGCTCTGCATGGTACTTGTAAAGCTTAAATATTTTGAGTGTTCTGCTGTCTAGAATTGTTGGAATTGTACATATGGTACTTTTTTTTTGTAAATGATAAATGATTCCGAATGTTAGTGTTTTTTTGTTCTTATAGGAAATATTTTTGATGAGTCCAAAAAGACTGCTTTGTTTTGTTGACCGAATGAAACACACGTTTGTCTCTTTCTATAACGCAGGTTCCTTGTAGCAAGTGAGGCTTCCCTGAGGAGGTGAGGGGTTTGCAGCCCTCCTCGTGGTTCTCCCACCGCCCCCCACCCCTGGCTCCCCAGTTTTGTAAACCCTTTCGGTAACACTCGACAGGCGGTTCACCCCAGGGCTCAGCTGCGGGTTAAGGGCTGGGTCTCCTGCCCCCCTCCCTGGGGAGCCGAGTGCCCGCCCCCCCCGTGTGCGCTCTGCTGTGGCCCCTGCGCCTCCCCTCAAAGCCGGTTCTTCTCCTTATTGTGTGGAACCGCGGGCTGCTGCCGTGGCTTCCGTGTCCTCGTAGACGGTCCGGAGCTCTGAGCAAGAGCTGTCCCCGCAGGGCTCTCGTTGCCGAGGACAGTTTGAGTTCATTGCATTTGTACACGTCAGGTGGTGAGCTTCTAAGTAACCCATAGAGTTGGGTTTCCCCTCAAGAACCACCCCGCTTAGGGCCAGGCTCGGCCGGTCTCCATCACCAAGGAGGTAACGCTACATCCTGCAGCCGGGAGGAGGGACGAGGGACAGTGGCGGAGCCCGCGCAGCCAGCCTGTCCTCCCGGTTGGGACCCTGGGCGGCCCCGGATGGCCATCACACCCAGGCGTGGCCCTGGGACTTCTCTGCACTGACCCTTCCCTTCCACGTTAAGCACCTCGTTCTCGCCCTCGCCTGGGAAGGGACCGAGTGTATCCAGCGCAGCCCCCCAGCGTTGGCAGGAATCGGGTGTTCGGGATAAAAAGCTGGCCTCACTCTGCGGTCCGTGAGTCCCGCTTTGACACCAGGAAGTTTCCAGGGGCTAGAGGGCCGCGTGCTGAGGGAGGCTTGGCGTGCTCGCCACGAAACCGTGTGTATCGGGGGTCTGACTTCGGGGCTGTGGTCCCCACACGCTGGCCCGTCACCCCGAATGTTTTCCGGTGCTGATTCGCTTGCCTGACTCCAGCGTGACACAGGTCCACTGGGCTGTGTGACAGAAGTCCCAGCAGCTCTGGTCCCGGCGTGAGATGCAGTTGTGGGTACTGGCTGGAGTTTACGAAGTAAATTATGACCTTGATTATCAATTCTGGCTCACTCCACTAACTTTGCATACCTAGCAATAACTTTCCCGAGCAAGAACTCAGAATGGAGAGAGAGCCCCCTTTACCCTCCGGGCGGTGTGGGCAGGGAGTGCGGCCAGGAGAGCTGGGCCTGTGATACGCAGACGGGAAACCATCACAGGGCATTAGAAGGTGATTTTGCCAAATTGTCATAACTCTGAATTTCTTGCTATGGAGACTTCCTGAGATTCCTGAGTTTTTACATCTAACTACCAGTCTTTGTGGAGAGAGAAATGAGAGGTGATGATTATACAAGTTTTTTCAAACTCTAAGGAGTTCAGATTTAATGACCGAAATCAAGCAGATCCATAGAATATATAGTCTTCTTATACAATCAGCCCGGGACAAATTTATACATATTTGGGGGCTGTATCTTTTTCACTATGATTAAGGAGATTTTAACAACCTAATTCCCGTTTTAATTTAATTTAGGTCTATATTGCTGTCATGATTAATTGCCAAAAGAAAGCATTTTATACACTGAGTTGGGGGGGTGGGTCTGAGTAGTAAATCTTACTGTGGTGGTTGGTGCATGGCGGGGAAGATTTTATATTTATGATGCACATGTGAGTTAACATGTTCTTTTGAAATCTCAAGCAATACACAGGAAACTAATGATGTAGATTAAAATTTTCAGCCCATCTTTGAAGCATCAGCATGTGCTTTGTTGTTCAATTCCCGTTTTTGTTTCTGTTTTTGTTTTTTTGTGTTTTTAACTATGTTGGTTACCAATAGTGGGTTTTCAGACCAAACTGGTCCTGAGAAGTTATGCAATGAAATAAATCAGTGGAATCCTCTAGATAATATGTTTGAGGTTTATAATGCCTGGTCCACAATGGCATTTCCTGGCCTCTTTTGGAGTCTATCAGGTTTTGGTTAGTGTTACTCTGGTGGAGTTTACATATTTCAAATCCCAGAATAAAAAGAATCTCACCTTCATTTCCTTCCTAGCTAAATGTTCATTTGTGTTAATCCAATGATCCCATCATAAGCCAGAAAAAGAAATGTAAAAAAAAAAAAAAGTGCTCCCCAAATCCTTCTGGAACTTGGATTGTGTGTGTGGGTAAGAAGCCATTTCTCTTCACCGTGAAGGAGCTCCACGAAGCTGAATTGAAAACAGCATCCGTTCTATTTTTAAACGTACAGGTGATTGTTTCTATAGAAATGGGTTTTATCTTAGAAAAGTCTTTGTATGTCTTGCTGCCGTAAAAACACCTTTCAGAACCTCTCCCTTGTATTAGTTTTTCTGTAGGGTACTTGGAGGGCTAGTGACTTAACTCCATGTCCGTCCAGAGGGCCCGAGGCCCGAGGGAGGCAGCCCCCGGCTTTGCCCTACCCAGCCCTCCATCATCTGAAAACTCCGGGAGTGAACCCAAGTGTCGGGCTCTGAATGTTGGGCTCCAGTGACGGGGGCTTCAGAATAGTAGCCTTATGAGAAGGAGCCTTAAGATAAGATTGGGCAACGCAGTTACTTCACATTTCAGTCTCCTGCACAACATTCCTAATAGTAACGGGGTTGGCTCAAGTGTTGGCTGTTAACAAAGAAACTTCTCTTCGGTACCTAAGTTCTGAAACGTGTGGACAGTATTGAATTACCAACAACCTGTTACCGGAACGGCTTGAAAACATGTTTGAGTTGCTCAGGCTCACGCAGGCGCACGCAGACCTTCCTGAGGGGCCGGTGTGTGTATCCACTGTTGAATTCCGGCCGCGGATGAGGACCCCCCTGGGGCAGTCCACCCACGCGGCTTCCGTGTCGGGCTTTAACACAGTTTTAAGAGGTTCACGGCAATATAACCGCTAATGAACTTTCAGTTTAAATTGTGTACATTTTTAAATTGTAAGATTTTTACTGTATATTGATGCATAGTGTGATTCAATAAATTGCTTGTAATTTAAAAACTATTTAATATGCAAAATAAATATAGTTATATATTTATAAACTCTGTTGCTGCGTTTGTTTCGTGTTTTTATCCGCTCTGCAAGGCCCAGGGTGTGTGACCAGGCACCGCCCGCCCTGCCGCAGGCCCTGGGACACGCAGTGCCCCGGTCTCTAGAGATAGTGTGCCCTTTTGCGTGAGAACATGAAGATTCGTGTGCTCACTGGAAAACTGAACTTTGATGCAGTGACTGTGCTGCCTCAAGGTGTATCTATAATTCCAAGCCTTTGTCCTTCTTGATGAATTTCAGAAGCCTTTTAATTTCTGAGATACAGCCTCTAATGAGCTGTAAAAGCCAAGAGGCTAATCAGTTCAACGCCAGCCTTTCTATGCCCCGCGGTGGACCTCGGCCTCCTCCATCACCCTGTCCTCGCTCCGCCCCCCTCGCCGGCTGCCCAGAGCGGAGGGACAACCTGCTACCAAGCAGGCCTGGCCCCAACCCCAGTCACCAACTCCCTTGAGACCCCCAGGGAGTAGATGGACACCTACGAGCACTCCTCTGGGCACCTCCGACAAGTGCGAGATGGGCGCCCACCGACCCCTAACCCCTGAACCTGCTGGTCACAAGGGGTGGGAACCCAGGCCCGGGCTCCGTCTCCCTGCACTCCAGGTGCGCCTCATCAGCCCAGAAGAACCCCTGAAGCCAGAGGCTGATTTTAACACCTTTTAGTGCTTCTGTAAAAGGGGAGGAAACTGAGGCAGGCAGGCAGGCGTTTTAGTAGAGCAGGTGGGTGGAAGCCGGGTTTAAGCCCAAGCTGACCACCTCTCGCCCCCTGGAGACCTCGTAAAACCGATGACCGACCAGGGTATTTCCCTGTGACCTGCAAGCAGCTGTGGGGCCGGAGCAGGTCCTCCGCGGGGCAGGGCTCCGCCCGCCCCCCCCCCCCCCCCCCCGGCCCCGGAACCTGCGCCGTGCGGGCCTGAGCCCTGCGGAGTGGTGGGGGAGCTCACGAAGCCCCCGGGTGCTGCAGAGGCCGCTGAAACACGGGCCACTACTTGTCTGAGAAATCAGTATTATTGCATAACGGCTTTTCCGCCAGTTCTTCTGGCTTTGGCTTCTGTTCTGAGCCTTCGCCCCAAGGCCAGGTGCGGCGGCCAGGCGCCGTCCCGAGAATTCCCCTCAGCGCCGGCGTGCTCGCAGAGGCCTCAGTCTCCCCCTCCGCCGAATGGGCTCCGGGCCCGGGCTCCCAGCTGCTGCCGGGAGGCTGCAGCGGCGGGGGGAGTGGGGGCGGCGTCCGGCCCCCGCCCCCCGCCCCCCCAGCCCGCAGGTGCGCCGACGCCCCCTGCCGCCGGCAGAGACCCGCGCACCCCGGCCCCGCCCCGGCCCCGCCCCGCGGGCTCATTTACATGCGGCCGCGGCCCCGCCCGGGGCGGCTAAAGCGACGTGTCCTTGTCCCCCGTGGGCAGCCCTAGCGCGTGCAGCCGCGGATCTCCAGGTAACTAGGGGTGGGGGATCCCGGCGGGACTGAGGGGAGAGGACCCAGGGGCGGGACCGGGTGGGGGGTGGGGGCGGGAATCCTGGGTTGGGGGGCGGCCATCCACGCGGTGGGACTGGGGGCTGTGGCAGGCTCTGACCGCTGTCGACCTCTGACCGCAGACAGCTGCCTCATGTCCACAGCGGTTCTGGCCCCAGTGTCTTCCCTGCATGTGTGACATCCGGCGGTCAGTGTGGTGGCTGGAGTGGGTGCCTGTCCATGAGGGCAGACGCAGCAGCCACAGGCAGACGACCAGCTAGAGTCCTGCCACATCTCCTGATCCACCTGCTCTGAGAAAAGTGTTAAAGGCCACCCAAACTCTGGAGGCATTCAGGGGGCAGTGAGGCTCCGGGGCCAGAGAAAGGTCCAGGGATCAGTGCATGTGGAGTTGGGGGGGCGGGGGCGGGACACCGGATAAAGTCTGAGGGGTCGCCATGAGGTCAAACGGGAATGGGGGAGGGGTTGGCTCAGGGCTCCATGGGTGAATGGGAAGAACCCTGGGGTCACCGTGCCCCAAGTGGTCAGCTGCCATTGGGCAGTGAGGGGGCTGCCCAGGACGGCTGCCCTGAGTGTCCACTGGGCGTCCTAAGTGCCCACCAGCCTGCCGTGTGACCACAGGGTGGCCTGTGTTCTGGATTTCAGCTCCAAGGGTCTGCCTTAGAACCGCCACCCCCTGGGACAAGCAGCCTGGAGCCATGAAGACCAAGAATCGGCCCCCCAGGCGCCGGGTGCCAGCGCAGGACCCAGAGGCCGCCGCAGGGGAACGGACCCCTGACGGGCCCCAGCAGGGTTCGGGGCTGGAGCTGGCCAAGGGTCTGCGGAGCAGGACGGTGCGGGCACAGGGGGCGCGGGCCGAGGGTGGGCGCAGGCGGCCGGGGGCCTCGGGGCCTGGTGGCCGGCGGGAGAACAGCGTCCAGCGGCGGCTGGAGAGCAATGAGCGAGAGCGGCAGCGTATGCACAAGCTGAACAACGCCTTCCAGGCGCTGCGCGAGGTCATCCCGCACGTTCGAGCTGACAAGAAGCTCTCCAAGATCGAGACGCTCACTCTGGCCAAGAACTACATCAAGTCACTGACCTCCACCATCCTGACCATGTCCAGCGGCCGCCTCCCGGGCCTGGACGGCCCGGGCCCCAAGCTCTACCAGCATTATCAGCAGCAGCAGCAGGCAGCGGCTGGGGGTACACTGGGCGCCACCGAGCCCCAGCCCGAAGGCCACCTGCAGAGGTACTCCACGCAGATCCACAGCTTCCGGGAGGGCTCCTAGCGCCTGGCCTGGGGTCCGCGGCCTGGCCCGGCCCTGCTGCCTCTGTGCCAAGAGCCCCAGATTGGTGGGGACACCCCACGTGGACGTGGCCCCAGCGGCTCCATTTTCCCTGAACACTCAGCTGCCTCCCTGGGGCATGGCCTGGTCCCCAGGGGACAAGACCAGTTGAGTGGCCTGCTTGAGGCCCTGGCTCTGGGCAGCAGGAGGCCCGAACCTTGACCTAAGTCCCAGGACCTGCTTTTTAATTGACCAGGCTGCAGTTGACAGGCCTTTGTAACTAAATTCTCTCCAGTCCCAACTCCTTCCTGAGGCAAAGGGGGGGGAGGGAGGGAGATTCCAGGAAAAGGTCCGTGTGGGTAAGTTTCCACAGTTCCTGCTGAGGCCCCAGGCCCAGGAACAGTCCTCCTCCAACCTGCAATGTGGCCTCTTCGTTCAGGGTAAACTGAGGCACAGAGCAAGCAAAGGCCACGGACATGGAGTGTGGCTAAGCCGAGATGATTGAAGCGTGTAGTTCAGCGTGTGTCAGATAGAAACTCTCAAAACCCCACAAATCCTAATCCGATTACCTCAAATTAATTCTAAAGGGACCTTGGCAGGAAGAAGGGCTGGGATCTTTTCCTTCCTCCTCCTGGGTGGGGCTCCTGACTGTGGAGGGTCAGGCCCCAGGGGCTGCAGCCCAGCTCTCAGGGGCTTACAGACAGGTCTGGGAGAACGGCCCGGCTCTCCCTCCCTCGGCGTTTGCTGCTCGTGGTCGCATTTGTCACTGCTGTGGTCGTGTCACTGGCAGAGGGCGGTTGACAAGACTGCAGGGTGTTCTCGGGTCCTGGCTGGAGTTGGGGGCCTGCAGGGCTTTCTGGGGGAGGGATCCTGGGGTGGCAGGATCTCCCCTCCCCCGCCTAGTGCTGCTCCTTAAAGGCGGGCCTGGGCAGTTTGGCAGGTCCCCCCCCCCCCCCTCCCCACAGTCCCGGGCCAAGCTTCCTTCTGTGACACTTCTGGCCCCGACAGGCTTTGGCGTCTCTCCTCCCTCATCCCTGTGCCCATGGCCAATATGGGGAGGGGACGAGCAACCTTGGCTGCCACGGGCAGGAACCCCAGTGACAAAGGCTGTGGTGAGGGTAGAGCTGGCCTGGCATAGGAGGCCAGACCTCGCAGCCAGAGCTGTCCCAGAGGCCCTCAGGGGGCCGAGCCGCATGGGGGCAGAGCCACCTCACCCCTCCCCACCCTACCCCAGCCCTGGGGGTCCTGGCCCCAGCCGCTTAATCCCCTCCCTGGCTTGGTGTCAGCATCAAGGACAGCAGGCAACAGCCCTCAGGACAGCCATTTGGGGCTTTGGTCCTGACTTTCCAGATCAGGCCCCATGCCAGGCCCCCTGGGAGGCCTGGTCCAATGCCAGCCCCACCGCCCCAGCCATCCCGCAGCACCGTCAGGTGAGGACCCCCCGGTACTCCTGGCCTGCCCCTCAGAGGTGGCTGCTCTGGAAGGTCAGTGGTCAGGACACCCCACCGACTGGAGCCGAGGTTGAGGACCACTTTGAGATCGGGACGGACGGGCCCCACACTCCCTGTGGGTGGTCTGCAAACCTTGTGGTTCTTATTCCGGCAGAGCCGAGGCCAGAGCAGGGGCTCCATGCACCCCTGAACTTGCTGAATGAACCAACAGACTGAGCCAAAAGCACAGGGAGGGGTGCCCCGTGGACACTCCGTCCGGGGGACTATGCCCGATGACCAAGGGTGCTGGAGGGGCTCTGTGTGGGTCACCCCCTAGCAGATGACAGCCTTCAGGGCTCCATCTGTCCCAAACTGGCACCTGCATCCCCTCTGCTTCCCAGGGGGTGACCTGGGCCCAGATGTCTAGTCCTTCTTCCCCTGTGGCCACGTCACAAAGGACCCTTAAAGGTTCCAGTTGCATTTTGGGGTGTTAAATATGGCGGGCAGGTGGAGGAAGGTTCTGGTGATAGGCTAGTGAGGCCTGCTGCTGAGTGAGTCTGCTCCCTTGACTTTGTCTGGGACCCCAAGCCCAGTAAGACCCTTCTGCCCGGGGAGGGCACCCAAAGCCAGCAACCCACTGGCCCTGAGCCCTGCCAGCTGGCCTGCACCCAGGCCTCGCATCCGCCTGCAAAACAGACCTGCGTGAGCTCTGGAGGCTGAGATCCCCGCAGACTGGAGCTGAGAAACCAGAACTGTGACTTCTCTGTGTGGGAAACCCTGCCTGGAACTGAGTGGCCGGTGCCCCCGCTGTGATTGTGGTGAAAAGGTTCCTTAAATGACCCAAATTTGCTTTGATTTCTCCTAATGGTCCCCTTCAAAGTACGAATGAAACCAATGCTGTGTCCTAAAACAAAAAAACAAAAGAAAGATTTCACCCCCCGTGACTGCTAACTTTTGCCCCAGGCCGGATGGGGGAGAGGGGACTGCATTTTGATCACAACGTAGCAATAAAAAAATAGCATGTGTTTACACTCTGGTGTGAGTTTTTATTGAATAAAGAGCATCCAAGGAATCAGGATGGTTCGGTGGGCACTCAGCAGGACGCAGTCGCCCTGGGGCAAGGGCAAGGGGAAAGCGGCTGCAGACAGCAGAGGGCAGGTCGGCAGATCGCTGCTTGCTGCCGTAAAAGAAATCCACCAGGCCCATCCGCAGACAACCAGATGGTGACGTGTAAACACACAGGACCACGTCCCCCAGCCCACGCTCACACCTCCTGGTCCCACATGCAGAATTCACCGCAACGCAGAGACCATCAGCTCCCTCTAGGGCCCCCGCGGGGGAGGGGACCTCAGCCGAGACCTCCTCCAAGTCAGCCTTTGGGTGACAACGCCCTGCGTGGCCAAATGGGATCGGATGCACAGCTGGCCCCTCCTGATGGAATCCCAGGGAAGGCTGGCGTCGGTTCTGTTCCCAAACCAGCAGAGGTGGGCTTGGGCTTCTAACGGCCTCCAGGCAAAGTGTCCGGTTGCAGGAGGCAAACTTGAGGCTTCGCCAGTGGGGTCATAATTGAATAAAAAGCAGCAGAAAAGCTGGTTTTCATTCAAAGAGCTTTCCTACTGGCCTGGCCGGGAAGACTCTTGCCCTGGGGTGTCGGGTTCGGGGCTGCACACCCCATGTCCCTGCGGCCCCTACACAGTGTGATCAGACACAAAGGGGGCCGCCCCCAAAGCCAGCGGGGGAAAGGCTGGCTGAGGGCAGATGCCCACAGTTCTCTGCACGTGGACGGCTTCCCCCGTGCACGCCAAGGCGCCTGTGCCCACCCAGGAAAAAGATGCCCCTCCCCAGCCTTCACTCGCAAGCTGTCAACTCTTGCTGAACTTCTGAACTTAAACCGTGAGTCCGGCTCTGAGAAAAGACGACAGAATGGGGCAAAGTAGCCGCAAGACCCATAAGCCATTTTCTTGGGGCAAGGGGCAGTGCCCCTGTGCTGTCTGGGGAAACCCAGGGCCTCATGGGTTCAGCTTCCCTGGAAGGCTGCAGGCTCTAGGTTCCCTTTCTGGAAAGACAGGGGGCAGAGGGGGAGGGGGACAGGCCGGAGAGGCAGGGGTGAAGGGGCCCCCACCCCACTCCATGGCCCTCCTCGCAGACAGGGACACCGAGGGAGCGTCCATAAAGCTTCACATTTCTGGGCTGGTTCAGCCAGCGCCTCCGAGGTGGCTGTGACCTCGGGCCAGCTTCCCTCAAGGATCCACGTTCAAGAACGGCTCAGACGGGAAGGCTCACTTATCATCCTTGATCCTTCACACCTGCATGAAGCCTCCTTCCAGGTGAGAGGAGACAACCTCAGCAGCGGACCAGGCCGGGGGCCTCCTGCGGGACGCCGGCCACCCCCGAGGGTGCGCCGGGGAGGCCCCGCTCCCCACTGCATTCGGCAGCTCTCTCCTGGGACTTGCCCCTGAGGGCTCTGGTGGCATTGGCCCGGACGGAGATGTGATCCCAGCCCCCCTGGAAGGAGAGAGCCTCGTCACCCGCGCTGCCGGGGGCCCAGGGGAGAGCCCAGGAGATCAAGGACCCCGGAGGGGCTGTGTCCGGGGCCTCCCACCAGCCCCAGCGCCAGGTTCCAGCGCACACAGTGTGCCCACGCAGCCCCAGGCCAGCCTTGCTCACCCCAATGCCGTAGTCCCAGCCTTGCCCCTTGGGCTCTCGAGGCTGTACCCCTGTGCGATGACATACGGTCCCCCGGCTCAGGCTATGGCTCCCCTGGACCTTGTTGGCGATAACCCAGACCTGGAACGCAGACCCGTTGAAGCCCGGCCCCCAGCTCCAGTGGGACTGTGGGGATGGCAACAGGGAGCGCAGAGCAAGGACCCGGGGCACCCCAAACCCGCCCTGGGCCTCGCCACCCCCACCCCAGGCACCCAGACCTGGTCCAGGGGCCCCACGGACACTTGGCGCACGTTGTTGGACACATGCTCCCAGCTGGAGCCCTGCGGGTAGCTGGGCGTCACCCCCTGGCGATACCACAGGTTTCCTGGGGAGAGAAGGGCCCAGAACGTTGGAACGGGGCCGGAGACGGAGGGGGCCGGACCACACTTCCGGGGGCTCCTGCGCCCCCAGAAAGAAAGCGGCTCAGGCCGGAGCCGGCTCTGCCCTCTCCACGCTGCCCTCCACCTGAGCCGCATGATCGTCCCGCTGTGCCGGGCTGGCACCATCGCGCTCTCTCTACGCATGAGAAACTGAGGACAAGGAATTCTTTAAACAAATACAGAGAACAGGGCCTGGGCACAAAGCCCTGGTTCCAGTCCTGACTCTGCCCTCTCTTCACCTTGCTTTGCGACAACAGCCGCAGAGCAGAAAAGGGAACCGGCGAGATCCCTGTCCGAGGTGGCACAGGTAGGTGACCTCCGCCGGCCCCGAGCTGCCTGCGGGACTCCCGCGTGGCAGGCCCGAGTGGTACCCTCTAGGAGACGCTCCCGGCAGCCATGCGGCATTGCCTGGCCTCGGCCCGCGCCCTCTGCTAAGGCCCAGGCAGCCCTGACCAGCCTGCGTGGCTCGCGAGACGGACTCATTCGGAGGCTGATCTCAGGCTGATGGCCCCTCGTGGTGGCTTAGCGAGGTCTTACGTCAGGGACCCGGGGCTGGTGAGGGTCTCATCCCACTGCGGTAGCTCAGGGAACCCCTAATCTCCCCCGGTGGTCACTGAGGATCAGAAACAACTTGCCGTTTTCATCCAAGGCATACACTGACGTCTGCCCCACGGACACCTGCTTCAGTCTCTGCTTGGGGGGGGACGGGATGTGGTACCAGCAGTCACCTGCAGCGAGCGTAAGGTCGGACTCAGGATGTAGCTGGGAGACTCTGATCCTGCCCACGAGCTCATAGACCGTGTGACCCCACCCCCTGCGGCTCACAGGGTCAAGGCAGGTGTGGCTGGCCTCCGTCCCCAGGCCAGCCAGGTCACACACGTGTGACGGGCCTGGCGTGAGCTGAGGGCCAACAGAGCGAGCCCCCCAGCATCCCACTCCGCCCAGGGCCCTCGGAGCCTGTGGCGGCTTCCAGACCATGGGGTCCAAGGGGCCCATCTCAGAGTAGGGACACCAAGGAGCCCAGCCTGGCATGTGGTGGCCAGCCTGTCCCGGGGCCACCACGCACAACCACCACACAGGCCCCCTGTCCTCGTGTGGACGGCAGCAACGTGCAGGCCACCACCCCTCTGTAGGACCGCCTCGGGGCCAGCCTCCTCCATGCCAGACACTGTCTAGACAGCCAGCCAAGAGCAAGCCAGCCTGGCCTGCGCTCCCAGAGGGTCCCCTGAGTAGTTCCCTGTGCAGGGGGATGCAGGGCTGTCCTGAAGGGCAGGATGCGTGAAGAGCCCACAACCAGCAATGGCCGGGGAAGGGGGCTGAGGCTGGTGAAGGGCAGCTGTGAGGGACTGTCCCACCCCCTGGGCGAGAGTCCCCATCTGTCCTGGGAGGAGGGGCATGGCCTCTGGTGACAGTCCTGGCTTGGCCCCCGCGCCTGGTCCCCAGGCAGCACTCAGTTGAACTGAACGTTAGGGGACCCATCTTCCTTCCCCCAGAATCGCAAGCACGTGCGGCCTCACCCCGACCAAACCCTGGCTGCCTCTCGTCCCCACGCACAACCGGTGGGGATTATTCTAGGGGGACAGCACTCACCGGCCGGCTGGGCAGGGGACACGGAGCCCCGGTAGAAGGCGGAGCCATCCCTGGCCACGGCCCACACCTGGTGGCAGGCCCCGATGGAGACAGAAGTGAAAGGCTGGTCAGTGCCCACGTGCAGCCAGGAGGAGCCCTGGAGATGGGAGCCAGAGGGGACACTGAGAGCTGCCCGGGCCTAACCTCTGCCCCTCCCCCTGCCCAAGGTCCCAGGTGAACTGGCAGCTCCTCAGGCCAACCTCAGCCTCAGCTCCCACTGCCCAGGGAACCTAGTGACCCCTAGGGCCACGTCCTGGGGCCGCCGGTCCCCGGGACTGTCCTGGGCAGGCCCCTGGAGGCCTGAGCCCAGCCGGACTTTGGTCCAGAGTTCTATTTTGCGAAGAATCCGCCAGAACCCCCAGAAGGGCCCAAGGGCTGGCAGGTGAGGCAGGGTGCTCACCGCGGGGTTGAGCTCAGACACACCCAGACGACACAGCACATCCCCCTTGTCACTGATGGCCCAGAGGGCGATGCTGTGCCCACTTCTGTTGGCGCCTGGGCTCTCCGGGATGATGGACACATCCGCAAGGGCAAGAGGGGCCACCTCCAGCCAAGGCCCACTGGTCACCAGCTTGCACTTTCTGCAGTGGGAGACGTCAGAGCCCCGGGTCTGATGCTGCAGGAAGCTCCCCTTCTGCCCACCCGGCCTCTGGGGCCCCTGAGGGGAGGGCCGCGACCACCCCCAGGGCCCACATGGGCACCCCTTTCCGCTGGGCAGGAATGAGGGGCCTGGAGAGGCCCCGCCCCACCCTGCCCTGCCCCCAGCCAGGCCTCCCGTCCCCGACCTGCCTGTCCTGCTGGGAGCAGAATCTGCCAGTGACATTTCTCATGTTTGTTCTTGAAAACAAACTCTTCAGAAACCAGAGAGCAGTTGGGAGCCCAAGGGCATTTCCTGGGCTGACATTTACTTTGATTCTGTTTCCCTCCCACCCTCTCTCTCCCTGGCGGTGGCTTTTCTTCCAAGGGGACTGGTGAGGGGGGGACCTGTAGGCGGGGACGAGGCCACGCCTCCCAGTTACCACTTTACCTAGCCCAGCACCTTCTCCTCACAAAATCCTTCATGGTTTTGTACCCGTGGTACGAGCTGCAAGAGGAAGAAGCCCAAATCAAGACCACGTTGTGCAAGTTTCCAGAAAGTGACAATACCGCGCGCGCGCGCGCGCGCGCGCACACACACGTTCTTTTTCCGCCCGTTAAAGGGCGGAGCCTGTGAGCCATGGCGTGAGCGCAACAGGCAGCAGGTATCACAGGACACGAGGCTGATCCGTCAGACGCCTCCAGCTCGGCTGGGGTCTCCGGGGTTCAGGTCTCCCTGGGGTCAAGGTCCACGGGCCAGGATGTGGCAGCTGCCGGACCAGGGGGCTCTGAGTCCTCCTCACCACTGGGCCCACCAGAGCCCTTCTGGGGAACAGACGAGCTGAGGCCAAGAGGAGGGTCAGTCCAGGAGGCTCAGATGTGGCTGGAGGGGATGCCTGCGGGTTCACCTGCCCCTGATGCCTGCCTGGTCAGCCCCGAGCCTGGTCCCGCTCAGAAGCCCTGGCTTGGGCTCCCACTGCTCGGCCTTCCACTTGGATGTGACTTGTGCACCGCAAAGGGCCTGCCGCCCACCAGTGCCATGTACCCACCGGCCACCAGGCCCCACCCCCCCACGCCCCCGCTTTGCAGACTTGTCATCCACATCTCCCTTTGCCTCTCAGGACCACACTGGCCTCACTCTACCCTTTGTTCAAGCTGCCCCTTCACCCGATACCTTCCTCCTGCCGCCCCCACCCATCACCGGGTCCCTGGCTGGCCCTCCCGGAACGGACGAGCTGGGGGCTTAGGGAGCCAGGACAGCCCTCCCTGAGTCTATCTGCTGAACCAAGTGACCGGCCCCAAACCCTGCTGGCAGCTGAGGGGGGCATCCGGGGTCTGCTCCTCGGCCACGCCCTGGGGCTTGTGGGGGGCCGGAGTGACCCAGGACAGCAGGGCAGGGATGCTGCGTGGCAGAGAGATGCTTACGCAGGGAAGTCACTGGCATACTGCCAGCCCTCCTGGTCGGTGCCCCCAGGAACGCTGAAATCCACAGTCCAGTCAGAAACCTGCGGGGAGAGGCGGGTCAGCACAGGCGGCCCCTGGCCCTGGCCCCGGCCCCGGCCCCGGCCCGGAGCTCACCCAGCTCCACTGCAGGGACGGGGGCTTCGTGCTGGCCTTGGTGCGTTCCTGCAGCCCCGAGGCGTCGCTCCACATGTACCGGTCGGTGGGCAGACCCCTGTGTGGACAACAGGCGTGGTGGGGTCACATGAAGAGGGGAGAACGGCCAGCACCAGCTGGTGGCAGACAAGACGGGAGCTCCTGGGACATCTGCGTCGGAAGGGGTGAGGGGCAAAAACAGGGCTGCCCCAGGGCAGGATCTGCCCGAGGGCTGCGGTGCACTGTGGTCTGGGAGCCCACGTCTTCCCCCAAGAGATGTCACAGCCCCAGTACCTGTGAGCGAGAGGTGATCAAGTTGGCATGAGGTCACTAGGGTGGGCCCTAAACCAACATGACAGTGTCCTTACTGAGTTCAAACTTCCCGAATTGGGAAGGCGATGTGAACACAGCAGGGACATTACCACAAACCAAGGGATGCCCGTGGCTCCAGGCTGGGAGGCTGGGAGCAGATCTTCCCTTGAGGCCCCCGGGATTAAGTGGCCCTGCCCGCACCTTGATTCCAGACCGCCCCCACCAGCCTCCAGAACTGGGGGAGAGTCAACGTCCACTGTTTAAACTGCCCAGCGTGTCGTGCTTGGTGACGGCAGCTGAGCCGACCCAGACAGAGTGACAAGGGCACACGGTGGTGTCAGGCAGCTGGCCGTGAGGCTCAGGGGGCGGGAGCCGTGGCCCTCAGCGTGCATGGTGCCGCCCCGTCCCGCTTCCTAAGGACCGAGGAGGAAGGGGGGACGCTACCCACAGCCCATGCGGAGGTTTCCAGGACGTATTTGGGCCATGGGTATCAACTGCCTTAGAAAAAGCTCACACCCCGGTTTGCTGGGGTGGACAGAGAAACTCCCAAGTATTTACACACAAGGAAATCCCTCGAGTCGCTTGTACAACCCCGTGAGGTCACGCACGATCTACCTGTCCGAGGCTGAGCGGAGAGTAGATGTTGAGCTGGGTCGCCCTTGGGTATCGATCGGTGGGGCCATCACCGTCTTTACGTTCCCACCAAGACTGTGGCTGAGGCTTACCTGCTGGAGTAGCCGGTGACGGGGTTCCAGCGCTGGTTCTCGTAGATGTAGACGCATTTCACGTCTGACTGTGTGTAGATGTTGCTGGTGCTGCTGGCCAGGCCTGGGGGGAGAGGAGGCTGACGGATGGGGACTCAGGCTTCCGTCAGAAGCACTGAAAGGGGCAGAGGAAGGACAGGGAGGGCCAGCAGAGAGGGGCTCACCGGGCTGCGGAGCGGATGTCCCAGGGGCTGGCCTGGGTTTCTCTCCCCATGATTATTCTGGGCTGTACACCCTCCAGGAGAACAACGTGAGGCACACTCAACCTCCCGCCCATGCCACCTTCTAGCTCTGGTCTTGGTCCCCCCCTTCTCTCCCTGTCTTCCCACTTAACCAGGCACCAGGCAGGTGGGGGGCCCCACCAGCTCCTTCTTTACTAAGACTCACATAATGTCTGTGAACCCCAATTTCCTCATTTGTAAAAATGGGGACAAACGTTAATTTCTGCCTCACAAATCAGGGTGCTGTTAAGCCTGGGAATGTGAAACTCCTGTGGTCTCAGCGGACCACAGCTGCTTCTACGGGACTGGCCACCCCTCATGCAGGGCATGCAGGCTGTGGCATGGAATTTTCCACCTGAGGGTTTGCTTCCCGCCTCATCTCCCAGAACCAGACACAAGGCCCTTGCTTCCCAGAACTGGGGTGGGGGCGGGCAATAGGAGTTCAGCAAGCTCTCATGCCCTAAGGCATGACTCACCCATTCAGGGGCTAGAATTCTGAGACCCAGGCCCCAGGGCTGCCCCCAGTGTACCCTGAGGCCTCGTCTGTGAAATGAGGGGTGAAGGTAGCTGCCTTTCTAGAACCTTCAAGGACCCCGGCTCAACTGTGGGTGTAGGACCGAGGCAAGGTCTGGTCTTCAGCTCTCACACCTCATGGGTTGGCCACGGGACCATCCTTTGTGGAAGCTGGTGGCCGTGGTGAAGGTCACCCGTCAGCCAGCTGCTAGCGGAGAGTCAACACCGGGACAGTGACTCCGGTGTGGGGTGGGGAAGCCAGATGGGCGGGGAGGGGACGGGCCAGGAAGGCCCGGGGAGCTGGCCGCCCTCACCTTGGAAGCAGCTGCCGCCACCCGTGTAGACCCAGGCCGTGTGGTCGTAGCCGATGCCCCACACCACACCCTGGCCGTTGGCTTCCACCACCCGTAGGTGACCTCCCATCTGACGCCAGAACCTGGGAGCGAGGGGAGAGGGCAGGGAGAAGTGTGTCCCGGTGGCCTTGGCAGCCTCCTCCCCCTGCAGCCATTTGCTCGGTCGCTGCCTCGAATATCCCGTTTTTATTCATCTTCAATCCCCAAGTGGTGGACTTCCTGAGGACGGTGGCACCTGCCTGGTTTCCATTCGGTAGTGATCAGAGCTAACTCAGCCCCAGAGTCAGCAGGGCGGGGATCAAGCCAGCAGCCCTCACGTGACATGCCCCCTGGGGGCCTGGGACGGACATCTCATGGCAGAAAGCAGGGTCATCTCATCAGGATGAGCCACGACACGGGCCAGCACACTGAGGTGACAGTGCAGCCTCCCGGGTGGGCAAAGTACAGGCTGCTACCTGGGTCACCCTCCTGTGGGTCCAGGTCCTGCTACTGTCACTGGAGGCAGTGTGACTTGTTCCTCCGGGTGCAACACACAGGGCCTCCAAGAACGGAGGACCAAAGGTGGACAGACTCGTCCACTCTCCCCTGTCGAGCGGGGCCTCCTGGCCTCACCTACATTGGGCTTGGGGCCACCTAGAGGGGGCCCTAGGTCAGTGCGGGGAGCTAGGTACCCCCTGCTTCCCCACCTCAAATTCCGGGTGCCCCAGAACGGTGCCACCACCGCCCCCCCGTGGACGACCTGGTTCCGTCTCCTGGTTTTGAATGCCACCTACAGAGCCACCTCGCTCCCGGCCCCCAACACCTGCCTGAGCCCTGCCAAGTTTCCAGTCCCCCTCGGGGTCCTCGAACAGGCCCAGGAAGACTCGAGACCTGGGAGCCAGACTGCGGTTCCCGCCCCAGTGGACGGTGGGCGGCGGGAGGCGAGGCCAGGGCGCGGCTGACTGACTCACATCTGGTCGCAGGGCAGCACGTGCTCGGGGGCCTCCAGGTTCGGGCTGGGCTCGCTCACGAAGATGTCCCCCTTGCAGGTGATGGACCAGATGGCCTGTGGGGAGGGGCGGCCGTGGACCCTCCGGCTCTCACAGCAGGACAGGTTAAGCAGGGCAAGCTGGTGTGGGGAGACGGTGGGTCACTGTCGGGAGGGGGGTGGCCGGGAGGCCAAGGCCAGGTTTCCCGGAGACCGCTGCCCGCTGAGCCTGGACCGTCGTCCGTGTAACCACTCACCCAGTCGTTCATGTCCTGCTCGGTGGCGGCGGCCAGACGCACAGGCCACCTCTGCCGGGTCCTCTCGGGGGTGTAAAGGGCGAAGGAGTGCTTGGTCTCGTTGAGCACGGGGACCAGCACGGTCACCTCATTGAGGAACACGTGGATGTACTGTTCACAGAGGGTGGAGGGCGGGGCTGTCACCAGGGCACGGTGGCCCCGTGGGGCTGGGGGCACAGCGGACCTTCGGGCGGAGCCCCTGCCGCAGCGGACGGACCGGGGTGGTCTGGGTCACGGGTCACCCCTGATTCCACAGAGCCAGTCCCAGAGGCCCCCGGGGCCTGTGGGGTTTTAGCGGTGGGCTCTGGGACCAAGCAAGTTCTGCACGGAGGCCTAGTTCACGAGCAACCACATTAGTTACATTCTCCGTGTCCACAGGACCACCCTCGGCCCTGGCTGACTGGGTTCAAACCCCAGTCCTCGGAGGGCTGAGCGGCTCCACCTCTGAGGCTGATTTCTCCTCTGAAATACCAGGGGCTGCCGGCGGCTCAGTGAGGCTGCAGCAGGGGGGGCCTCCACACCTGCCCCCCACTGCCGGGTCTGCTGTCACCACGGGCTGGACACGCCCCCCCCCCCCCCCCCCCCGCCGAGCACCTGGGGGGGGCCTGGGTCCCGGTCCCCGGTGTGCCCTTCTCACGGGACCCCCCACGCACCTTCTTCTCCTCGTGGACCACATAGTAGATGAAAAGGATGCTGTCCCGAGCCCCGTCGAGCCCCGTGAACTGCTCCAGGGCCACGCGGACGTCCACCCACTTGTGAGGCTTCCAGTCACACCACCACTGCAGGGCCCCCGTCTTCACCCACACCGACTGCGGCACGGGCCCCCGGCACACGGGACAGAGTCACGAGCGGGCCCCGCGTGCACCCAGCTCCCCGACCTCCCGCAGTGACGGAGATGGTGCTCGCGTACACCCGACAGGCGCCGAGCCCACAAACAGCCCGTGGCGGGCGGGGGGCGGGGGGGCAGTGGCAGCGGGCACTGTTACCCCACGCTCTCGACGGGGAAGCTGAGGCTCGGGAAGGTGCTGTGCCCGACCCAGTGTCACAAAGCTTGTCGCCTGCCCACCTGCTCACCTGCTCCACCGCCTGCTCGTAGTGCCGGAAGTTCTCCAGCTCCCGCTTGGTCCTTTCCGTGAGCTGCTGGAAGATCTGCTTCCGCCAGGCGGCGGTCTGGGCCGGCGTGATGGACAGGGACAGCGTCTGCATCGAGGGGGACAGGCCTGCAGGCCAGCGGAGCCTCAGAGCCAGGGCTTCTGTTTTTGTTTTTAACCAGCCTTTTCTGGCTGGAGAGCTATGAGCTCTGTAAAATGCCCCACAAGGGCGTGTGGGGGGCTCGGTCGCTTGGGCGTCCCACCCTTGATTTCGGCTCAGGTCATGATCCCAGGGTTGTGGGACCGAGCCCCGCCTGTAAAAGGCCACCACTGCCAGGGCAGGGAGAGGGGAAGGGGCGCCCTGCCCTGCTGGTCTCCGAAAGCTGCTGACAGGCCGGCTGGACCAGAGGGGGCGTCCAGGCAGGACATCGGGTCGGCTCCCCCAGCACGGAGCACCCTCTGGGGCGCTCGGCCCCCGGACACCTGTGCTCACCCGACTGGACGGTGAACCACTTGAGCACGGTGTGGGCCTCCACGGCACAGTCTCCTCCTGACACCCAGGCCCAGAGGGGGTGGTCATCGGCCCCGTAGGGCTCCTCCAAGCCCAGCGGGAGGAGCCCCAGCGAGGAGAGGCCAGTGGTCTCTGGAAAGCCAGCAGCCGAGCGGCTGGGTGCTCTCCTGGGCTCCTTCAGGTCAATATTGGTCCAGGGCAGTTCGGCCAGGGTGGAGGCCGGGCCAGGGCAAGGCTCAAGCCCCGGGGTCTGAATGGCAGGGCCAGCGACCTCCTCCTCGCTGGGCTCTGTGGTCCTGCCGGTGCCTGAGCCTGGGGCCAAGCTGTCCCTGGGCTTCCCGGGACTGTCTCCAGACTCTGCAGGGCCAGGCCGGTCTGGACCTGGTCTCTCGGCTTCTGAGGAGGCGTCCGTGTCGCTCGGTGCACAGGACTCACCACTGCCCCTCACCTCGTCGCCGAAGAAGCAGCCGGCACTGGGAACAAAAAGGGCAGACCCGTGACCCCTTCGAGGGAGGAACACGCGCTGCCGTGGGCAGGCCTGGCTCGTCCGCCGTGACCCCGGGCGAGCCACAGCCACGCCGCCACGCGCCACACACGAACAGCTACCTCCCACGGAACTGGAGCAGCCAGGTCACATCCCAGGTCGATCAAATCATTGGCAGTCCTATTATTTTCTCACTGTGGCAAAGGACCTGTGACGGAATACTGACCGTCTCAAATGATGCGGCATGCAATCCACGCGCAATGTCGTGCAACCACGATTACCTAGTGCCAGAACTCTGTCGTCACCCCCACGCGGAAAGCCTGTACCCATTAAGGAGCTGCACCACTCCGTACTCCTCTTTCCCTGCCCAAACCTCCAGGTTTAGGTAGAAACGGTATCCTACAACACGCGATCTTTTGCGACTGGCCTCTCTCGCTTAGCACGATGATGTCACCGCTCACCCGCGTCGTGGCACCAATCAGTACCGCATCCCTTTTACTGCTGAAAAATATCCTGCTGTAGGGATAGGCCACATTTTATTCCTTTATTCGTGGATGGACTTTGGAGTTGTTTTCACCTTTCTGCTGTCGCGAATAACACTTTCTATAAACATTCACATCCGAATTTTTGTTTGAACCGTTTCCAGTTCTTCTGGGTGTATGTCGAGGAGGGCGAGTGCTGGGCCACACGGGAATTCTAGCTTTAACTTCTTGAGCAACTGCCAGACTATTTTCCAAAGCAGCCACACCATTCTCTCCACATCTTGTCAACACCTGTTACCCCTTTCTTTTTTGACTGTAGCCCTCCTGGTGGGTGGGAAGGGGCATCTCACTTTGGGCTCTGATTTGCATTTCCCTGGTGACAAATGACGCCGGGCATCTTTTTCTGTGTGCTTTGGAGAAACATCTATTCGAGTTCCTTGCCCTTTTTAAACGGAGTTGTCTTGTTGTTAGTTCTAAGAGTTCTTTATATATTCTAGATGCTAGGTTCTTGTCAAATGTATGATTTGCAAATATTTCCTCCCACTCTGTGGATGGTCTCTTCCCTTTCCTGGTAGTATCCTTTGATGCACAAAGGGTTTTCATTTTGATGAAATTCTGGTTGATCTATTTTTTTTTTTTTTTTCCTTTGGGTTCTGTGGTTTCTGGTCACATTAAAGAAGCCATTGCCAGACCCTAGGTTGGGCGTCTGTAGTTTTGAAAGCTTCTCAGCTGATTCCAATATTTAAGAGCTACCAGCTGAGAGCCTAAACCCTCAGGTAAATGAGGAAGTCGCAGCCCGGCCGGTCTCCCGGCCCTCTCAGCAGATTGAGGACGGCCATGCTTGGGGAGCAAAGGGGTGTGGACCAGGGTCTGGGCAGGGCCCACGCTGCAGACAGGAATGTGGCCAGCTGTGGAGCACTGTACCAAGGGTTCCCGTGCCATAGGACCAGGCAGGTAAGCACTTCGGGCAATCGTGTTACGGAGCCAAGGCGTCCCCAGCTGAGCTGCTAAGTCATCTGCCGGCACTGAACGCCAGAGGCCAGAGCTGGGACTCATCCCCTCTCTACCCCCGTGGCCCTCAAAACTGTAGCAGCGGCAAGCCTGGGACCTCGTGTCTAACGCAAAATCTACTGAAACAGAAGCCCAGGGGCTGGGGTCTGGCCATCTGGGTGGGAACAAGCCCTCCAGGAATTTCTGGTGCCCGCCCAAGTTTGAGAGCCCTGCTCTAGACTGGAGAGAGCCCCAGTCTTCTTCCCTGTGGTCCTCTGACGGAGGGGTCTTTGCCTGCACCTCACCAAGAAGTCGTTTCTGTCCGAGACCTTGAGACTTTGGAACCAGTGGGTCAGCCCTGTTCAGGGCCGACCCCTGGCTCCAACATGGACAACCTCACCCACCTGCCACCTCCCGCAAGCCTGCTCCCATGCGCCACCCTCGGGCTGAGCAGGGGCACTGGGAGCAGGAAGGGAGAGACCTCACAGGCCATGGCTCTTGTGGGCCGAACCTGCTTCTTCCCTGCCTGGGACAAGGCCCAGCACCCCACTGAGAGGCCACCGACGGCCCTTCCCGACCCGACCTCTCCATGCCCTGCTGCCCTTGGGATCACCTGAGGAGACTTGATGAGCTACCAGAGTGTGACCGGTCACACTCTCGGCTGGCGACGATGGCCTTCCATGTTTTCCCACTGAGCTCGCTCTGGGTGACACCCTGACGGAAGTATATGGCCCGGTCCTCACAGCCAATGCCCCACACCTGGCAGAGAGAGGGACTGCTGGGTGGGAGGCCAGCACAGACCCTTTCTGGGGTGTGAGGGGAGGGCAAGGAGTAGGGGACAGCACCCTAAGGCTGGAGGACATGTCTGCAAATGCAGGCAGGAGCCCCCCGGCCTTATGCGCAGTCGGGTGCGCATGTGCACGAGTGTTAGGGCCCGGAGAACGATGGGGTGGATGTGGGGTGTGTGCACAAGTCAGACACAGGGAGCAGAGGCCAGAGAGGACCGGGGAGGGCACGGCACCAAGCTCAGGAGAAGCAGGGACCCTGTCCTGGCTCCCCAACCTCAGGCAGACCCTGGGCTTTGGGGCGACAGAGTCCAGGTGAGGTGCTGATGCCACTGGGTGCTGCGCCGGCACACAGCGTCCACCCGGGCCCCCGGCTTCTGAGTAGCCCCTGGTGGAAGGACAGCTGTTCCCCAAGTGCGCCCAGAGAAGGGTCTGGGTCTTTTTAAAGATGCAAAATAGGAGCGCCCGGGTGACTCAGTGGGTCAAGTGTCTGACTCCTGACTTCCGCTCACGTCACGATCTCATGGTTTCGTGAATTCGAGCCCCGCGTCAGGCTCCGTGTGGACAGTGTGGAACCTGCTTGGAATTCTCTCTCTGCCCCTCCCCCACTCGGGCTGTCTCTCTCAAAATAAATAAACTGAAAAAAAAATGAAAGATGCAAAACAACCTCCTTGACTCTGACCTCCTTTTCAATGAGAAAGGAAGCTGGGCAGGCATCCTCCTGCTCTCCACCGGCAGGCACGAAGGAGCGCGTGCCGAGCGGCTGGGGGGCCCGGGGAGCAGCCCGTTTTGGGCCCTGGCCTGCAGGGGTGCCTATGGGAGTGTCTACGGGGCTGCATCCGCCCAGGGTGGTCCCAGTGGCCTTGCTGGGAGGGCTGCGGTGTCTCCAGGCTGGCCTCCGTCCTCAGCCCCCACGTGCACCAGCTGGCGCCCGTCTGGCCCCTGGCCGCTGTGTGCCCAGCTGACTGGGGGGGGGGGGGAGGACAGCGAGGGGGCCCAGGGGAGGCCAGCACCCCTGCCCTGGGAAGAGCTTCTAGGGCGGTGCGTTGGGACACGGGGAGTCTGAAAAGCAGCCAAGCCTCCTTCTCTACCAGGAAACACACTCTGCGGGGACGTTTAGGAGATGCCGCACCCATCAACTTGGGGAGATCACTTTCACTCTTCACTTACTGAGTGGATTTTGCCCAAATACTTCTCGGCAAAACCCCTCAAGTCTCCAGGATGTGTGCCCCACGACTGCTCTGCGGAGGGACCTGGGATGAGCGGGGGCTCTGGGACCCTGGGCAGAGCTAGCCCCCCCGGGTGCCCCTGCAGGCGGGAAGCCTCAGGAGGCGCCGGCACCCCTCCCCTCACCCGTGCAGGCATCACGAGCAGGCCTGGTTGGAAGGGGTGGCAGGGAGCATCAGGAGCCCCTGCTCTGAGACAGACGAACTGCTGACCCTGGCCGTTGGGACCCACAGCTCGGCGTCACACGCACACCTGGTCATTCAGCCCCACGTTCACCATCGTCATTTCTCCGACCATCTCGATCCAGCTGGTGCCACAGGGGTTATGCGAGTTGACGCCTCTTCGGAACCACACCTAGGAAGGTCAGAACCAAACACACCCCCTTGGAGGGCCGCTGAACGAGTTTCAATTTTAAAGGTTCTGGAAGGACCAATGAATAATTTGGTCCTCTGGTCTCTGGCTCGAGCACAGCACATCACTGAGAGAGATGTCATCTGTGTCCCTCTTCCCCATACCTCCCGCTGCACCTCCTGAGCGTGGCACTGTGCAACAGGGCTGAGGGTCACCTGCCCCCAGCCACACCTGTCCTAGCGGCTTCCTGTCTATTCTCTGGCAGAGGGCATTGCCCCTCCGGGAGACAAGGCTGCCTGAATCTTTCAAGAACCTTCTCTCTACCAGCTCAGCACCTCTTGGCACCAGGCAGAAGCAGCAGGTGCCTGCTGTTTCACTGTGCACAGAGCTGGGGGGGTGGGACTTCTCCTGGGCGGCGTCTGGTGGGGGGTGGCACGCACCACATCTCGAATGCAGACACCGACCCGTGAGCCTGACTAGAGACATCTCACCCCCATGGACCGCGGTGTAATCCTCATGCCCGACCCTTGGAAAATACCATTTTGTCTGGTCAAGTTTGCCCCTATGTAATGAACCACACAATTCCTGAGGTGGGATGGGGGGAGGTGACCGGTTAAATGAGAAACCCTAAAATCGCTTTTATGAAAAATTCTAGGATGTCTAAAATGTCTCCTTGACCCAAAGAAGGTCTGCACAAATATTTGTCTGAAGACTGAGCAAATTGCGGATATAAGTAAGATTTCCTGCTCATTGAATTCATCGTTCTCAGAGGGGCTTAGTAAGTTGCAGTCTCTGGGAAGTGGATGCTTTGGGTGATCTGTAATTTCTCAGGCTGGGGGATGGCCTGAGGCTCAGGGACCTTCTGCATGGACACAGACTCAGACATGTGGGGGTTCTGCCCCCTTGGACAATGCTACCGATGCCTGGGAGGTGGGGTCGGAAACACCACGGAAGCAACCTGAAATCTCATTTCACTGGACTTGTCTCTGATGACGTAAAAACGAGCACTGGATGGGATCAAAAAGATTCAAATGGTAGAGGGTTCCAGAAAATTGGCACTGGACTGTGTGAAACATTACAGCGTACTGAATGATAAATACAGTTGTTCTGCAGCTGGTACGGGGGCATGGGTGTATCGTGGAGCTCACCACGGCCTTCAACCCCAGAAAACGCACGTTGCTTGGCTGGATTTGTTCTAAAGGGTTTAGACCACACTAGCAAGAGTAACCACACAGCCCTCAACATTAGGTGAGCCCTCGATTCGATTCCCATATGGGCCAGTGATGCCTTTAAAAATAAATAAAAAATAACAGAGCCCTCGGCCCCAGCCCCCAGCAACCCTGTCTTACTTTCCGGTCCTTGGTGATGGCCCAGACCACGCTGACTCCCACGGAGACGTGCATGATCCCATTTTCAGATGTGGGAGGCTCCACTATGGACCAGGAACTTCCTACCCGGCCCCAGAAGAAAGAGCAGGAGGCCCTCATCAGCAAGAGCGCTGGGGAGAAGAGTGGGCATCCCCCTGCCTCTCCCTGTATGGGGCGCGTAGGGCTGCCCACCTTTGGGATTGTTCCTGTTGATTCCTTCTCGGACCAAGGCCTGCCCCTCCCAGAGCGTGACCCACAGGAGGTCGTGGGGCCCACAGCTGATCTGTACCGCCTCCCCTGGGGTGTCCATGAGGGACCACGATGAGCCTTCAGGGTTGGGGTGGCTGACATCCTCTCTGTACCACACCTGGGTGGCGGAGAAACCCACGGCAGGGTCAGGCGGCGCCCCGCCAGGGCTCCGGGTCAGGCTAACAGCCCAAGCCTGACTATGCTTGCACGAGTATGTGCGCAGGCCAGGCGTGGAGTCTCTGGGAGCCAGGGGGTCCTGACTGTCCAGACTCGCTCTCCCTGGCCCCACTGCCATCGGAATCCTCATGCCAGATTAGATGGCCCCCAACCGCTGCTAAAAAAAATGCCACCCGGGGTTTCGGCCATCCTGGCTTTGGAACATCTGCTTTCAAGAACCCCTTCCCCATTCACCTACGGTCCCAGGGAGACCTCTGGCCCCATCCAGCCTCAGGGGTCCTATGCCCCCTAGTGGCGATGCACTCTCAGTACACTGAATCTAGGGGAGGGGGGGGGTCCCTGGTGGTGAACCGGGAAAACCCCTAAATCCCTTTCATAGGAATGTGTAAAATATCCACTTCTTTTTTCCTTTAACCTGGAGACAATGAGTGTAACAAAATATTTAAGACTGAGCCACCTGTTCATATTGTCCAAACCGTTTGGCTCACTTCATCTGGAAGGGGTTTCGCGTTGCCAAGTGGTCCAGGAGGGTGGAGACCCCTCCCAAGCCGTCTCCACACGGCCTCCCAACCCTCACAGCCCACCCCTGGGCAGCCTCCATTCTGCTACCTGCTGGTTTGGGGGCCCCTCAGTCCCTCTAGCTTCTCCTGGAGCCCACGGTCCTAGTCAGACCTTTTTGGCCCGCAGGAGTGCAGCAGGGCCGCGGCTGACAGCACGGAGCGACCACAAGCGCTGCTCTCACGCCCCTGTTGTCCCCTCTCTCTGCATCCAGGTGCCCATGGACCCTCAACGGGGGCTCTGTCCCAGCCAGCTCCCTACCACCTTTCAGCACGGCTCAGAAAACAAACAACTGTGGGTCGAGCTATGCCCAGGCCAAACCAGAGTCCAGAGGTAAGTAAGCCTGATAAAAACCTACTGTGATTATTCCAAGGCCAACCAGAAAATCGTGGTGAACTTGTGGTAAAGGGTACGGACTGGACAAAGTCTGCTCTAAAACCACAGCTAAAGTGCTGAGTCACCTGCATGAAGGACCACCTATGTCACTACTGCCAGCGGGAGCTGGCCTTACTCCTTGGTTCATAAACTTCCTGAGAGAAGAATCTCCTCTTCTCTCTAAATATCCAGCCACCCAGGCTCTGACCTCCCCACCTACCCGTCTACCTACTCACCCATCTATCCACCCACCCACGCACCCACCATCCATCATCCATCCACCTACCCACTCCGCCATCCATACAGCCATCTACTCTCCACACACCCATTTATCCACCTGTCCATTCGCCTCTCCATATAACCACCTGACCCCCATTCACGATACTATTGGACACTGCTGTGCGGGAACCACCCGAAGGGAGTTGGCAGGGAACTCAGAATCTGAGGAGACAACATTGAGGACATCTGAGCTCAGGGTGGGCACTGATCAATGCTCCGGGGGCACAGAGAAGGGATAGGCCAGGGCCAGCACGGGGTGGGAGGTCAGAAGCTTTGAGGAGGAGGAGGAGGACCAAGTGGGTCCACAGAACCGTAGGATTCACAGGAGGGGTTACTGTGGGGACCCTACTAACATGGCTCCTCGCCTGCTCAGGGTGGTCCCAGCTGTAGGGACAGGCGGCGAGGAGCGGAGAAGGGCTCAGGGGCAGCCCCCGCCCCTAGCTTCCACCTTTGGCCCGGAAGGCCAGTTTGTCTCCTGCCTGCTCCTTCCGGTGGCTGGCCTCCCCCAGCCACCTCCCATCCTAGGACACAGAGGGACACGGGCCTTACCTTTCCCTGCAGAGACACGGCCCATACGGACAGGCGGCCCACAGGCTCGTCTGTGATTTCCCACCCCCCCACAGAGAGGTCATTGAAGGGGTCGGGCAGTTGCTCGGGGTCATCCTTCGAAGGGATCTGAAACAAGCAGGCATGTGGCAGAGGCGGTCACGACCCGTGGGCACCCGGGCCAGGAGATGGCAGTGTTCCCCTCCTGGTGGGCACCCGAGTACTCGGCCCCCCTCCAACACTCCCCGCTACCTTCCCCCAGCACGCCGCCCTCTGTTCTCCAGCTCAGCCCGCCCACAACTGCCTGACTCCACAGAGAAGCCAGCAAGCCAGCATCAGGACAGGGAGCTCCCGGCCCTGGGTCCCCTCTGCCCAGGCCTCCCTCTGTCGGCCACTAGGCCTGGGGCCGCTACCCCCAAGGGCCCACTGTTGCTCCAGTGTGGAAGGCAGACGTACAGGCAAGGTCTCGGCTCTGTGCTTTGCAGTGACCTGACTGCCGTGACCCTGTACCCCCACCTAGAAGGGGGCCGATCGCAGAACCTGGCCCTGGGTGTGAGCCGTTACCCTGTTCTCTGGGCGGCTGTTCCCAAGGCAAGGGGATGGCAGGCTGGACTAGCGGCCCCACCTCAAAGCAGGATCCCTCCAGAAAGGTCTGGTGAGGGCCCAAGGCCCTCCTCTCATTCAAGGCCACATAGGACCCCAATCCAGGCCTCACATCCCCGAACTGGGAGATTTCTGGGGTCACGGGAACAACCCAAGAGTCAGAGTGGCTCCTGTGGGGGTTGGGGGAGGAAGAAGGGCACAGACTGTGCCTCAGTCTGGGGCAGGAGAGCCTGGAGACCAGGGTCAGGTCAAGTTCTGTGCTGTCCCGGGCCACAGTCTAGTCCGGCTTCCTGTGTGGCCAACTCCCAGCCAAGAGCGCACTCAGCACCACAGTGTTCTTGGGACAGGAGGTGAGTCAAAGGCCAGGTCCCCGGGTGGCATGGTACGCCCTGCCCAGAGGAGGGGTGGGCGGGGATGAGGGTCCCATGGGACCCTCCCAACCGTGGGACTGCTGTCCAACCCTGCCCCCCGCCCCGGCCACACTCAGGCATCGACCTTGGCCCAGGCGTCCCGGGACTCGTATCTCCTGTACCGGATCCACCTGCGCCGCCGCACACAAGAATTCCACTTCTTGTCTCTCGTGTAGGTGGCGGGGAAGTCGATGGCGTACGTCCACCCCTGAAACACCAAGCAGGGGGTGGCTCTGTCAGGCTCCTGGGGAAGGAAGGAAACAGCTGGGGATGGGGGTGGGGGGAGTGGGGTAGAAGAGAGGGAGGGGGACAGTGGTAGGGCCCCGAGTGCCCAGCCCCTCGTATCCCGAGCAGGAACATGCAGGGCACCAGCTGAGGGTGGACGCTGGGGCACCGGGGACAGCACCGGGGGGCACGGGGTCCTTCCCCACAGGGGAGCCGCGGCAGGAATGGGATTCACCTACCCCTTTCTCGGTGGGTTCCCCTCCAAAATTCTCGTCCACGTACCAGTCCGACTCCCACACCCAGTGCGGCGAGGGCAGCGCCACCCCGTCCAGCGGCCGGTGCTGGAGCCCACTCACGTCACTCCACTGCCAGCGGTCGCTGGGCAGGAGCTTCTCACAGAAGCCGCCCACGGGGTTCCAGCGCTGAGGGCCGGGAAGCAGACACAAGGCCTTAGGCCTGCTGCCGGCCCGGGGTGGCGGGGACCTCTCCGTGACGAGCAGGACCCTGCCAGGAGGGCCCCCCTGCAGAGATCTCCAGGATGGGAAGTGAGCAGGGGGTCTGCCTGGAACTCAGGGATCAGAGCCTCCCACGGCTCATCACCAAGCGCCAGCACGTCAGCAGCTCCCCAAAGGGCAAACAACCTGCCGTGGGACACAGGGCCCCGAGGGGCAGCCGGTAGGGGTCATGGCCCTGTCCCAGGCTCCAGGAAACTACCCGGGGCCCACCTTGTGCAGACCTGGCCAGCCTGCCTAGATAAGGACACAACAGGGAGTCTGGCCCCAAAGGCCCTGGATGCTGGACAACTCAGATGTTAAGCACAATGAAGGAAACGAACGTGGGGCTTGGCCACGAGCGTGGGGCAGGGCGACCTCCTTCCCGGCAGACCAACCAACCGAGCCGCCCAAACCCACGCGACTCCACCTGGTTCTCATAGGCCTCCTCCCGGCGGCGGATGGGGACGTCGCTGGCGCACACGTACACGTAGACCTGGTTGTCACAGGCGATGCCCCAGCAGCACTGCGTGGCCGCGCTGACGCGCTTGAACTCCAGCTGGCTGTCCTTGCAGGGCTCCCAGTACTGCCCAGCCGTGGAGAGTGTGTGCACCTTCCCGAAGAGATCCACCGCCCACAGCGCCGAGTTGGGCATGGCAGCGGGTAACCGAGGGAGAACTGGTGGCAGGAGGCCAAGGTCAGTGTGGGCAGCCAGTGCTGGCTTCCAGTCTAGGGCCCTTCTTTTTTTTTTTTTTTTAATGTTTATTTATTTAGAGAGAGAAAGAGGGAGAGAGAGAATCTTGAGCAGGCTCCGTGCTGTCAGCACAGAGCCCAACACAGGGCTCGAACTCATGAACTGTGAGAGCATGACCTGAGCTGAAATCAAGAGCCTGAAGCTTTAACCAACTGAGCCACCCAGGTGCCCCCAGGGCCTGTATTTGTTCTTTGTTCTTTCTTTCCCTCTAATTATGGGGATTGTTTTCAAACATACAAAAAATATAGAGAGGAAAAAAAAATGTAACATTCAAGTTATCTATCTCCCCAAATTTAACGAGTATTATCATTTGATCATATTTCCTCCACACCTTGTCTCTAAAAGAATAAGTGAAGGGGCGCCTGGGTTGCCCAGTCGGTTAAGCGTCAGACTTCGGCTCAGGTCATAATCTCACGGCTTGTGGGTTCGAGCCCCGCATCGGGCTCTGTGCTGACAGCTTCTGAGCAGGCCTGGAGCCTGCTTCGGATTCTGTGTCCCCTCTCTCTCTGCCCCTCCCCGCTTGTGCTCTCTTTCCCTCAAAAATAAATAAACATTTAATAATAATAATAAAGAAGAATAAGTGAAAAGTTACAGATTTAGTTCAGTCTTACGCCCATGGCTGCCTCCCCAGGAAGCCTCTGCCCCACGGTGGGCAGGTCCCCTCGTTTGTGTGGGTCCCACAGTGACAATCCTATACGGGGGTGGTGAAAGCATCCCCACAGCCACAGTCCTGCGGGAGGCCTACGGCTGTGTGGTGGGGATGTGAGGGTCCTGTGTACGACCCCCTGTGTGACCACCCTCTCCTGGCCGAGCCCTCTCCACCTGCCATCCTCCACTCCTGCCGCCTTTTTCTGTCCTCTTTCTGCTCCGTAGGCGGTGGGCAAGGTGACTGGTAAGCTCTGTGGCCACCCCCACACCTCCAGGGCGGACCGTGCTGGTGCTCCCTGGGGCCTGACTCCCGGAGCCTGGCTTCCGGTAGGGAAAGCCTCCGACCAGGGCAGGGCCACGAGGTCTGGGATGACAGCAGGCCTGGGGAGTGGCAGCGGGAAGCTCGGCCTGACACCACCCCAAGGCCAGGAAGGAGGCAAGAGCTGCTAGGAGACAGCATCCCACCCTCACGGGAGGCTGCTAGGCCGGGCTGTTCCGCTCCTGCCAGCACACCAGAGGCTGTGGGCGCTTCAGACAGCACAACTCGATGGCACAGATGCAAAGCGTCTGAGAACAAGAGCATCTGCTACGGGCAAATAGGCTCTTTTGGAACAAAGCGTGTCTTACGAACACCAAGAAGAAAGTGCGGGCTGAGAAGGAAGAAACCAAGGGATGAGGAAGAAGGGAAGCAGAAGGAACAAGAGGGGCGCCCGGGTGGCTCAGTCGGTTCAGCATCCTACTTCGGCTCAGATCATGATCCTGCGGTTTGAGAGTTCAAGCCCCGCGTCGGGTTGTATGCTGACAGCTTGGAGCCTGGAGCCTGCTTCGGATTCTGGGTCTCCCTCTTTCTCTCTCTGTCCCTCCCCAGCTCTCTCTCAAAAATAAATAAATATTAAAAAAATACAAAAATAAAAAAGAGGGAACAGGAGCCAAGCTTTATGAAACATCCCAGAATCCCGACCTTTCTGCCCTGGCCCCAAGGCTCAGCCAAACTTATGGGCAGTCATGACACCAGCCTTCTGGAGCCATTTGAAAACTGGTATCTGTGTCCAGGTGGAAGAGCTGCAAGGCACCCCCTCTTGACCCCTGCCTGGCCCAGCCTGAGGGTCCACTACCTGCCTCTGGCATCTACGCTGTGACTAAAAGTGCCCAGAGCCACACCCTGGACCCCGACTGTTGGAATCTGGGTCCTGGCTCCATCACTTTCTGGCACCACCCAGAGTCGACTAACCTCTCCATGCCTCAGTTTCTTAATCTTGTAAAAGGCGGAAGGGAACACCGACCTACTTACAAAGCTGTTGTGAGGTTTACGTGAAATCATACAGGTGTAGAGCCTGTGATAGATCATGCTCAGTACTCAGCCAGAACTCAATGGGCATTATTGGCATTGTTTTACTACTTGGCATTTGCGACCACAAACTCCGACTTATCTCCTATCTCGTAGAAAACAGACAAAATCAAAGCCCTTTCTCTTCAACCTGAGCCTTTAGTCTCTTCATTTCCTTAGCACTTAACAGCGATCTGCACACAGTGGCTGTTCAACCCAAGTTTACGGATGATCACGGCCACCTACATCCGCTAGATCGCCATCTTCCTAGGCTAGGATGGAAATACTGCTTCAGGTAAGCCGAATGCCATCGATTACTTAAGGTTTAAAGTAAGGTCATAATAGGTGGCAAGGTTGGTGATAAAACTAAAGACCAGGAGTAGAAAAGATGGTGGGTGGAGGGGTGCTTACTGTATAACGCATTCAACTTGGCTGTGTGTCTGAATATCCTCATCATAAATTGTTGGGGGGAAAAGTAAGAATTTTGGAGGTGAAGGGAATTTGGTTCTTATGATGTCAGTTTAATATATAGCCACTCTTCAAAGCTATCTCTCAGCTGACAGTCCACATTATAAGAAACCAGTGAAGTCAGGCTACCTGTGGGTTGAGCTCAATGAATAGTGACTTTGACTTGTATTTGATACACTTCCCTTCAGAGAAATGACTAAGCAGTAATTTCCACACAGA
Source organism: Leopardus geoffroyi (assembly GCF_018350155.1). Lineage (NCBI taxonomy): Eukaryota > Metazoa > Chordata > Mammalia > Carnivora > Felidae > Leopardus > Leopardus geoffroyi. The sequence continues at coordinate 5,487,482 of NC_059340.1, forward strand.
CATAATTGAACCTTCCGGGCAGCTAACAAAAGACTCTGCTGCAGAGAAAGGACAGGAATGGGGGTTATGTTTGTAGACTCCCTTCAGAGTGGACACCCAGGCACCATCATTTCCCAGCCAAAGATGACAGCGGTGAATATCCTTGGCCAGCCTCACCCCCTTTCTGCTCTTGCCAGGATGCTACCCCAACTCCTCATAGACCACTTCCTGGCTGTGAGGTAACCATGTAACCAATCCAGGGACACTGGGTCACTGGGTCAGAGGACTCTTGAAAGGAAAAGCAGGTTTGAGCATTAAGTCTCTTGATTCTGGGATCCTGGGACTTCTTTGTTTTGTAGGGGTAGAGAGAACACTATCCAAGCAAGCAACTTCAGATTCACCAAGAACTTTTGCACAATGAATTCCAATTGGACCTTCAGTCATTCCACTAAGAAGACCTGCTCACCACCCTCAGAGCCACCTGCCTTTCTGAACAGGTTTATTAATAGATCCCTTCGGAGGCCAAAAGGTCCCCAAGGGAAGGTGGGGGTGGGGGGAGTAGGGCGAGGGTATGGTAGAGGGAGGGACACAAGGGACCAAGAGAGCTCTTGAAGCATCTATGTCCCTGACTCTGCCTTAGGACTCCTTCCTGAAAGGTTTCCTGTTGGTTATTCTATTACATCCTGTCACTCCCACCCTCTGTACAAACACAGGCAGTCTGGCTACTGAGGTTGCTTACTGCCAGCCACTTGCAGGGGCTGTTGGAAAGCGACAACAGGGTCCAAAGACGCGGGAGAAAATAGCAGGACATGCACGGTAGTTGAGTCCTTCCTGAAGCAGGGTCCACCGGTCGCACTGGCCAGGAGATGCCCTGAGCCTGCAGTTTCGGGATGAACCCCACCCCATTCCACCCCCCCCCCCCCCGCGATGATCGCGGGCAGGTCAGCCTTGGTTTCACTCGGCTGTATGCACTTAGGCGACAGGTGGGCCCCCTGTCCAGCCACCAGTAGCACAGTCGGAGAGCCCGGCCCTCACCATCTGCCCTTGCTAATCCCACGACAAGCTGATTTGCTCCTACCGCTGCCTACAGGAGGGACAGACGGTCTCTGCAGCTCGACCCCCTAAACCCGCAGGCTCCAGGAATCACTCCAGCGCAGAGACTGGGGTGGAAGCGTCAGCGGGTGTTCCGGGGGACGGCGACGGCGCCCGGCACGGTGTGCAGGAAGGCGCACCTGCACAACCTCTCCCACCCTTCGGGTGTCAGGGGCAAACGCAGCCGCGGGGGAGGAGGCGCCGCTGCCCTCCGCCGCCTCAACCTGTCCGGAGAGGCCGGGGTGCCCATCCCACCGGCCCGACCCGCCGCCGCACTCACCTGGGCAGGCGCCCGGCGGGCGGGGTGGCGGCGATCACTCCTCCGCTGCCGGGCTAGCGGGCCGGCCCTCCCCCGGCTGCCGGGAGAGCTGGCGGGCAGGAAGCGGCAGTCAGGCCCGCGCCCATTGGCCGGCCTCGCGGTGACGCAAGGCCGGGCGCACGCGATTGGCTGCGGCGCACCGCATCACAGGCCCGCCTGGGGGTCGCGCGCCCACCCACTTCCGGGGTCGCGGTGGAGTAGGTGAGGCGGCTGTCGGGTGTGACGAGGTTTCTGCGCGCTCCTGGGAGCGAACCGCGCACACCCGCAGACCTCAGTCGCCCCCAGGACCCCCCACCCCCACCGCCGTTCCCCGAGACCCCCGGCGCTCCCCAGGACCCTGTCCCTCGCTCTTTAGGACCCAGCCCGTCGTACCTCAGGCTCCGGCCCGCCGCCCCTGAGGACCTGCCTGCAGCCCCTCAGGACCCGGCCCGTCGCTCTTTAGGACCCGGCCGGTGGTACCTCAGACTCCGGCCCGCCTTCCCCAGGACCTGCCCGCCAGCCGCGCGTTCTCAGGACGTCAGGCGAGGAGGGGGCGGTCAGGAGGGGCCCTGGGGCGGGGGGCGGCCCTGTGGTGACCCGAGGCGGCCGGAGAGCCGCGTGCCCGCCTGGGCCTGGGGCGTGGAGACCGGTGTCTAGGTGAAACGTCCCCTTGAGCACGCAGACCTGCTCAGGAGAAGTCCGCCAAACATGCGATTTTGTGAGTCCGTGGTGTGGTAGCGGTAACAGGCCACTGCTTTGTTCAGACTCTGCTGTGGCCAGTGACAGAAAAGCCGGCTGCAGGTGTAGCCAACCTAGTAGCGGCTCCGGTGTGAGCGCTGGCCGGGCGCCGGGCGCCGGTGGAGGCGGTGCGCGGGGCCCTCCTCTGGGCCGCTCAGCAGCCGGGAGGTATCCCTGCCGTTAGGACAGAGGTGAAAAACAAAACAAAACAAAAACAAAAAAGGAGCCGTGACTGATGAAAGGCCAAGCACAGCGGGACATACAGGCTGAAACCACATCCCTTGGACCTAGTTTCCCTCCCCTCTGATTCCTGCTCCTTTCGGAGGATGCAGACCAGCTTTCTTCCTGCCGGTGATGGCTGGGGAAGCCCCACGGCCGCCAGCTCTAAAGGCCGAAAAGCCTTTGATTCATGCTGGATGGTTGTGTGGTCTGGCGTGTAACCTTCACCCTTGCTTAGTCTGGAGATGGGGGTTATTATGAACCGTGTGCTTTGGTCCCCGTAAAATTCAGACCTTAAAGCCCTCATCCCCGGTAGGATGGTGTTTGGGGATGAGGCCTTCGGGGGTGTCGTTGGGTCAGGAGCAGGGAGCCCTCCTGAAGAAGATAGCGCCCTTAGAAGAAGAGACACAGAAGAGTTCAGGCCCCTTCCCCTTGTGAGGACACCGTGAGAGGGTGGCACTGCAGGCCGGGAAGCAGGTTGTCACCAGACGCGAGATCTGCTGCTGCCTTGGTCGTGGACTTGCAGCTCCCAGAACTATGAGAAAGAAACGTTTGCTCCTGCCCAGTCTGTGGGATCTGTGCGATGGCAGCCGCAGCAGGAGCCTCGGTGAGACACGAGGTACGGCTGGGGGTTCCAGAGAGGAAAATTAGGGTCCTGTTAGCAGGAGGATGCGTGGCTGCTAGGCAGCTGAAACAGTAGTCTGGGTGTAGGGAGACTTGTGCTCTCTTCTGTCTGACATTTTGGAGCCATTTCTCCTATCTGGCCTCAGTTTCCACATTGAGAGGCATTGCACACTCTATGGGCCTTACAGAGCTCCTGTGCCATGACAGGGTCCAGTACCAGTTTTCCTGAGTTCAGGATGTGACACAGTGGACCTTCTGGGGACCCATATTGGCCCTTCCCCCTCCAGCCCTTTCAGTCCTTTGCGGAGCTGTCTTCCCTTACGGCAGGAGACCGACTGCTAATCCTTGTTCCCGCGTCTTCTCGTTTTAACCTTCGTTTCCTGTGACTTCTCTATCCTGACCTTGCCCCTTCTCTCCCGTATCCTGGCTCCCATCACTTTACCGTAGGAGTCACTGGACCTCTGAGCCTGTGTCCTTATCTGTAAAATGGGAATAACAGCACCTGTCTGTCTGGGTTGGAGGGAGGATGAAGTGAGAAGGTGCACGTAAAGTGCTGACGGTGGGGCCCGGCACCCAGCGAGCACTCACATGTTATTGGTATTATTGTCGAAGTCTCTGCGTGTTTGGGTCTGAGGCACTTGGCCATTTGCATCACGTCTCGTGTCTTAGAGTTCCAGAAACACTTTACAAACAACACTGGGCTCGGCAGCATCCCAGGTGATTGATGGAGGGCTCCTTTCAGGATGAGGACATGACTGTGTCTATCTCTGGTATTTGGGACACCGTGATGTGTTTGAGGGAGGGACTTTCTTACTCATACTGGAATTTCCAGGGCTTAGTGATGGCCTAACACATAGTAGGTATTCAATTTTTATTAAAGGAATGAATATCCCTCCCCCAGTTCCCCAGATAACATGTAAGTCGTGCACTGAAAAATGTTGGAAGAGCCTGAGCAAAAAGGGCACAGATTAGCTAGAACGGGCCCGCACATGCCGTTCCTCAATCCATTTCGCCCCCCACCTGCACCAACAACGAATGTGGCTGCCTTGGCCCTTTCTTAACACGGCTTCCCGGAAGCTCCCTATGTGTTGAATGGGGGTGGTTAGGTTGTTCCTGGGATCCTTCTGATGCCATATCCTTTTGCGAACTACTGTTTGATTTTTCCTTTCTCTGTGGAAACTCATTTGCTTGGAGTAAGCTCTTAATCACCAGGGGTTCATGGTACTTTAACTTTAATTCTGCTTATTGCCATCCCTCCCTTTGTAAAGCCAAGGAGTCAAATGTCCGGCACTGAGCCCGGTATTCATAAGGCGGGACCCTGGGCAGCCTTCTCCCTGCTCAGCCAGCAGGACCCACACTGTACACAGCTCTTTCTTTGTATCTGCTAATTAAGTTAATTTCAACACTTTCGCTTTTCCTTGTGATCCTTACGATGCTAGAGGAAGCAGTTAAACATGTGGTGTTTCCTCCAGCTCTGACAGAGGAAAGCTTGCAGAAACCATCTGTAGAAAAGGGCATGTCCTGATTCACATGTTTAAATATAGGCAACCGCGCCTTAAAGTGAGGAAGTCATGTTTTTGTTTCTAAGAGGAAACCCGCAGCACCTCTAAAATCTAAAACACAAGCAAACAAACAGTGAGCTCACCCTGGAAGCCACTGTTAGTCACCGTCTCAGCTGTCTGATCTCCGCCTGGTTATATAGACTCAGGCAGACATGGCCGAGTCAAGCGTTCATTTGACAGCCGTCTTCGGAGTGCTTACTATGTGTTAGGTTAGTGCCCGCACTCTTGGGGATCCAAATTCGCCAAGAAACCTTTTCCCCCAGAGCTGAAAAGGTCCAGTGGGGGAGAGGGAACTACATTAGAAGGCAGGAAGGACTATAAGCCATAGGGGTGTTATTTGAATTGTGTATATAAAGGCAGTTAATTAAAGATAAGGTCAGTGGTAAAGTACAAGGGTCAGGAGTAGACAAAGAAAACCCAGGTTCGTTTGCTTAAGATTAACTATGCTCCAGGAAGCAAAATAAGGCTTGGGCTCATACCTTTAAGACCAATAGGCATACGGGTCTCTGTTTTATCTCATGGGCCAGAAGCTTCTCACGTAGGACTTACTTTGTACTTCCTTTATGCATCATTCTCCACTGGACCATGTGATGGCTACTGGTTGACAGTTGTTTGAAGAACTTTTTTTTTTTTAAATTTTTATTTTTAAGTAATCTCTACACCCAACTTGGGGCTCAAACTCACAACCCCAAGATCTCGAGCTGCGTGCTGCACCATCTGAGCCAGCTGGGTGCCCCAGGAACTTCTGATGGCAGTAAACTCACACAGAATGTTCAAAACCAAACCATAATCTGTGTTACACTTGTACATAAAAGAAACCTACTGTATTTTTGAGTCCAGAAATATGTGTCAAATAAGCCACTTGTGCCTAAAATGCCTTTCATTGTGTTTTACAATCATTTACACAAATGGGGTTTATTATTAACCTTCCCTGGAGTGATGTTTCCTGTCTCAAACCCATCAGCTCTCTTTCCAGCACAGAAGTGGAGCTCTGCTGACTGCTGCCACAGGTGGGATCTGCTCTGGGTGGGGACTGACGACGCACCTCCCGGCCTCAGCTCCGCCCAGCTTTCCCAGGCGGGCAGTGCCCAAGGTTGGGGGCCACCCAGCCACCAGGTGTGAAAGCCAGACCCATTCTCGTGTGCTTCTCTGTACCTCTCCAAGGGCCAGTAGTCCCTACTGGCTAGAAATAGAATTATCTGCTGCTGACTCCGAGAAGAAAAGCTTAAGAAAATTTTCAGACACTTAAAAAAATTTTTTTTTAAATGTTTATTTATTTTCTGAGAGAGAAGGAGACACAGAATCCAAAGCAGGTTCCATGCTCCGAGCTGTCAGCGCAGAGCCCAACATGGGGCTCAAACCCATGAATGGTGAGATCATGACCTGAGCTGAACTCAGATGCTTAATTGACTGTGCTACCCAGGTGCCCCCAGACATTTTTTGAGAGTAAGGGGGATGCTCACTGGAGGAGATGCTAGGACAGGAGTCATAAACCTAGACGTACGGCCACTCTAATTACAGATCTAATGTGAAAAACAGAACTTATTGAAGATAATACAAGAAAATATTAATGATCTTGATTTAAGGAAGGATTTCTACAAAAAAGATATAAAAAGCACCAACTGTAAAGGAAAATATTGATATATTCAACTACTCTCAAGTCAAGAACTTCCCTTTATCAAGATACCATTAAAGGGGTCAAAAAGCATGTCCCAGAGCAGAAGGTATCTGCAAATGTGTAACCAACAGAGGGCTAGGATCCAGAATATAGAAAGAGCTCCTGCCAACCAGCAAGAAAAAGACAAACGTCTAAATTGGGAAAACGTAAGGGACCTGAAAAGGCACTTAAAAGAGGAAATACAAACGGCTAATAAGCTTATGAAAAAGTTCTGAGCAGGGGAATACAAATTGAACCCACAAGGAGACGCCTACCACATAGGCCAGGTGGAAGTATAGGTTGGTGCCGTCACTGGGGAGGTCGGTCTGACATTGTCTAGCAAACCTGAAGATAGGCATGCCCTGTGGTCAGTAGTGCCTTTGCTAATACCCACACCAGCAGCACGTACGAGAACGTTCTCAGCAGCACCGTTTCTCACGGCCCGCGGTATCCATCAGCAGTAGGACAGATAAATGAATGTGACATAGTCCTACAGTGGAATATCACTGGTAACAAAGAATGAATGAAGGACAGCCAGATGCAACAACGTGGATGAGTCTTGAACATACGGTGAATAAAAAAAAGCCAGACTCAGACCCAGAGGAGTACATACGATCTCTTTTATATGTGAAGTTCAGAAATAGGCACGAATTTAATTGTAACGTTTGAGGATATATGTTTATGGTAAAAATAAAAGATAAGTGGTTACCATAACGTTACCATAAAAACCAGGATGTGGATGCCTTTGGAGCACCACAGGGACCTGCTGAGGCTTTGGGAATCCTGCCAGCGTTTCACTTCTTGACCTGGGCCGTGGTTACACAAGTTTTGCTTTATGATAATGCACAACACGTATGCCTCAGTCTCCTCTGTTATGTTTTACAATATAAAGAGGTTTTTTTAGGGGCGCCTGGGTGGCGCAGTCGGTTAAGCGTCCGACTTCAGCCAGGTCACGATCTCGCGGTCCGTGAGTTCGAGCCCCGCGTCGGGCTCTGGGCTGATGGCTCAGAGCCTGGAGCCTGTTTCCGATTCTGTGTCTCCCTCTCTCTCTGCCCCTCCCCCGTTCATGCTCTGTCTCTCTCTGTCCCAAAAATAAATAAACGCTGAAAAAAAAAAAATTAAAAAAAAAAAAGAGGTTTTTTTAAAAGGACGCATGGTAAAAGCAACTGTGCTAGCTTTATATGAATGAGATAACTTACCAGTGACAGCATCCCGCGGGATGTTTTTCAATGTCATAGTTTGAACGGTCCAGAAAAAAAGACAAGATGATGTGCCCTGGAAATCTGTCCGAGAGCTCAGAGTGAGCCCTGGCATGATGGTGACACCGTGGTGATAGCAGCATGAAAAGAAGTTTGAGTCACCTCTAGAAAAGTAAGAGTAAAAAACATTTTAAAAAATAATTCTTACGTGCATCTGGGATTTGAAACGTGTACATAAAATCAAGTTAAGCGGTGCCTGGGTGGCTCAGTCTGTTAAGCGTCCAACTCTTGATTTCAGCTCAGGTCATGATCTCACTGTGGGATCAAGCCCCAAGTCAGGCTCCATGCTGGGATTCTCTCTTGTCCTCTCTCTCTGCCCCTCCCTGGCTTGTGCTCTTGGTCTCAAAGTAAATATAGACTTAAAAAAAAAAAAAAGAAAAACAGCTTAATAAATGTTGTAAGTTGACATCCATTTCATTTTTATTCTCAAAAAGTTGAGCCCAAGTCAGCCACATCTTTTTTTTTTAATTATTTATTTATTTAGAAGGGGGGAGGAGCAGAGAGAGACAGGGAGAGAGAGAATCCCAAGTAGGCTCTGCACTGTCAGCGCACAGCCCAACCCAGGGCTTGATTCCACGAACCGTGAGACCATGCCCTGAGTCAAGATCAAGAGTCAGACACATGGGGCGCCTGGGTGGCGCAGTCGGTTAAGCGTCCGACTTCAGCCAGGTCACGATCTCGCGGTCCGTGAGTTCGAGCCCCGCATCAGGCTCTGGGCTGACAGCTCAGAGCCTGGAGCCTGTTTCCGATTCTGTGTCTCCCTCTCTCTCTGCCCCTCCCCCGTTCATGCTCTGTCTCTCTCTGTCCCAAAAATAAATAAACGTTGAAAAAAAAAATTAAAAAAAAAAATAAAAATAATAGGTTTAAAAGAGTCAGACACTTAACCGACTGAGCCATCCAGGCGCCCCCAGCCGCACCTTTTGTGGGAGCTTCCCTGGGGGAAAGGAGAACACAGTCTGTGTTGGGACAGTCCCAGTAGCTGTTACCGGCTCCATTGGACAGAGCGTGAAGGCATGGAGATCAAGTAATTTGCCAACGTTCACGCAGCTAATTCTCAGCATTCTTGGGCTGCAGAGAAAAAGTGGAAGGGAGTCTGCTGCAGTGGGTATCCTGTGCAACAGCAGGCTGGGAAGACGGGTTCAGCGAACAGCGGGAACAAGGCCCCTGAGAGCCCAGATCACCGTGCAGGTCTTGCCGCAGCGACAGCCTGACAAGGGTGGGGGTGTCGATACTGTTGGCCGTTGCCCCAGCGCCACCCGCCTGCACTGAGCTCTGGATCCCGGATGCTGGTGCCGCTGCCGCCACAGGTGGAATGCATTCCAGTCCGTCTGTCCTTTTTGTCACTCACACAGACCCAAAGTCCCAGGCTCAAGCGTTCAGTTAGCCAGCACCAAAAAGTCCTTTGTCTGTGTCTTAGGGAGTTGGCTTTTGAGGGAGCAAGGATCACACCTTTTAGTGTCCCTATTGATTTCCAGATCTTCCAGGCAACAGAAGGGAGTTCACACACTCAGCAGTCAAAAATTGTCACTTTTAGAGGCAATCAGTAGCAGGGCTCAGCCTGGTGCCCAGGACTACATGAATTTCCACTGTCCCTTCTGTGTTGCTTTGGACCCAGGGGTTGAGACAGGTGGAAAACACCACTCACCAGCAGCAGTGTCCTCACCCCCTTGTGCAGCTGCTGGCATCAGATCCCAGGTGAACAGAAGGCTCTCCCGGCTGTGCTGGAGTGGGGGCTGCAGGTGGGAACCTGCCGAGGTCACCCACACGAGTCAGTTCCAACAGCATTTTCAGTGACTCTCAAGCCTGTTTACTGGCTTGGACAATGTGGGTACAGGTACAAAAAGAAATACTCCAGGGGCCCCTGGGTGTCTCAGTCAGTTAAGCATCTGACTTTGGCTTAGGTCATGATCTCACACCTCGTGGGTTCGAGCCCCACATCGGGCTCTGTGCTGACAGCTCAGAGCCTGGAGCCTGCTTCAGATTCTGTGTCTCCGTCTCTCTCTGCCCCTCCCCTGCTCATGCTCTCTCTCTAAGAAATAAATAAACATTTAAAAATTAAAAAAAAAAAATACTCTAGGCTCCTGCTCTAAAGAACCTGTAGCCTAATCTTGTAAAACATCAGCTGTATGTTACTGCTGCCTTTAATGTAAGATCCTTAATACAGAATTCCTGAATTCCTCTCTCTGGTCCCCTATTGTATTTTCAAGTATATGTTTTAAGGGTGACGTGATCTATGATCCCTTCCCAGTTTATATTTTGCAGTTATTGTCACTCTTTATTCCTAAAAGATGAAGATCGTCAGTTAAACGAAGCTTTAGAGTGTGAACTTTGGGTTGTTTGACAAGCTCCTTCGCTGCCTGGCGTAGTTCTTCAGGCATTGTAAGTGCTCAGTACATGCTGGAGAGTGGTTGGGGGTGGGGCAGGTAGTGGAAGTGATTTGGAGAAAGAGAGAACGAGAATGAATTTGATTTAGGTATGGAGGGGCCTCCATAAGGCACCTAGTATGTCTCCTGAAATGAAATCAAGAACAATTTTATAAAGGGAGATTTCTCCAGAAACCACAAAGGACCAGGGAAGAGACCGGAGCAGGGCAGGATCCCGGACCAGGGCCTCTGGACAGCCAAAAAGGAAGGCAAGCTGGCCCTGAAACCATGCGTGACGTCTCAGCCCGGGTGGAAAGGAGTGAGGTGGACAGTTGTGTGCCTGAGATGGGCCGCTGTAAGGGCCCAGAGCTCTGTCTTTCCGTGACCAAGGACGACCCTGGGGCCTGGGGAGGTCACACTGCCCAGAGCCAGCGGGGATTCACCCCTCAGGCACTTGGCCCCAGGGCCTGTGTTCTTCCTCCCTGCTCTCTACTGCCTCTCAGCAGTTTTCGGACTTCTCTCCTGGGGAGGCATCTTAGAGGCCTGAGGAAAGGAGTGAGGACGTGAGTCCATCGCACGGTGGGAACGTCAAGTGCAACAACTCAGGACCAGCAGGGAGGCAGGGTGGCCGGAGCCCAGGGAGATGTGAGGCTGAGTAACAGCTGGGGGAGCCCAGGAGGAGAGGGCCTTTGGGGTTACGGCGCGGCCAGGCGCTTGCGATGAAACACCTCTGGAAGGTTACCATGAGGCGAGGGTTGTAAGTGCGGCAGACCGGTGATAGATTCTGTCTCACGTCCACTGCTTTCATTAAGTAGGTGTGGCAGACAGACCCCAGAGTGGCCGTCTGACCTCTGCCCCCTCTAGAGGCCCCCGTTCCCCCCCCGCCCCCTCCCCCCACCACTTTGAACGTTTCTTTATTTTTGGGACACAGAGAGACAGAGCATGAACGGGGGAGGGGCAGAGAGAGAGGGAGACACAGAATCGGAAACAGGCTCCAGGCTCTGAGCCATCAGCCCAGAGCCCGACGCGGGGCTCGAACTCACGGACCGCGAGATCGTGACCCGGCTGAAGTCGGACGCTCAACCGACTGCGCCACCCAGGCGCCCCATCCCCCCACCACTTTGAATGTGGGCTGGCCTGTGACTCTTCTGGCTAGTAGAATACTGTGTAGATGTGGGGATTGGCAGATGGGATTAAAGTCCCGAGTCAGTTGATTTTGAGTGAATTGGAAAGGAGATTATCCTGCGTGAGCTTGGGTTAATTAGATAAAAGCCTTTTTAAGAGGGACTTGGTCTTTTCTGAGGCTAGAAACTCTCTCCTGCTGCCCTTGTAGCAGCCATGCCCTGCAAACAGCCATGTTGTGAACGGCCTCTGGGGAGGGCCACGTGCCAGCGGACCTCAGGCAGCCTTTAGGGTCCGAGGGCGGCCAACAGCCAGCAAGAAGCCGGGTCTCTCAGGGGCGCCTGGGTGGCTCAGTAGGTTAAGCATCCGACTTCAGCTCAGGTATGATCTCAGGGTTCGTGAGTTCAAGTCCCGGGTTGGGCTCTGTGCTGACAGTTCAGAGCCTGGAGCCTGCTTTGGATTCTGTGTGTCTCTGCCCCTCCCCTTCTCGTGTCTTGTCTCTCTCTCGCTCAAAAGTAAATGAACATTAAAAAATAAAGAAGAAGTTGGGGTCCTCAGTCACCAGCTGCAAGGAGATGAATCTAGCTAACAGTTTGAGTGGGCCGGGCAATGAATTCTTCCCCTCAACTTTGAGGGGAGGATACAGCCTGGTGACACCTTGGTTGTGGGCTTGTGAGACCCCGAGCAGAAGACCCGGCTGAGCCCGTCCCGAGCTCCTGACCAGGACACCGTGAGATGATAAATGTGTGTTGTTTTAAGCCGCTAAATCTGTGGTCCTTTGTCGTGTAGCATAGCACACGAGTACAGTAGGAGATTCTTAACATTACATATATATGTGTGTTGTTTTCCCCCTGATTAGAAAGCAACCCTTGGCACTCGTTTCTGTCAGTGTAAGTAGAAACGGGTAAATGCTGGGGACCAAGGAACAAAGCCCCAGAAAAAGCAGGAACCATTGGTGCTGGTGACTATTCACGAGAAAGGGCAGGTGCGTGTCCCAGAGCTCACACACAAAAGCCGGCAGTGAGCAGGCTTCGCAGAGTGCTCCCGGGGAGGTAATCCATCACCCGAGTGCCCTGAAGACATCACGTGAGGATTTGATCCTTCATTTCTGGACAATAAAATTTCTAGGGGCCTTGCTAATTTTAATACGATGCAAATAAGGCAAACGTAAATTGTTAATAATGCTAACAGATGTAGTCACTATTTTGTAGCGACAGGACTAGGTTAATGAATCATAAAAAGTGAAAGGTGGGTTTTGGAATACCACCCAGCAAGACTTTAAGAATGCATTGTTTTGGGGCGCGTGGGCAGCTCAGTCAGTTGAGTGTCTGACTCTTGGTTTTGGCTCAGGTTGTGATCTCGCAGTTCATTGGTTCGAGCCCCACATCGGGCTCTGTGCTGGCTGCTGATAACCTGCTTGGGATTCTCTCTCTCTTTCTCTCTCTCCCTCCCCTACTCACACTCTCTCTAAAAATAAATTTAAAAAAAAGTGGGGGGGGGCACCTGGGTGGCTTAGTCAGTTGAGCATCTGACTCTTAATTTTTGATTTCGGCTCAGGTCATGATCCCAAGGGTCATGGGATGAAGCCTCGCATTGGGCTTTGCTCTGAACATAAGATTCTCTCTAAAAAAATAATAATTAAAAATAAAATAAAAATGCATTGTTTTAGGGGAGACATAAGGTTACAAAGGACTAAAACCCATTTGAAGGGTGTGGGCTATCTGAATCTGGCCAACACAACAAATGACATTTCTATAAAGCAACTTTAGTCTGATGGCCTAGTTCCAGCCCTTGACAAGAATCCATCTGTAACCAAAATGCCTTAACTCAGCTGGTTTGAGATGGAATTGTTTTTCTCTGGGGCCTTTAACCCTGGTAAGATATCAAAATAAATATAGCTGTAACCCTAGAATGATATTTTTTAAAAAAATAAAGGAAATCATGAAGATGATATTGATGATTTTTTATTTGTTTTGAAATTGAAATTCAAATATAAATTTGAAATTTATTTATTGATTTTTTAAAGGTTTATTTTTTATTTATTTTGAAAGAGAGCACGCGTGTGCAAGTAGGGGAGGGGCAGAGAGAGAGAGAGAGAGAGAGAGAGAATCCCAAGCAGGCTCTATGCTGCAGGCCTAGAGCCCGATGTGGCGCTCGAACTCCCGAACCATGAGATCATGACCTGAGTGGAGATAAGAGACGCTTAACCAACTGAGCCATCCAGGCACCCTTGTAATTGCTTTTTAGATATAGAAAAAAAGAGAAAGATTTGTAAAATTTCATTCATAAGAGCTTAAAATTGAGCATTAAAAGTACAGGGGGTGTGGGTGTCGTCTCGTGCCAGGCGCTCTGGGACAGGAACCTCGTCAACAAGGGAAGGGATCTAGGTTCCGGAATCTGAGTGTGGAACCTGGCCTTCCAACACACAGGGAAGTTTATTCTCTTGTAGTAAGAGGATGGAGATCAATCATGGGCATCTCCGTGGAGATGCAAAGATCTCCAAGTGAAAAAAGCAAATTGCACAACAAAACATCGAGTGTCCATGAGAGGGAAAAGTCAACCCTAGTGAATCACATATGCGTGTTAACTAGTGGGAAGGGAAGGGATGATGAGATTCGCCCTAAGCCCTCCATGTGATGCCTGTGGGGGCAGAGGGACTGTCCTTTTCTTCACCTGATGTCAGTGCAGGGTCCCGGGCAGCATCTGGTGCTCAGGGCCAGTGGCCACATTCTGCTGCTGGACGCTCCCCCGGTGCCGCACGCTGCCTCAGCCACCTCTCACAAAAACCTGATGAAGTCGTTATTACCCCATTTTACAGGTGAGGAAGCTGAGTCATAGGTGGGCTCCTAGTTAGTAGGTCAAGGAAATGGAGGCCTACAATCCGGACCGCTTGACCTCCCGGAGCCTGTGTGCTCAATCAGAAAACCGCAGGAGAGCGCCCTGCCTCCCTGATTCTCTAGCTGGGGAGGATGACCCGTAGGAAACAATACCAGTCAGCTCAGGTTCCCAGGAAAACATGCCAAATGGGTGAAGTGGGGGCTCGGAGGAGGGAGGAAAGACCCCATGTGGGGAGTGCTTCCCACAGGGCCATGAGGTCTCGGACGATACACCGAAGAACTGGGGTTTTATGCTGCAGGTGGTGGGGAGCCATTGAAGGTTTTAAGCAAGGGGAGCTATTACACGCTGCTGAGCACAGTGGCTCCCAAGGGTGATTCTTCCGTGCTTGGTATGAGGGTGCAGAGGGAGTAGAGGCTGGGACACCCTAGGGAGGCTTCCAGGTGACAGAGGCCAGGACCAGTAACCTTGAGCTGGACAAGAAGGTTGTGTAGCCTTTGTGTGTGTGTGTGTAGAGAGAGAGTGAGCAGGGGAGGGGCAGAAAGAGAAGGAAAGAGAGAGGGAGAGAGAGAATCCATGCAGGCTCCACACTGCACTCTGTCCGTGCAGAGCCTGATGTGGGGCTCGAGCTCACCAACAGTGATAGCATGACCTGAGCCAAAATCAAGAATCGGATGCTTAACCGACCAGGCCACCCAGATGCCCCAGGTTATGTAGCCTTTAAAAGAAAGACCTCACAATTACATCTCAGGCTGGGGGTTTTTGTTTTTATAAAAAGGACAGGCTGTAGGTCCTTGTTCCTATACATAGGCGTACAGGAAGGGGACGTGTCTGTTCCGCAGGCGTCTTCTCTGACACCAGAGAAGACCAAAGGTTGCATTATAGAAAGTGCCAAAGGCCAAAAATTATTCTACAATATCCAGTTTTGCTCGCTCTAGTGATGTGAACTTCAGATTAGAGCTCAGATTGGAAAAAGGATTCTTTAGGCGATGTGGTATGTGGCCAGCAGCGAGGAACTGGTCCGCATGTCACACGCCCATTATGACCTCTGACCCGCAGTGGCCAGCTGAAGTGCTGATAGCACGGGACGTGCCCTGGGCGGAGTGGACCCTGTCTGCTCCTCCCACCAGCCCTTGCTTTTCTGGATCCCGACACCGGCTTTTGCACAGCCCCCGGGCACCCCCTTTCTCTTAGGTCTACACTGGATCCCCAGAAGGAATTTGACCAAGGAAAGTCAGGAAAATAACCCACAGGAAGGAAGCAATGACGGTCTCATGTGAAGGGCGCTCAGTTCCTGGAATTTAAAGGGGGCCACTCTGGCCAGATGGATATGGCTACAATCCTTGCTCCACCTGTCCCTACTGACACTTTGCAGGACACAGGACAAAACCGGACCCTGGCCGTTTGTCTTTGGCGTCTGTCACATTTGGTCCTTACCCGGCCAGCCCTACAGTTCCTACCTCTCCTAAGTCACGGATTTGATCAAAGATGCCCTTGGCAGTGGTATTAGATGGTCTTCGTCCTACCTCCCAGAGGCAAAATCTGGTGGGTGGCACCTCCAGCCTCTCCCTAATGGCAGGACTCCATTCTCAGAACCTGAGAATCTTGGAACAGGGCAGGATTGTGAGACTGCATTCTGTCCCCCACGTGGTTCCTCCCGGGCTTCCCTGCCCCACGATGGCTCCTCCCCCGTGGCCTTCTCCATGACTGCTTCATGTCAGCCACTGCCTGTCTTCTCCTGGAGCACAAGGGGGCTGTCTCCGGCCCCGTCCTCAGGCTCCCTCCCCACGCCCAGGGGCAGCTCGCCGAAGCTAGCCATGACCACGGTGCAAGCGGCAGGTAGGGGCCACTGGACAGGGCGGGCTGGCCAGAGGAGAGGGTGGAGGGGCTGGAGAAGGAGGAGAGGGGATGAGGATGGGCGGGTCTTTGCAGCAGAGGTGGCCCCTCTCCTTGGGGACTCCCGCCCGCTCAGCCCTCCCAGGCCTCCTGGTTTCACAGAGCTCCTTACCGACACCATGTCAAAGCCTTGGTCCCTTCTGCTTTACTCTGTGACCTGCAGGAGAAGCAAGCTCTGGGTGTCACTGGCAAAACAGAATAAGGACAGAGAAGGGAGGCCAGAACCCTCGGAGGCTCTGCAAGGGGCTGTGAAACTCACCGGCTGGGGCAGCTTATGGAGGTCCCCCCGACCTAAAAAGGTGGCCTCTCATCTCCACTTGGAAATGGCCATTTGCTTCCCCCCAGCCAAAGAAGATACCCAGTTGTCATAAATTCAGTGCTCTGGTAAATGGTAACAAGCTTACCTTGGTTTCTCTTTTCTGTCGCAAATTAAACAGTGACAGATGTCAAAGGGAAATCCCTTCTGTAAATCTGAATAATTGTGATTGACCTCTGGGAGAGGGTAGAAGAGTCTGGGAGGTACACTGTTTTCCCTGAATGATGCCCTGTAATCACACTGCGTGAGATCCCAAAAGGCTTGAATCTTCTTCATGGACGTCTTCCCTGTGTTCTGGGCACTCTTGACTTTTTAAAACCAGGAATGTCTTTCTGGAATGATCCAGACCTATTCCTAGCCTGAAGGGGGACGCACTTCATGGCCTATGGGCCAGAGTGCAGATCCGGAGGCGGGGGGATCTGGTTTGAATCCTTACTGGGCACATGATCTTGACAAGTGACCTTGAGGTCAACAGTTAATGGAGCACCTACTGTTCCAGGCACTGGAGACACAGGGGTAAGACACTATCCCGGCCCACGGGGGGGGTTCTGTGGGCCCGACTTAGTGGAGAGATTGGCTTTTTCCTTATATGTAAACTGGGAGTAATAAAATCTGAGGATTGTGGTCCTGACGTGGGTAACATGAATCGCAACCTAGCACCCGGCACAGAACAACGTGACAAAGGTTGGGTTTCTCCCTGTGAGTCCTGTTGAGAAATGGGGATTCTATCATTGTGGAAGGTGATGAGGTAAACGTGGCCCCCACAGAGGAGCCATTGTAATAGTTCTGGAAGAATGCTTGAAGTCTTAGTCTAAAAAAGCCTGGCTTACGAAGGCTAAGTGACCAGTTTAGGCTTGAGAGCTGTTCTCTGTGTGGAAATCTGGGTGGGCACTAGCTGTGCCAGCCTCAGCCCACTTCCTCGTGTGCCGCCCTCAACATCCAAACTTGGCTGCCGTTTTCTTGGACTTTTCCCTACCCCCAACCAAGAAGACCTGGGCGGGGCTTAGTCAGTTAACCATCTGACTTCACCTGAGGTCATGATCTCGTGGTTTGTGGGTTCGAGCCCCGCATCAGGCTCTGTGCTGACAGCTCGGAGCCTGGAGCCTGCTTCCGATTCTGTGTCTCCCTCTCTCTCTGCCTCTCCCCCACTTATGCTCTGTCTCTGTCTCTCTCTCAAAAATAAATAAACATAAAAAAAAAAAGTTTGTAAAAGCACTCTGAACATGGTGGCGATAAAAGGCGTTAAATCAGTTTTGCATGTGGTCACCACAGATGGGTCTGACTTCCGAGTTTTCTCCTGTTACTGGTCTAGCCCATCAGTTATAGCCATTAATACTGAACTGCTTTTCAGGGGTATTGAGAACAGCTACTTGGAAATTTAGCTAGAGACCTGCTCTCCAGAATTTGCTCTTTGTTCTTATGAGAACTGCTAGAAAATGTTGACCCAAAGACCTTTCCTGTTTCAGTGTATGAATGTGTTCTCTCAGGTCTGCCTATGGAGCGAGGGCCACCTCTTAGAGAAGGGAGGGTGTAGTATGGATTTAAATCTATGAAACACATGTGCTTAATTTATAAAATATTTAGAAATATTTGCCTACCAGAATTGTAAGGCTTATCACAGGCTTACCAGAAAACTTAAAACTCAGTGTTTATCTAAGATAAACATTTAGCAAATATTTGGTGAGAGCCTTCTCTGAGCCAGGCACTTGTAATTGGTTACAGCCTTGGGTTTTGAAATGATATTTGCTGCTGCTGCTTTTTTTTTTTTTTTTTTTTTTTTTTTTATACCACAATCCCAGCCATGTGAGATGCTAGTTTCCTGAATGTCCAAGACACTCACGTGATGGGTTATCAGCACTTTTCAAAGTCTGCGAAAAAGGGCATGATCCTTGTTTTGGTTTCCTCTGGGTACAGCTGGGGAGAGTCCTCGGTGACTGTCAAGGTCTGGAGGACGGCGGCACCTCCCCGGCCCGACCGGGTCCCCTACAGAGCGCTCCTGGTGAAGACGTGTACACATAGCAGTTAAGTGAGCAGTTACTTTTATGGAAATGGCAATACTGAAGAATTTTTTTCGATGTACACACACGGACGTGCCGGGTTTCAGCCATCTGTAAGATGTGCACAGAGGAAGTGATGTTCCAAGTCTTCTTGCACAGGAACGTATTCGTGTTAACATCAGCGGCCGCTGGCTTTCCTTGTGCACTTTGCACGAGAGCTGTGCACAGTGATCGTTAGTGGCCTGAGTGCTGATGTGGGCTTGGCGACCTTGGAAAAGTTACGGGACCCCTCTGTGCCTTGGTTTTCTCATCAAGCAGTTGGGGCTGTCCAAGTCTACTTCATGGGATGGCCCCGAGGATGAACTGAGATATCAACTGTGTTGTAGGTGTTTAAAAATTCAACCAAGTGGGGCTCCTGGGTGGCTCAGTCGGTTAAGCGTCCGACTCTTGATTTCGGCTCAGGTCATGATCTCACGGTGGTGGGATCAAGCCCCACATTGGGCTGTGCTGTGGACGTGGAGCCTGCTAGGGATTCTCCCTCCCTCCCTCTCTCTCTTTCTCTGCCCCTCCCCCATGTGCTTACACACTCTCTCTCTCTCAGAAAAAAAAAAAAGAAACCCGAGTATATGTAAAGATCAATTTGACTTTATTTTGTGACTTGTGAGTCGGGCAGCATCCCATCCGGCACATAGAAGGGAGCTCGGAAGGGGCACCCAGGTGGCTCAGTTGGCTAAGCGACCAACCTCGGCTCAGGTCATGATCTCACAGTTCGTGAGTTTGAGCCCCGCATCCAGCTCACTGCTGTTGGCACAGAGCCCACTTCAGATCCTCTGTCCCCCTTTCTCTCTGCCCCTCTCTGCCCCTCTCAAAAATAAAATAAAGCATTAAAGAAATAGGGCCCCCGGGTGGCTCAGTCGATTGAGTGTCCGACTTCAGCTCAGGTCATGATCTCATGGCTCGTCGGTTCGAGCCCCACGTCAGGCTCTGTGCTGACAGCTCGGAGCCCAGAGCCTGCTTCGGGTTCTGCGTCTCCCTCTCTCTCTGCCCATCCCTTGCTCGTGCTAAACATTACAATTTTTAAAAAACATTAAAAAATAAAAAAGGAGCTCGGGAGAACCTGCACAAAATGGGAGACTTTTACAGGCAGAGGGGGAAAGGCAGGGAGGGAGTGGGTTACCTCCCCTTTGGGGGATAGAAGGATTCTGCCACGTGGATCACCTCACTACTGCCGGCCAGGATGTTCCAGATTGACTGGTTTAAAACTGCACTCCTGCCAAGGGTTGAAACTGCAGTTTGGCTAGGTAGTTAAGTCTTGGTTTGCTGACATGGGGCTGAGCACAAGTGACTCCGTTTGGGGCCTTTTTATCTGGTTTTTGTCACATAGTTTATTCCTGGTCTCCCTTTGAAGTCAGCATCTCTGACCTCAGTCAGCTCTTCCGCTGCCTTGCGGTCAGACCCTGATTCCGTAGCCTGGCCGCACACCCATTCTCCTCAGTGACTTCCCTACTTTCTCTTCTCTCCTGGAACTCCGACACCCCTCCCCTATCCTCGGTCTCACTGCTGCCCTTGCTTCCTGTGTCATATGGAAAACAGAAGCAGGCAGAAGACAGCACCCGCCTTCGTCCCCCTCACGGGCACCCGCGCGCTCTACCTTCTCCCGTTCCTGTGGGTGACTCTGGGATCCCAGCAGGGGCTGCGCCGCCATCTACCGGGCACTGGACCCCAGCTCCTTCCGCCACCCCTCCTCTTTCTCCCACATCCTCCCTCTTCCTACTTTATACACATGCTGTTACTTTCCTTCTGCCCAGAACACAAGCGAACACGCCAAGCTGGTCCTTCTGGTCCCACAGCTAACTCTGACCCCCGTCCGGGCTCTGCTCACCTCCCGGACGTGCCCCCTCCAAACACTGCTGCGCCACCTTGCCCATCTCACCCCCGTGGCCTTGACCCTGCTCATTTCCCCCCTGTGGCACTCCCCATTTTCTAACACTGCCCCCACCCCATTGCAGTGTAGCCCCACAAGGCAGGATGCTGCCAGTTTTGTGGCATCCTGGGCAGGGTGTGTGCTCCATGAATACTTGAGGAGTGGGTGATCGGCCGTCAGCCACTACGATCGTCTCAGATCTTTATCACAAGGCTAATGCTTTATAGTTACTTTCCTGCCTCGCCTTTCTTTGGTTTGGTGTTTCTTGGGGATTTGCGTGCACAAGTCAGCCTGTGCGAGCCTGCAGACGGCTTTGTCTGATTCACATCCGTGTTCGGGCGATACTGTCGCCTGAGCCAGAAACCTGAGCATCACGAGTGTTCCACAACCATCCAGGAGGTGACCAAAGCTCAATGGACTCTTGACCTCTCTCACACCTTTCCTGGTCCCTAGGGCCAAGTCAGCGCTAGCATTCTAGACGGGACTTCTGCCCTTGTACTCTTGGGGCACCCAGGGCTCTTGGGCCCCTCTAACCCTCTCACTGCACTGCCATTGTGAGTTTACTGGCTGGCTCCCTACCAGACTGCTCCTTCTGTGTGTCCCATCTTTGCCCCTCCCCCCACCCCCCAGGCCTTCTGTGGCCTGTGGGATAACAGGTCACACTCAACTTGCTCAAGAATTAAGGAGCAGGACCTGTTTTGTGTCTGTGAGCAATGTTTACCAGAGTGATGTTGGGAAATCCCAAGCCACATCCTCTCATTCACGAATATGGATTTCCAAGCTGGGGGGTGGGGGGAGGAGGAATCAATTATTGGAGGAAAAGGGAGCCAGAGGGTAAGGATTTTGTGGAGTTTGATTAGCAAACAAAGGCACGTGAGGAAGGGAGAATTAACCCGGGAAATTGAAGGGACATCTGCCGATTTACCTGCAGTCCAATGAGAAATGACCTCACCAGCTACCTGCTACTACATTGGCACGGTTGGGTGTTGGGGAAGGACGGGGGACCCCGTATGGGTGTGCACAGCCGAGAGTGTTAACAGGCTTGACCTAAGCCCACGTTTCACTGGTCGATGAGGTTGGGGATGCACCCCTGTTTTTCCCTGGTGGGGGCTCTTGTCCTGTGGAGCCATTTCTCCCACAGGCCAGGACCTCTGCTGGCCCCAGAGCCCTGGCCCCTCTGCAGTCTCTTTCCTTGACCTGGCCCTCCCTGGATGCTAGCCAGACCCATCCCTCGTTCCGCCCCACAGGATGCTGGGATGATGGTGACCGGTTCAGGAGATAAAAGGTGGGGATGGGCTTTGAGCAGTCACACTTGTGACAGAGAAGATGGTCTCTTCGGAGAAATTCAAAATAGGCTGGGGTCTCAGATTTCCTTTGTCCTCGCGCTGGATCAAACTGCAGGTCACGTAAAAGAGGCTGGGAAACATCTAATGCTACAGAAGGCCCTGGAAAGGCCTAGAGGAGCTACAAATTCAGATCTTTATTTTTTAAGTTTTTTACAAACCGATTAAGCATTAGCAGGTGACGGGGAAAATGCTTCTTTGAGGGAACCCAACCGAGTGGTTGGTCTTTGCGCCAAGTTTAGGCCACTCCCCTTGTCTGAGCCTCTGTCCCCGGCCCGGGCCCGTAAATCAGGGCTAATAAGTACCTCCCGGGTTGTTGTGCCGATGAGTGAAACCGAGGAACAACCGGAACAGTGCTTGTCACGTAGGAGGTGCTCAATAGCTAGGGTTTTGTCCCCAAATGGGGAGTTATTTGTAATCAGTGGCCGCAACTCCTAGAAATGATCTAATTTGTCAAGACGAAAATCGAGGGAATGAGCATCAGCCGAGCAGGAGCAGGCAACGTTCAGATGCGCGCCCTGCTTCTTCCCGCAGGGGTTTGAGCTTCCATTGACCCCGGCCGCGGCCCTGATTGGGATCCGGGGTCACTCGGAACGCGGAGCCCCTCCCCCCACCCCGCTCCTTTGCCCAGGATAGATAACAGCCGGGGGACTCGCCCATCCTGGACCCTCCTCCAGGCCGCCCCGGGTCCCTGCCCTTCCCCGTGGTGAATGGGCTCGGGCCATCGGATCTCCCGCCTACCACCGGGGTCTCCGCTAGGAGATGGGTGGGGCCGACCCCGGCTCTGGAAGGGGCAGGGTCCGCGGGCCATAAAAGTCACGACCCAAGTGCGGCACCTCCCCCCAGCCCCCTGTGCGGCGGGCAGTCTCCTCGCGGTGGGAGGTCTGGGGGCCGCGGAAGCGGCGCAGGGCAGAGCGCTGGGTCAAGGCGGCGGGCGGCCTAGCGGGTGGCCCGGGGCGGGCGCGGCCCCTTTAAGACGCCGCGCCGGCCCCGCCCCGCGCCGCACCCCCAGCCGGGAGCTGCGCCACGTGACCCGGGTCTTGTGACTGGCCGGGGGGGAGGCGCGGAGGGGAAGCCCGCGGCGCCCGCCTCCGAGAGGGGCCCAGCCCCGCAGCCGCCGTCGCTGCCGCCGCCGCCCGCGAGGAGCGGGTCCCGCCGGCGGGTCCGGGCGTCCGCGCGAGTCCGAGCCGGCGCGGGAGCCGGAGTCCGAGCGGGAGTCCGGGCGGGAGCCGGGCCGGGCGCGGTGGGCGCCGCCCGCCATGGACCACAAGCCCCTGCTGCAGGAGCGGCCGCCCGCCTACAACCTGGAGGCCGGCCAGGGCGACTTCGCGTGCGGCCCGCACGGCTACGGTGCCATCCCCGCCGCGCCCCCGCCGCCGCCCTACCCCTACCTCGTCACAGGTGCGCCCGGCGGGCGGGGGCGGGGGGGCGCCGGGAGCAAACTTTGGGCTCCGTGCTGTGGCGACCTTTAACCCCGAAACCAACTTTTCTCCGGACGCGGCGGCGGCGGCGGGGGGCGCGGCCCGGCCGTGCTCGGCGGGGGGGGGGGGGGGGGGGGGGGGGGGGGGGGGGGTCCCCGCGCGGGTGCTGCCGAGGAGCCTCCCCGGGGCCGGGAACGCGAGCCGGTGGGGACGGGGGCGGCGGGTGAGGCTCCCGCAGCGGGATCCCGCCGTGCGGCCCTCTGCCTACCCGGGGGCGGGATTCGCGAGCACCAGGCAGGCCCTTCTCGGGGACGCGCCACGGCCGTCTTGCCAATTAACTTCGTTAACCAGGTGCCGTCTGCAAGTTTGCACCCGGTTAAGCCCGTCGCGGGCTCTCGGCGAAGGCGGCTGTCGTCTTGTTTTTGGAAAGGATAAGTGGGGGGAGGTCGGGGGGAAAGGTAGGAGTAGTCCTCACGCTTCCCAGATTTCCTCCCTGCCTCCTTCTCACGTGCCTTCCTGCCCACAGGGATACCCACCCACCACCCCAGGGTCTACAACATCCACAGTCGAAATGTCACCAGGTATCCTGCCAATTCTATCGTTGTCGTTGGAGGCTGCCCGGTCTGCAGGTATGTCACCGCCCGGGGGCTGTCCCCCCCCCCCCCCCCCCCCCCCATCCCGAGAACACACACCCAGAATCTCAGAGAGGCGGACTCGTTCGGAAGTGGGCTAGTCTTGTCTCGGGACAAGCTACTGACCTGCGGTGTGGGGGAGAGAGGGTTCTTTTGTCCTTAGATCTAAACACGTCGCACGGGTCATAGGGGAGGGGTTCACTTTCCTGAGGAGAGTGCTTTTGGGGCCACCGAGTCCCAAATGAGTGGGATGTAGAAATGTTAATGTCTCATGTCCCTGGTTCTAGGACGTGTAAGTTTGCTTTGCAGTTGATTCTGGAAGGTGGTGAAAGGTTTCATTTTGCTGGGAAGGGGCAGCTAGGAAAGCCCCAGTGGCCAGTGTGTTCAAGCAGCCGGAGGGTCCAGGAGGCCAGGGGAGCACCCTCCTTGAGGGCTGCTTCATCCCCTGCAGGGCGGTCAGCTGGAGGAGGACAGAAACACCGGGCTTCTTTGGGGCAGGAGCGATTTTTCCGTATTCTCAAACCAGAGCCTCTGGAGTTTGGCAGGTGTCTGTAGGAGTCAGACTCGGGTAAGACTTGGTCCTTGCCCTTGGTTGATGCGAGAGAGTCCAGGTCAGCCTCTTGAGTGGGAGGAGGAAGTTGGAAGTCTCAGAGATGGAATTGAGAAACACTGGTTTACACTTAGGCTTCGTGTCACAGGTGTATCTGGAAGGCCCAGGGTGGAGTCAAGGGGAAGTTAAAGGTTTCAGAGTCACAGGGGTAACGAGTGGGGGGTGAGTGCCGTCCAGGAGGGGGGGGCATCGCAGAGATGAGGAGAGGAGGGGGACTCCCAGAGCCAACTGAGTACTTAGTAAAGAGGGCTGTGGGCAGGGGGCCCTGGGGCCGTGGGCTGGCCACGTGCCTCGTATGTAAACTCAGAACAGGCATCTCTCTTTGTTTTCTGGGTTTTTCAAGTTTATTTATTTACTTGGAGAGAAAGGTTGAACATGTGAGCCAGGGAGGCTGGGAGAGAGATTCCCGAGCAGGCTCTGCACCATCAGCTCGGAGTCAGCGCTGGGCTGACCTGGGGCTCAGACTCACGAAGCACGAGATCACGAGATCACGACCCGAGCCAAAACCAGGAATCCAACACTTAACTGGCCCAGCCACCCGGGCGCCCCTCGGAACAGGCCCCTCTGATGCGCCTTTGGAGGACACGGAGGGGGCGGGTGGAGGGCCAATGACCTGCACCCTCCTGACCGCCCTTCTCTTCTTGGGCACCTGGGGGCGTCACAGCTGTTGGGGTTTAAGGGCCCAAGGGTGGGAAGAAGGCCTGTGGCCTGGGCGCAGGTGGGTGAGGGGAAACCCGCTGTATTTGGCTTTGAGGCGGTCCCGGGTGCTCAGAGCCCTGGCTGCTTGCACAGTGCTGTCCCCACTTGGGCCAGCTGGAGGATTCCAAAGGCCTATTTTTGGGTGGGAGAATTGAGTGATCTCCCAAGTTTAGGGAGTGGTGTCAGGCCAGCAGACTAGAGGGGGGTCGGGGGAGGGGGTCTGTCTGGAGCAGAGCGGTCTGGGATTTCCTGGCCTCCACGCTACGTCCGAGTGTTCTGTCCCAGTGCCCAGCCTGCTGGAGGAACTGGGTTCAGATCCTGGCCCTGTTTTCCCTTCTGGGAAACGGGAGCATCTTGGGATGCTCTCTGAAGCCCCCTTCCTGGCCCTCGTGCCTGTGCACAGACCAGCAGCAAGGCCCACGTGGCTGCTGCCAGATGGGGAGGACTTTCCCTGGGGTGGGAGCTCTGTCATTTTGGGGGCCAGTGGCTTCTGCTGCCTCGGGTCCCAGAGCCCCAGTCCTGCAGAATCCCGATCAAGGTCAGGCTGCCTGAAGGCTGAGGTGCGGGACTCCTGTGTTGGAGACAGGCTTCTTTCTTTCTGTGTGGGGATCCCCGTCCTTCCTCCTCTGGGCGGAAGGCAGCGAGGAGTGGGTGCTCTGAGAGCAAGTCCGGGAACTGTGTTGGGACCACACACGGACTCCCTCTTGGCACATTCCTCTGTGGCCCAAGAAGGATGGATGCCAGAGCTAAGGGCCCCTCCAGCACTTACTTGGGTTCTTCGTGCAAGAGCATCCCTGCCCCCTGCCTGCCCCCTGCCGGCAGCGCCCTCCTGTCTGGGGAGCGGTCCTTTCTGTGCCTCTGCAGCACGGGGGAGTGTGGGGGGGTGGGGGGGGGTGGGGGAAGGGAGGTGGGCAGCGGGAAGGAGGGAGAGTCTGGGTGCTTCCTAGGGAGGCTCTCCTGTGGTTTGAGGAGTGGATGCGTGGCCTTGAGGCCGCTCCTCTCTGGGCAGGATGGAGAGGTGGCCCCTGGGCACGGTGTCTAGAGTTGGGAGACAGGACACTGTCTTGTGACTGTACTTTGTCCCTTTCCGTGCAGCCCGCCAGGCTCTGTCCCCTTCCCTCCCTGGTAGCTTGGCAGCGATTTGCCCAAGTCACACGTCTGTGATTTCTTCTGAGGGAGGCTTGGCGCGAGAGGCCTGTGTCCCTTGTCACTTGGCCATCATCTTAAGCAGCCTGACTCTGTCTTCCCTTTTTAGTCGGCTGCAAGAGAGCTTTTCGTGTGAGCCCAGAGGATGAGCGTGCTCCTTCTTGCCCTGCCCGCCGGGACTGGGTGCCGTCTTGCTCAGCCAGGCCCCCGGGCTCTCCAAAGCTGGGCCTCCCCTGGGGGGGTGTGGGCTGTGCCTGGATCCTGACTCCAGGGAGGTGGCACCGAGAGTCCGGGATACCAGGCCCGGCTGGGTGCACCAGGGGCTGTGCTGGGGTCGCCCGTGGAGAAGGCGCTCTGAGCAGCACGGGTCAAGGCCAGAGCGCGCGTAAAGCAGCAGACGCAGGGCCTGGCCTGCTCTGGGTTCCCCACTGACACCGGCTGGGCGTCCTCGGGTATTTAGTTTCGGGGATAACCAGAGAGGGGGTAGGAGATCTGGGAATGAGTGGGGCCTTGGAAGCCGAGAGAGGCGCCACGAACAGATCAGGGTCAGATGTCGCCTGAAGCCAGCGGTAAGGTGCACGTGGCCTGGGGTGGTCAGCGTGGAGGGGACTGGTGACCCTGGTAGAGCCGGTGGGGGCACAGGCAGGCAGTGAGGGTATGACACGGGACGTGGGGGGACGTGGTGGAGTGTGTGGAGGGGTCCTGAGAGGAAGGGATCTGTGGGCACCGTCTCATCGGTCCTCGGTCCCGGAGGAGGGGGAGTAGCTCCCAGGTGAGCCGGGACTCAGCGGGCCGTGCAGCCCGTGGGAGCACTCGAGGGAGCGTGGGGCCGCCTCCCGTCTGCGGGCCGAGGACCGAGCCGGGGTGGCCCGCGGCACCTCCAGAGGCCGTGGTCGTGGAAGACCCCTTCGCCCCGCCCTGTGATCTGCTCGGGGAGGTGTGAGGCCGTTCAGAGCTGCCAGCAGCCTGTTTGCAGGGGAGGCCCTGGGACCGCAGAAGGCCGGACAGATGCGCCAGGCGGGAGGGTTTGACCTGGGTGGCCGCATGCCGGGGCATCTGCTCCCCACCCCGAGAAGTCCCCACCGCTCCCTTTCCCCACAGAGGCTAGTCCTTCAGGTGAGGGCTGGTCTGGGCACTGCCCCCGGGCTGCGTTCTGCCTCAACGAGTGAGTAGTTGGGGACAAACCGGGGGCGGCTGAACCGGGGGGCGGCTGGAGCTCATGGTACCAGGTCCCCCGGTGGCGGGGAGGGGACTGGGAAGCCCTGGGCGGGGCTGCTGTGAGGAAAGCGGGAGGTGGGGAAATCCGGCACCCAGCCTCGGGACCTCCTGGGACGTGTGGGCTCGGGCCTCCCATGCTGCCGTCCCTTGTGAAGCAGGACCCCCGTGCACGCAGGGCCTCTGTCGTCCTGCCCATCCAGCGCGTCACCCAGGCCCGCTCTGGATAGATGGCGGGCGGCCCCTCTCTCCATAGGATGAGTCAGACATCCAATAAGCATTTTCAGCATTTGTCAAGTTCCTTATTTCCCCAACTTCCCTGACCCCCCCCCCCCGCCCCGCCCCTGCCGGCCACCCAACCACACACACCCACACCCACATACAACCACACAATCTGTTGCTCAAGAATGGGGGCGGGGCCTTCCATCCTCAGCGAGAGCAACCTGCTCAGTTTGGATTCTGAGCCACTTTGAAAGAGTTGAAACTTTGTCCTGAACTGATTGGGGCCTTTCCGGGGGGGTTTGGGGAGAAGAGTGTGGGAAGCTGGGAGAGGCCGGCAGGAGATGGCCAGGACATGGCATCCCATCCCTCCTGTGGTGGCCACATGGGGACTGTAACTGAGGACAGGTCTGCTCTGTAACCTGGAGTGTCGCTGCATCAAGAATGGCCCAGAGATCAGATTATGTTTCTCAGTTCAGAAGATTCTGGATTTAAAAAAAAATTTTTTTTAATTTATCTTAGAGACAGAGTGTGAGCAGGGGAGGGACAGAGAGAGAGAGAGAGAGAGAGGGAGAGGGAGACACAGAATCCGAAGTAGGCTCCTGGCTCTGAGCTGTCAGCACAGAGCCCAATGTGGGGCTCGAACTCACCAACCAGGAGATCATGACCTGAGCCGAAGTTGGAGTCTTAACCAACTGAGCCACCCAGGCGCCCAGAAGAGTCTGGATTTTTAAAAACTAAATTATGTCAGCATTGTTTTTGAGGTCTGGGGCATTACTCTTGGTCAAAACATTAATATTTTTTTTTTTTTTAATTTTTTTTTCAATGTTTATTTATTTTTGGGACAGAGAGAGACAGAGCATGAACGGGGGAGGGGCAGAGAGAGAGGGAGACACAGAATCGGAAACAGGCTCCAGGCTCCGAGCCATCAGCCCAGAGCCTGACGCGGGGCTCGAACTCACGGACCGCGAGATCGTGACCCGGCTGAAGTCGGACGCCCAACCGACTGCGCCACCCAGGCGCCCCAAAACATTAATATTTTTGTAGCAAGACGTGAATATTCATGTTAAGTGAAGGCATGACCATCAATGGCCACATCAGTTCAGGTCACTTGGGGCTGCCAGGTGAGTTTCCTGTAAGCCTATGAAAAAAGTTTCCTCAGAGCTTTCTGCTGTTTGGAATTGTGGGTAAGACTCTTTCCAGTGGGAAGTGTGGTGCCCGAGAGCTGGAGGCTCCTGCTGGCCGTCCCTTTGTCCCTCAGGCTTCAAAGCCAGGTTGGGTTCTGGTCATTGTCTTGTGGGAGGTGGTCTGGTCGCAGACTTGCTGGCAGGGATGGCCCCTAAGGTGAATGGTGCGAGCTGGGCTGTGCTCTGGTGACAGTGAGTGACAGGTCTGGATGGAAAGCACCGCAGGCTGGTGTTACTCGTGTCCGGGAAATGGAGGTGGGCCGGTTCAGCCCGTGTTACCCTCACTTTGCCCTTTAGGTTCCCAGAGCAGCTGCCGGGGGCTGAGCAGGGGGGCCGGTCCCCCGGGCACCAGGGCAGCGAGGGCCTGGGCGAGAGTGACCAGCCTTCCCGGGTGCGCTTGGTGGTGGGCGGGCCCTGGAGCATCCGGGAAAAGCAGCCCCCAGGATGGGCGGTTCACGTCGGCGGGCCTGCCAGGCAGCGTGGGTAGCTCCCGGCCCCCGCACCGCCGGGGAGACTGCACCCAGCTGGGGCGGAGCAGGGTGGTGGGGGGCTCCTGTAGCCAGGGGTGCAGGCTGCCCACACGCACCCACTTGAGGGCACTGAGGACGACAGGACAGGCCTTGGCCCCAGCCTCCCGCCGGACACCTGGAGCCTCTGAGCAGACACCACGGATTCTAGGCTGTGCCTCTCGACAGGTTGGATCCTGACACGAGATGACATGGAGTGTCCAGCTTGGGTGGGTGCTCAGCCCCGTAGTCCCGGTCCTCGGGCCTCACTGGCCCCTGGAGGGGACGCTGGGCAAGGCACCCTCTGCTCCTCCAGAGGGCAGTCTTCTCTGCAAGGTTCTGTGCTGGTGCAGGTGACCCAGCTGTGAGGCCCGGCTCGCCCCTGTCCCCCGCTGTTTCCTTGGACATTCTGACCGAACATGTGAACTGGTGTGGTTCCCGGGACTTCAGCTGTAGGTGGAACGTTGCTAGAGGCCAGGAGGAAGGACAGTGGCACCTGGGTGGTGCCATAACTCCCAACTGGTACAGGGCCCTCGGCTGCTTCCAGCTGCTCTGTTAGTGGCTTGATTAGCATCAGTAGTTGCAGGAGTTGTGGGCGGGGATTGTGGACAGAGCAGGTGTGTTCCCTGCCCGGGGCAGCCTGTCCAGTCTCCCTGTGTGTGGGGACACAGCTGGTGGCCCACAGCCTCACTCACCCCTGACTTTGGCAGCATGGCCTTAGGTGCTTTTTCCGGTGGGGCAGGTGTAAGGTGGGCCCCGCGCAGCTGCGTCCGGACTCCCACGGGCAGGGGCAGCCATGGGAGGGCCCGAGAGCAGTGTAGCGACCCGACCGCCTTTGCAGTCCTTAGAAAGGCGACTCCTGAGTGGCTCAGTCAGTTAAGCAAGTCTGACTCTTGATTTCGGCTCAGGTCATGACCTCCAGGTTCGTGGGTTCGAGCTCCGTGCCAGGTTCTTGTGCTGACAGTGCAGAGCCTGCTTGGGATCCTCTCCCCACTCTCTGCTGGTGCGTGCTCTCAAGGAAAGGTAACTCCGCTGAGAGAAATTCAGGCCTACTGATTAACTTTCCCCCAGATCTGGCCTTGCCTGTGTCCAGTCTAACCGTTCAGCACACACATCGGTTTGGGAAATGCCGGTTGAAACAACAGTTCAACAAATGGCTTTACTACAGGACTTCTCAGAGCCATTCCTAAACTACTGTGCGCTGTGATACCAGGATGGGGAGAGAGTTTCCCCAAATTGACCAGAGAACCATCCCCCCCCCCTTTTCTGCAGTTTATCAGGGGAACTAGTGTGTTAGGACCAGCACCTGGGGAAGCGCTTGTGACCCTCCTGTCTGTCCATTGTGGAAGTTTCAGGCAACCCTCTCCTGAGTGGGTAGGAAGAGAAGTGGGCATTGAGTTTGATTTTTTTCTTTAAGCAGTGGAAAACCAGGCCTGTTAGTCTGGTTTCTCACAATTCCCCCACCTGCTCCGTAGGGCTGGGCGCAGTGTGGCCCTCAGAAGGAGCAGCATTAGCAGCTTTGGCATTTTGAGTGGAGGAAGCCTTCTGTTGGGTGCTTCTATTAAGCCGAACCTTCCTCTGCACCACACAAGGTGGCAAAAGGAGAAGCAGCTGTTTCCAGAACATTCTGGAAGGGCACAAGAGATCCTTAGCAGTGTTTGAAGACAGGCTGAGGCACGGAGGGGAGACCTGGCTTTAGGGAGACCAAGGCAGCTGGGATGAACCCGGGGCAGGGGGCACCGGAGTGGGGGCCTCCCCAGCAAGGAGTGGGTCAGGTCTTCCTGCTCACTCCCCAGCTCCTGTCCCCCCGTGGAGCCCCTCCTTTATTCCTTCTCAGTACTCAGCCCTGGGCACTTTGGCACATTTGTTCCTGTGAAATCTGGTGAAGGGCCCTGTTCACTAAAAGCCCTTGGTTCGCATCGCGGTAGACAGGGCTAGAGGCGTCCCCGGCTGTCTGGGAGAGTTTGTTTCCACCGGCTCTTCCTCGGTCTCCGGAATGTGATGGGTTTCTCATTAGGGCTGAGCTGGCTATTGCGGCTCTCATTTTAATTTCAGCTGTGTCCAGAACTTTCCAGAAGTAGCCTAAGGAGCAGAGGCAGAGTTGAGCACACGGCTCTTGCTTCCCACCTTTGGGAGCGAGCCTTTGAAAAGGACCCTGGAATGTGAGTGGTGACTTCAGATCACTGAACCTGTGCTCGCATGGCTTATGATTGAGGTGATAGCCCGGAGGCACCTTGTGGTGATTGTGTGTTGTGCGCATTGAAGGTAAACTTGACTTTTTGAAGAAACAGATTAAATTCTCAAGATACATGCTGCTTTTTTTTCTTTTATTTTTTTTTTTTTAAGTGATTTTATTTATTTTTGAGAGAGCACAAGCAGGGGAGGGGCAGAGAGAGAGGGAGACACAGAATCTGAAGCAGGCTCCAAGCTCTGAGCTATCAGCACAGAGCCCGACGCGGAGCTCGAACCACGAGATCATGACCTGAGCCAAAGTCAGACACCTAACTGACTGAGCACACAGGCACCCTGTTAAGTGCTGCCTTCTTCCAGACGTTGTGAATATGGCTGATTTTAATTGTTCACTAAAATCTATTGTACCCATCCCCCAAGTCTGAATTCTAAGCTTCATAAGTTTTTGGAATTTCCTTCTAAGGAATAGAAGAATAAAACTTTTCAACACTGGGGAGAAAAACTCTAAAATGATACGGTTTTCTTGGGTCTTGTTTTCAGAGATACAAGAATTTTTATAGAAACTAGCATTTGCTTCTTGTTCTTCCTTTTGTGACGGAGGAGAAAACACGGCAGGTTATGTGGCAACTGAACGTTCTTTTCTTTGTAAGTGGTAATTCCTGTAGGTAACGTAGCGGCTGAGAGCGGCAGCTAGCCTTCCCCTGGGTAAATGGGCATGTGTAAGAGGCCGGGGGTTTGTTGCTGGAGGGGTGAAGGCTGCTTCTGTGGACCTGGTCACCGTGAGGCACCCGGGGCCCTGGGTCCTCGCGGCCTCAGTCCCTTCTTGTGCTGGGGTGTGGGGTGGGTACAGAACTGGGTCCAGCCTCGGGCTCTGCCGGGGACCCTAACGCGCGTGCCCCCCCATTCTCTCTGCAGAGTCGGGGTTCTGGAGGACTCCTTCACCTTCCTGGGCATCTTCTTGGCCATCATCTTGTTCCCGTTTGGGTTCATCTGCTGTTTTGCCTTGAGGAAGCGAAGATGCCCCAACTGTGGAGCAAACTTCACTTAAAGGGAACAACACACCTGGCTTTCCTACATCCAGCTGTCTTTTTCTAATGTAAATGTCGTGTACAGTAGCTTTATTTGATTAAGCTTCCAGGACTGTTTTGTAAAGTGAGGCGGGACAGACGGCGTGCGCGTGAGCTGCGGTTTCGTGGGGCGCAGGGGTCACGGCGTGGGGACGCAGCAGCACTGCTTCGGGGTGAATGACAACTCAATAAAGCACTGCTTCTATTTTTTGCAGTCTTCAATTTGAGAAAGGTGAGAAATACTGTTTTAAATAAATGAGATTCATACCATTGTTGACCTGGTTCTGCCTGGTGTGCACACTGCCACTTGTATAAATAAACTTGTGTGGACGTTGGAAATTGTGACCAGACTAGAATAACCTACCCAGCGCCTGGCTTCAACACTGTCCATCGTGGCCGATCTTGATCTAGTCCTCTGTAGGCATCCGCAGCTCCAGAGAATGTGCTTTTCGAAGTTTTATTATTATAACGAAACATAATACCTTGACATTACTCCATGCCCGGGGCCTGAGGCAAGCCCGCCCGCCCGCCCTCCGTGAGGCAGGTGGGTGCCCGCTGCAGCCCATTCCCTGGAGGTGCAGAACGGGTCCCCGCAGACCACACCTAATAATCTGTAATGAAGCCAAAGGATCCCAGAGAGCGGAGCTCTGGAGCCCAGGGCCCCCACCCCCTGTAACACACCGGGGCTGTGTCTTAAACCCTCCCCACCCCCCCCACCCCCCTGTTGAAAATACCGGGCTTCCGTGAACCCTCCTCTTAGAGGAGCAGTGGACCACTTAACTAAAGTGGACCGTGTTTTCTTTCCTGGCTGGAGCGTCTTTCCTCAAGACAGGTGTACTGCCCGCCAACCACTCAGCCCCTGGAGAGCCCTCACACGGGTCTGACTCCTCAGCTCCTGGGGACCTCGTCTGGTTTGCCAACCCGGCCAGGACAGGAGCAAGAACGAGAAGTGGCACGCACACACACTGGTTTACCTGCGTTTGCCCAAGACTAGTTTCAAGTGTCTAGAAAAACGTTGATAGTTACGGCGAGACCAAAGGGGCTGTGATAAAAAAAAACAGGGCCCTCTTCGCCCACACACAGTGAATGGCCTGGGTGTGAGTCCTGATTCTGCACTCCTCCCAAACAGGGCCCGATCCCTGGCAGCCAGAGATCAACTCGGCCACTCGCTCCAAGGTCCCTTGGCACGGGACACCCCGGGTTCTGAGGGCACAGGGCAGGTCTCGGGTGAAATGCAGAACTTCCCATCCTGGCTGCTGAGACTTGGGCATATGGCTTTGTACGCGCTGTTTCGGGGCGTGCGTAGGTGTGTCCGTACCCGACTCAGAAATGGAGAAACTTGGACCCCAAGGGGTTTCAGAGTACACCAGCGATGGAGGCAGCTTTGGTCAGCCGGCTTAGCGAGAACGCCCTGGGTCTGCACACGCAGGGTCCTTACACACGTGAGTGACGCCCATCACCTGCAGCACAGTCGGGTGTGTTTTCATTGGGGAATCCAGTCGGTGACTCCCAGCTACCAAAGTCCGTAGCTCTGGGGTTATGCAAGTACTAAACGTGGCCGTGACAGGGACAGGCAAAACACCTCCGTGCTCTGTAGCTATGTCTAAATCAAGGGGAACTTGGGGATTTCTCCATCTTAGGTAGCTCTACATTTGATTAAACAAAAATTAAGAATTTTTAAGTTAAAAAATTAAATTTTATAGACTATTCATAATTTATATTGCTTAAAATTATGATTTGCATGCTAAGATGCAACTTTACACAACCTTTCCTTTAGATAATGTTATAACGCTAGATAAGAGCACATGCTTTTTAAAATAAAACTGTGCTCATTTCATGCAGAGAGCTGGTCACGAAAGCAGACTATCCCTCATTCTATTAAAAAATAATCACAGAATATTAAAAAAAATGATACAGTAAGGATTGGAACCAAATTTATGGTCTTCTGACAGAATGGGAAGAAAATATTTTCACTGATTTGAGTGGGTCACTAGACTATTATTGAAGACAAATGTATCAACCCAACTATGTTAAATTGAGAAAATGCGTCGATTTGCTCAAGTGGAATACATTTAAAATCAGGCACCCTTTGGCGAAGCTTTGCAACAGTTAAGCGCACACCAAACAACAAATCATTTTGCAAGTGAGAACTTAACGTCGGAGGGACTGGAGCTCCCGGCCTGCTCTTCATCGAATGATCGGTGCAGAGCGATCGTTTGTCACCGTCGGCCGGAGTTTCACCGTCGCGAAGGGGTTTTCTCCGCTGCAGGGGGAGAGGAAAAACCACGTCTGCAGACACACTACAGGATGGGAATTGGGTTTTAGAGGAGCTGTGAACTACCGTCCTTGCTGTGTGAAGTTAGAAGGCTTCTGTATAAAACTCTGGACATTTTCTAGACACAGATGTTTCACGGTGGCAGTCCTCTCTGTGCACCCATGCCCACCCGTCACAGAACTCTCCAGGGCTGTAGATGCTGTAATGGGAGAGCCCACCTTTCTGTGGCCCTGTGTGGGAGGGGTTACGTGAGAGAGCCATAAGGACGCAGTCTGGATCAAAGTGCCAAATGCAACATGGCCGGGAGGCATCCCTTGGGGACCCAGGCAGAGGCCGGGCAGGCTTCCTGTGCTGTGACAACAAGGCGGCCGCCTTCTCCTTGGACCCCATAGGCCTAAGGCGCCTCGGCTGGGACACCTCCCCCACCCCCTGCCCCGGGCTGTGCACCTACCAAGACCCCCAGGAACACAGTTCAACGTACCTGAGAAAAGGAGGCTTTGCTGTCCCATTTGCATCGTTCTGTGAGGAAGATAAAGATGAAGTTTATGGAAGGGTCACGAAACCGGGACATTTTCAATAAGACCTTAAAGCTAAAGATATCTAAAGTGCAAGGAGCAATTTATGGTTGATGCGTGTAAGCCCACCTGAGGCCATCTCAACGTCTGTCTAAAGTCACCTAAGGGATAAGGGCAAGAACAGAAAACCGAAGACAGTGAGGGGCCCTCACAAGTGCTGGCATGTCTCAGGCCTTGGAAGACCATGGCCCTTAAGCTGCCCAGCCGTAGTGCCTACACCTGGTGTTTTGGGAGCCCAGTCCTGAATGAGGCCATGACAAACAGGAAGCAAAAATAAAACCTTGTTGGGTTTTGGTGCCCACAGATGTGCCAAGGGCTAGCCAGAGATCTGGTGGGAAGTTCCAGAAGATGAGACGACAGAGGGACAACACTGCCCTTGCCTTCAGAAACTACCAGAGCCTGGGGACTTGGGGGGTCTTCCAGTGTGGCCAGGGACCAGGGGTGTGTGTGCCTTCTGTCCTTCGTTTTATAAAGCTAGAAGGCTTTCAGAATTTGCTTTAAATCTGCTCTGGCTGTTGGAAAAAAATCACTGGCCTGAGCTTGTGGGGCTAATTCTCAGATGGCTGCCCAGGAGAGGGCAGTGTAATGCCGTCTGAGCCACAGGCCACCAGACCAGACCAGACTCCTGGAAGCTCCCAGGATTCCCAGTGGCCTCAGGGCATATGGGCCTCTGAACACTGAAGGATAGATAGCTCTTCTCACTTCTGGTTGCCAGCCTAGGGTCAAAGGCCATAGTTGGAGGCCAAAGCCCAGGTCAGGGCTCTTTCTGCATGGCTCCTCTTGGGTTGTGGACACAGACTCTCGAAGTACAAGAGAGGCTGTGGGCACTGGGGCTACTTCAGACCTGTGCCTGCTGTCTCTGTGCCTCTGAAGACCTCTGAGCATGCTTTGAGCCTCGAGACCAGCAGGTAAGCAAGGTCATTCTGATGGGGAGCCCCAAGCACCTGAAGGCAACCCCAGTCAGCCTTGTGCCCCAATTCAGTGTCTACCTTTTCTTTTGTAATTTATTTTAGAGAGAGAGGAGAGTGAGTGGGGGGAGAGGGACAGAGGGGAAAGAGAATCCCAAGCAGACTCCAAACCCTGAGCCCCAACACAGGGCTCCATCCCACAGCCCTGGGACCGTGACCTGAGCCAAAATCAAGAGTCGGATGCTCAACTGACTGAGCCCCCAGGCGCCCCTGTGTCTACTTTTCATCACAGATGCACACAGCGGCTGCCCTGCTCAGCATGTCCTAATAGGGTTTTAAATGGCTGCAAAATGATTTCTTCCTACTAGGCGTGCTGAGCTTCCCAGGCAGGCCTCAGAGCAAGTCATTTGTGGGGTAGCGCTCTCGTTCCGTGACGGTTACAGGCTAATTTATGACTTACTGAAAAAGCACCAGGATGCCTGCCCTGCAATGGCACGTGTGCTCAGTCCGCTGGCAATGGCATGTTGCCTAGAGCAGACAGCCCGTGCGCAGAGGCACCAGCTCATGCAGCAGAGAGGCCTCCAGTGTCCTCCCTCCTGGCCTGGAAAGCACACTTCCTGCAAAGCCAGGTGTGGCTTCTGCCTGTCTTGCACTTGGCCGCAGAGGCACACTCGGCCCTCTTGCTCCTTGATACTGCCTGGAAACCACCTTCCTGCGGCCTTTCCCGGGAGCACGCTCTGTCCCTGCCGTGTGCGCCCTCAAGTCTGAGGAAAGCTCCGTGCGCTCTGAACTGGAAACCAGAAACAACCCTCCCTGGAGTACCTGCCAGCCAGACCCAGCTTCAGAGGGAAAACTTTGGGGCCTGTTCCCAGGAGGGCCTCCTGAGTCCCGACTGACCCAACTGAACTTTAAAATTTATTTAAGTAATCTCTACACCCAACGTGGGGCTTGAACTCACAACCGTGAGATAAAGCGTCACATGCTCTACCGATGAGCCAGCCGGGCGCCCCTGACCCAACTGAACTTTAAAACGAGTTTAGCCACATGTTCACAGGCTGTGCCATTCGAGTACTCGGTCCAGACATTTGAGAGAAACAAAAATGGCTGCAGAGATGCAGCACAGTCGACCCTAAAGTGACAAGTGACGACTCCGCTGTGAGGAAGGAAGGTGAGAGTAACCTGGGACAGCCCAAAGCTATTTAGTGCCGGGCAAACCTGGGTCCTGGTGTGGTACGTACCCCTCACACACTCTGGCCAACCTACAGGCGTGCACGTGGGCACCAAAACCCCACTGGGATACTCAGAGCAGCCCTGACGGGCCAGCCTCAACATCTATCAACAGGAGAAGGGACAACAGCCTTCTACCCAGTGGATCCACGCAGTGATGGAGCGCCACAGGACAGCCCGCTGTGTGGTTCGGTTCCTCTGAGGGCCAGACCAGATGCGCCGTCACGGGGTCCGAAGTTGGGGCCGTCTGGACTAAGAAGGGGCAGCGCCGTGTGTGTGTGGGGGGGGGGGGGTGGGCTTCTGGGGGGCTGATAATCTAGGTCTTGCTCTGGTGCTGGTTATATGTAGCTGCTTTGTGAAAAGTCCTGCACTTTCCTGTATATGGCATTCTTGAATGTCTGCTTTTAGAAAAACAGGACGTTTTCAGAACGGTTTCTCTCTTTAACATACTTCCATTAAGCCCACTCCTGTGTTCCCTTTCCTGCCAGCGAAGGGCACCCCCAGGCCGTGTGGCGCTGCCCTCATTCAGTCTGTTAGGAAGGCTCATGTTGTGCTCAGAAGCGTCTGCGGAACCGTCCCTCCAAGCTGACCACACGACCCCGTCCCTTGCGCTGGCCAGTGCCCCAAGCCTGTCTGTCCATCCTGCCTGCTGCCTCCAAAAGCTCCAACTGAACCTGTCCCTCCACAGCCTCCCTGAGGCTGAGTCATGGGGTTCGGGTCTCCTGGTCTCTGCGTTCCCCAATCTGTCTTTCCCTCTTCCAAACAGCAGTCTCTGGAGGCCTTTCTTGGTCCTGCGTCCCTGGACCGGACTGGTCTTGATACGCCTCCTGCTGCCCCAGGGCCCCTCTGCACAGGCTGCAGGTCTTGAGCCACATTCTCCACACGCACGGTGCAGGGCACACAGCACATGCTAGAGCA
Organism: Leopardus geoffroyi; assembly: GCF_018350155.1. NCBI lineage: Eukaryota > Metazoa > Chordata > Mammalia > Carnivora > Felidae > Leopardus > Leopardus geoffroyi. The sequence goes on from NC_059340.1 coordinate 5,525,501, forward strand.
GGTCTGTGGAGCTGAGCTCCCCAGGGTCCTGCAGCCCCCCGGCAGAAAAACAACTTCTACAATGTGGGCCTTGCTCTGAGTCAGCAGTACGTATCCCGCACTTTTCTACAGACTTCACAAAGGCCGGCACCTATGGCCTCAGAGGCACAGCCGGTTGCATGTTCTGTGTCCCCTTCCGGCAAGCAGCATGGTGCTGGTCTGGAGTGTACTCAACACGACAGGAGGTGATCAAGTGACAAAACCAGGCACCACTAGGGGCTAGGCATGTCATTATGAGCGCGGAAAAGGTTATCCGTGAGACAGTAAGGGCAGTGAAGGCCTTGGGCCTGGTCAGCAAGATAACCCATAACCAGCTTATTTTGACCCAGCAGGAACAGGCAGAGTAGGGCATATCTTGTGATTCCCCCAGAAAACAACACCCAAGTCCACCGTGAGTGGGCACTTGCTGCCACGTGGTGTCCATCCATCTTCCCCTTCCCACTAGCCAGGCTTCTGCTTGGGTGTCCACCACATGCCCACGTACCTGAAGGCAACTACTTGGTCCCGGCTTATGGGCGGTCCAGGTCAGCATAAGACCACCCCACACAGTCGTCCTCCTGGCGGTAGGCAGACACTCAGACGACACAGGGACTTCTGTGGCCCAGTGAGAATGCTGAGGGGGGTGACCTCTGCTCTCTGCCCACTGGTGATATGGAGCCCATGTCCCCAGAAGACAGGGTGACTGATGAGAGAGCCCTGAGGGAGGCCTTGCTATACCAACCCTCTCTGGGCTGCTGTTTCCATCAGACAGTTCCTTCCTGTCTGAGGCTGCTGGAAGTCAGCTCTTACCTGCAACACGGGCAGCCCTGATGCTGGTTTTAATTTTTGATGTCTGTTTATTTTTGAGAGAGATACAGCACATGAGCAGAGGAGGGGTAGAGAGAGAGGGAGACACAGAATCTGAAGCAGGCTCCAGGCTCTGAGCTGGCAGCATAGAGTCAGACGCGGGGCTCAAACTCCTGAGCCATGAGATCATGACCTGAGCCGAAGTCGCACAGTCAAATGACTGAGCCACCCAGGCGTCCCATCCTGATGCTTGTTTTAGATGTTAACAGCTAATGCCAATCCTCAACGTGGGCTAGACTGATCTCACGAATCACAACCTCTGAACTAGTTCAACCCCTTTATTCCTAAAATGGGGACACTGAAGGCCAGACAGGGAAGAGTCAACTACCCTGGGGAACCAAGGTGTCCCCTGTGGAGAGGAGAAGCAAAAAAACAAAAAAGAAAACAAACCAAAAAGGCCACACTCCGGGCCCTCCCTCAGACACACTTGTGGCTTGCACAGGGCAGTGAATGCTGAGTTTGAGAAGCAAATGTATGTGGAGGAGAACTTAGTTTTCAACAGCTCTTCCAAGCCTGGTTCTCTGATTATTTAACAGCCCTGTGCAACAACAGAACGTGGCCATCAGACCCTCCAGCTTCAGTCCCAAGGACCACTCCCCCAAGCCCTCCAGGGAGAAGTCGGTGTCTCAGAACATCACAGGGTAGCTACAGAACTGTGGGGCTGGTGGGCCCGGGAACATTGTATGGTAGGCAGCTCCCAGGATTGGGTGTTTAGTATGCTTAATGAAGCCTAAGAATCCTGGTGTTTTAAGACTACATGTAACTGACAATAACAGTTGTACATAAAAATTAAGTATAAAAGTATTAAGATGCTTTGCCAGCTGCCATGGATCCCAGCATCTGGCTGAGACAGAACATACGTTTCCCCAACATCATCAGCTGGTTTAAAAATTTTAGTTTAGGAAAAATAAATTATCAGCCTGGCTGGGCATAAAAACTTTTGAGATACAAAATCCCAGGACCGCGTACCAGGCAGGCCTGAGTCATGCTACATGCTTCTCCGCCATCATGTTTCTAGATCAGGCTTTTAAATGGAACACTGTTTTATTTTTGTATGATCTATACCTGATTGTCCAAAATGGTAGCCACTGCCTGCATGACCCAGTCCTGGGACATTTCTGTCCAATCCTCTAACTGTTATGAGTCACTCATCAGCCCTGCCCATGCCTTGACACTGGAGGATTAGATCCTGTGCCTCCTGCTGCTCCTGCAAGAGGCTACTGAGCCGAGGCGGCCGGTTCCAATGCCAGGAGCTTCCAGGGCTCCTGAGATCACTTCTCGGGAGCAGAACCAGTTCTCGTGTGCCTCCCCGCAGCAGGCCCGCAGGTTTCAGTTATGTTCTCGGAACTCCTGATCTGACTTGCCAGTGATGAAACGCAGTCGCTCGGCTAACAGAACGGGGTCAGCAGAGGAGCACGTGAGGGTGTTGGAGGTGTGGGATTTTTTCTTTGGCAGTTTGCTTAGGATCTTGAAATAGGACTTCAAAACGTCAGTGACAGAAATGGAATATCAATCGTTTAATCTCACTGTGCAACTGGGAAGCACTGTGTACGTATTTTGGGGTCATTACTCTCTGGTCTTACAGATAAGGAAAACTGAGTTTCCTGAAGAGGGTGATGGGGGAGAGCGCCCCTGAAGTCGTGGCCAGCAGTGTCTTGTTCAGGGAGGCCCTCTGACTTTGTGGGCGTTGCTGATTTTTAAAAACCAGTTAGGGGGTGCCTGGGTGGCTCAGTCGGTTAAGCGTCCGACTTCAGCTCAGGTCACGATCTCGCGGTTCGTGAGTTTGAGCCCCGCGTCGGGCTCTGGGCTGATGGCTCAGAGCCTGGAGCCTACTTCCGATTCTGTGTCTCCCTCTCTCTCTGCCCCTCCCCTGTTCATGCTCTGTCTCTCTCTGTCCCAAAAATAAATAAACATTAAAAAAAAAAATTTAAAAACCAGTTAGTATTTTCTTGTGACCTTTATGAACTGGTGTTCTCCATTACCCTCCAGACCACAAAACCGAAGCAGCTATCATCGTTACCTGCCAGTACCTCGGGAAGAGCGTAGAGGGGACAGTGGGACCTGTCATACTGAGTGTTCTGATGGGGGAGGGGCAGGACACACTGATGCACGGCCAGCTGAGGTGTCGGAACCATTTCTCAATCTGAAGGACTCCGAGTCCTTCGCTCTGTGTCTCCCCCTCTCCTCCATCTCCCAAGGCCCCACAGTCCACCCCACGGTCTGGGAGCTTAGAGAGCTGGGCTGGCAGCCTTCCTGTAGCACACCAGCCCAGGCAGCAGCACGGAGCTCATCTGGCACTCATAAATGCCTGGTCCGAGAAAGTGTTCTGATCCTACTATGTGCGGGTGCTGGGGAGGGAGGGTAAAATATCTAGTCGGAGTGCCTGGGTGGTTCAGCCAGTTGAGCATCTGAGTCTCGATTTCGGCTCAGGCCATGATCTCACAGTCTGTGAGTTCAAGCCCCTCATAGGGCTCTGCACTAACAGGGCAGAATCTGGTTGGGATTCTCTCTCCACCCTTCTCTTTCTGCCCCTCCCCTGCTCATGCTCTCTCTCAAAATAAATAAATAAATAAATAAAACCAAAAAATTGAAAAAACAGATTTGCCTATATTTTTCTCAAGGAGATCTACTGAAGTGCTAACAGCAGTCATCCTGGAGGTGAAGTTACGGATAGTTTCTAACAGAACAAAAGTTCTTTGGTTATTTTTATAAGTAGCAAATTGTGTTACTTTAAAAAGAGGTATTTTGGGGGCGCCTGGGTCAGTTAAGCATCCAACTCCTGATTTTGGCTCAGGTCATGATCTCAGTCATGGGATTGCATCCCCCATCGGGCTCCATGCTGAACATGAGCCTGCTTAAGATTCTCTCTCCCTCTCCCCTGTGTGTACTCTAAATAAATAAATAATAAAGAAGTATTTTAAATAAGGTATAATGATGAGATATTTTAACTTGGACTTTGCTCTTTAACTTAGGTTCGTAGCTGTGATGGCCCAGTAGAGTTACAGGAAATCTCATTTCAGCAAGTGTTTATCTAGCAAATGGCAGCATTTGGGGAAAAAACAAACAAACAAACAAACAAATAAATATGTGTGTGTGTATATATATATACACACACATACATATATATATAGTTTTCTTTTATGTATAATATAGTTGAAATAGTTGTTTTCATTTATGTATAATAGATATTATACATATATATTGTATACAATACATATATGTATGTGTATATATGTGTATATATATATATATACACACAGTATATATGTGCATTATAGATACATATATATGTATTGTATATATAATGTAATATGTGAATATATACATATATATTAATATATATAATACATAAATGAAAACTATTTCAATAGGGATAAATGTTACTAATTTGAGAGCATCCTTATTTCTGTCTCAAGAGTGGGGTAATTTATCAATTTGATTATTTGTAGTAGAATCTGAGACAAAATTTTCACCATAAAGCCATATCTATGTTAAATATAGTAGAGCATGAAATATATATACACAGATGAAAACATTTTTATCAAAAGTGAGAAGAAGGGTCTCTCAAATTGTACTTTGTCCTTTTTTTTTTTTTTTTTTTAAAGAAAGAGAGCTGTAATGCATGAGGAGCAGAGAGAGAATCCCACACAGGCTCTGTGCTGACAGCACAGAGCCTGAAGTGGGGCTTGAGTTCACCTGTGTACTCTGTACTTTAAAAATCCATAAGTAACTTTGTCTTTAAGGAATAAAAATACATAATACCCTGATTATTTTACATTATTCAGAATGTTTTTCTAGTAGTTTACATGTATAACTTAATTATAGGTAAGAATTTTTTTTTCTTTTTTTTTTTTAATGTTGGCATTTCAAAGATCTGGAACTCAGAATTACATAAATTATCAAAAAAACTCCTGGGGCCCTGGGTGGCTCAGTTAGTTGAACGTCTGGACTTAGGCTCAGGTCATGATCCTGTGGTTTGTGAGTTCAAGCCTCATGTCGAGCCCTGTGCTGATAGCTCGGAGCCTGGAGCCTGCTTCGGATTGTTTTTCCCTCTCTCTCTGCCTCTCCCCTGCTCATGCTCTCTCTCAAAAATAAACATTAGAAAAAAAAAAAAAAAAAGCTCCAACATACATTAACATGAGCAAACCAGAACTGCTTCCAAAGTGAAGACAGGATGATGGTTTCTCCAAGCAGGCCACAGTGGTCACTAGCTCCGTCAGTTCTTACCTCTTAAATAACTTGTCATCCCTTCCCATCTCCACCGAACACGACTCCCACCGCCCTCATTCCCTGGACAACTACACCGCCTCCTGCCTGTCACCAGGCCCCAGCGCACACCCTGAGGGCCATCAGCAGATGCCTGCCGTGCAGGAGGACGCAGGAAGGACGACACATGGCCCAGACATCCTGGCTCGGTGTGCTTTTCTCCCTGCCTGTCCCTCCCACCACCTGTCTGGCTGTGGCCCCGGACCGCACGTAGCCACCACGGTTCCCACAATGCACATCTGCAAGGCTTTGTTTGGTCAGAGCTCTTCCTTTAGAACTTGGCTCAAATGCTTGCGACCAAGAAGCCACCCCTGGTGCTTGCCAGGAGCCCGAGCCCTCCCTCCCCCCCCCCCCCCCCCCACCCCCCCGTCACATCTTTGCCCCCCACACTTTCACATGGCTCCACTGCTCACTGGACTCCACTCCTAGGCTGCTCTTCTTCCTGTTTGTTTCCCAAGGGCTAGCACAGGGCCTGGACCATGCATGGTAAGTTTGTCAATCAATGCTCAATGGATGAATTCCAACGTGAAGGCCTCACTGTGGTCCACAGGTCCCTTCTACACTGTACATCTTCACACACCATTTAACTGTCTTTAAAAAAGAAGTATGGTTGGTCACAGTTGTCTGATGCCACGGAAACATTAGTTACCAAAGTTATGCGACCTCACTACAGGTATTGACTCCTTTGCCTGTTGGAAGTACTAAACATGCCTTTTTTATGGAAGGTTTCAGTTATTAATTGGGGCATGTGGGTGACTCAGTCGGTTAAACACCTGACTTTGGCTCAGGTCATGAACTCAGGTTTGTGAGTTCGAGTCCCACATTGGGTGAGTTCGAACCCTGCTCCCAGTGAGCACTGCTTCTCTCTCTCTCTGCCCCTCGTGGGATTCTCTCTCTCCCTCCCTCACTTGCTCCCTCTCCCTATCTCTCTCTCACAAAAAAAAAAAAAAAAAAGTTCATCAGCATTCATTATTCTGACACTTGCAAAGTGAATGATAACTAAAAGCACCACTGGAACCCATACAAAGAAAGCATTTTCGTTAAGATATTTGGGGCTTCTAAATGTTATATGAGGGACAGCTGGGTGGCTCAGTGGGTTAAATCTGACTCTTGATTTCAACTAGGTCATGATCTCACAGTTAGTGGGATTGAGCCCTGCAGCCCTGCTTGGGATTCTCTCTCTGCCCCTTTCCCCGCTCTCTCTCTAATATAAAAACATTTAAAAAAAACGTTACATGAAACCAAACATTAATGGCTGCTAAGATGAAACACTAGAAAAATGTCTTCTGGCTTACAAGACAGAAATAGGGGGCCTGACTGTAGTATCAGGGTGATGCTGGCCTCAGAATGAATTAGGAAGTGTTTCCTCCTGTTCATTTTTTGGGAAAATGTTTGAGAAGGATGGTATTAGCTATTCTTTATTATGTTGGGCAGGAGAAAACAGGATTTTTCATTGTATCCAATTCAGTGTAATAACAACTGCATCAGTACTTTTGTCATAAAGCTTTACTGACACGGTAACAATACTGAAAGTTTTCTAAAACCGAGACTGTGTTGGCTAAAATGTCAGTGTTTTCGCTTATAATTTCAGTGTTAACTATGATTTTGGGGCAAGGTTCTTTTATCTTAAAAGACATTACGTAGCCTTAAAGTAATGGAGCGAGGCGGTTATTATCAAAGCTGCTGATACCACAAAAGGAGAGATAAACTAGACATGTGTCCCCCTGGATGGACTAGCCACCACCACCACCGATGAAATGCTCTAACAAAACAGGCAAAGAAACAAAACAGTAATACCGAATCTGATCAAGGCCGAGAATACAGGAGAAAGGGGAATGCAGTAAAGGACACCACGGGATTGCATTCAGCAAAATTGAGCCCGGGGACACCCTCCAGGACAATAATCTGGCTCTTCCAGGTAAATTACAAGGAAAAAGATATGAAGAGACTCGTAGGTACAAACACTCATCATGAGGCTTGGTGACCAATTACAGTGTATGCAGCTGGTCTGGATCCAGATTCAAACTATACTGTAAAATTTTTAGTAAGACAATCAGAACTTTGATGATTGAGGAATGATGATTGATGACATTGAGGAATTACTGTCAATTTTTAAAGATATGATAATTGGTATTGTGGTTGTGTAAAAATGAAAGGTATTCTATTTAAAGATAAAATTTTTAGGGGCGCCTGGGTGGCTCAGTCGGCTGAGCATCCGGCTTCGGCTCAGGTCATGATCTCGCGGTACGTGAGTTCGACCCCGCGTCGGGCTCTGTACTGGCAGCTCGGAGCCTGGAGCCTGCTTCGGATTCTGTGTCTCCCTCTCTCTCTGCCCCCACCCTCCCCGCTCATGCTCACTCGCGCGTGTGCTCTCTGTCAAAAATAAACATTAAAAAAATTAGAAAATAAATAAAATGTATTATATTTAAGGCATTTACACGTGAAATGACACCAAGTCTGGGATTAACACTGAAATGATGGAGTGGCTGGGGGCAAGGTGAAAAAGACTGGTAAATGACCTGGTAATTGTGAAAGCTGGGGGTGAGAGGATCAGGTCATTAGATATCTGACTCTTTCCACTTTTGTATATGTTTGAATTTTTCCCTAAGAAAAAGCTGAACATCAAAAACAGGAGAAGGCATTACACACAGGTCACACCAGGACAGCATACCTTGGTATTCCTGGATCCTGAGTTTTGTGACATGCACTTGTAAGGTTTGTTTCCCCCGGTAAAAGGAATTGTATGCTTTTCAAAATGCCTTAAAGTCATTTCCAAACGCTGTGAATATTGCTTTAAAATGTACGAGGGCCTTTAATAAAACAGCATTTGATATCTTTGTCCTTCCAAGCGATTTCTTTTCCACGACAACAGAATGGAAAAGCTCCATTTCCAAAAGCTGTGTGTCATTCTACTGAAAATAATTTTTGAGTTAGGTATTCGGAGTAACTTGGAATGATAAAGGTGCAAACGATTACCATACAGTATGCTTCTCTGAGAGGAGCCAGACACAGACATTTTTGACTGAAATTGCAAAACCTTGCACTTCCTGGATCAGAACACGCCACTGCAGCTTATGACGAAGTAGGCATGTTTCAAAACACCCGAAGGCTCGCACACTGAAACACGGGGCACGTTTGTTAAGAGTGCCCATCCCATGTAATCCAGAGACTGCGCCCAGGCACCATTCACAGCTGAACAGAGGCTGCCAGGGGTGCTGACAGCTGGGGCAGGGCTGCTTCACACACCCCGTGAGAAGCAGGGAGATGCCTCAGCGTGCACTACTGAAAGGACCACACAATAACTGGAAGATAAAAATCACAGTGGCCCAGAATCACTGCACTCAAGTGCCCGTGGACCACCCACAGTGCCCGGGGGCGTTTCCAGGTGGAAGCCGGCAGCCCCCAGGAGTCCAGCCCACGCTCTGGTCCTCACCTCCCCAGCTCCTTCCCACTGCAACCATGCAGCCTCACGGAGGTCCGGACACCACCTGCCCCCTCCTTTCCCACCCTCCGGTACCGTCTGTCCGTGGCCATGCCTGGATTCCATGGTCTGGAACGCCACAGCCCCACCCCTGCAAACACCTGGAACTCTCTGCTCCTCCTCCAGCCCCACCACCTGGTAACCCTCCAACACTTAATTACTTCTTGCCTGAGCTGCACAGCGGCATGTTGCTGGACAAACGACCGTACCTCCTGGCTTCGTCTGAGATCATGACCCCAAATTGTAAACAGGCATCGGCATACTGCGACTACCTTTCTGGAGCGCAGGCACCTTCTCACTCCTCAAAATGCCTGTGTCACAGATTCTCTTTCTTGAGACTTGCTCGCTCTGCCCCCATCGGCTAATGATCTCACTCCCCTGGCCGACAGAGTGGATGTCCTCAGTTGGGCACTCCCTGTGTGTCCCTTTTCCTGGCCCTGCCACCGAATCTGCCAGGTGTGCTCTTCTGGCCTTCCAGGCCACTGTCCTTTTCTCTATCCTGCCCCTCCTTTGTGATATAGTCTGTCCTGAGACAAAACGGACAACACGCACCCCTTTCTCGATTCTCTGCCATCCTGGAATCATGGCCTCGTTCTCTGAGCGTACCAAGTACGTGCCCTCCTCTGCTCCTGTGTCTGGGAATCTCTCCCTTGAACCCTGCATGATGGGCTCCTCGCCATTCAGGTATCAGCTTCGACGTTGCCTCCTCGGGGGTGCGGATACGGTCACGTGCTGCCCAGATCCCATTCAGGACCCAGAGACTGGTACCGGGCTGCAGGGGGTGCTGCCCTCAGTCATCCAGGCTCTTCAGGAAATCGCCCTGGCTAAAGCCCTCGCGCCCTAGATGTTCTCGCAGTCCTGCTTCTCCCCTGCCCGATGCCGCGCCCTCTCTCACAAGGGGCGCACCCTCGGGATCCCTCATAAGTGCCTGCATGCAAACCTGGGACATCCATCTGAGCTGTCACCCCTTCCCCTCTATCCCTTCACCTTGCTGTGATTGTCTGCATGGCCTCCATCACCGCCCACTTCCTCTCAGTAGAATGTAGGTTCCAGCAGAGCCAGGAATTGGTGTCGCTCATCTCTGTACCTCGAGAGCCCACACCAGGGACCGGGGCTCGGCAGACACAGCTGCCCAAGGAATAAGGGGGCTCTGGGCACCCATGGCCCCTCTGGTCTTTCTTATAGGGTTGTTTAGGATTCTAGAGAACGTACATGAAGCAGTGTTTCCCCAGCACATGGTGCACACTAAACACCTTCTGAAGGCACTGAGATATAGTTACCATTCTTAACCTGAAGTCTCCCTTCAGGGAATAGTATGAAAATTGAAGGAAATGCAGAAAAAGGTGCAGTGACTAGCGGACTGGAGCCAGGACCAAAGGCGAGGAGAGAGTAAAACCTGATACCATCTGATAAACTGCATTTACAGATAAAATACAAACAGAAGAGGGACCGAGTATAGGAAGCTGAGCAGCAGTGTGGCAGAGAAGGGAACCCAGAAGAGACGGACACACGGCCTGCCCCCAGCCCGTCCCACGGTCGCAACCTGCATCCCTGTGGGAACGACAGCCCACACCCCCCCACCGCCATTCAGGAGTTGGGTCACAGCGGGTCACGCTGAAGTTCCACTCACAGGAGAGGTGCTTTCTGGTTTGGACACCGGTGCTTTAAAGGTAGAAATACTTTTGGAAATGTCTGCTCTCTTATCTGCAGCCGCTTCCAGGGACAGACATTGCAAGTAATCTGGCGGGGGGATGACCACGCTGCTTTTCTCGGATAAGTTCACGGTGCTGATGCTTCTCACTGGCGCTGGGCTAACAACCAACAGGCAGAGAATGTGCATTACATAAGATCCCACCATCTGAACCCCGAACATCCTGAACATCCTATGGCCAGAACTGCAACAGATTAACAACCACACAGGGTGTGGGGAGGAGAGGACACATAATAGACCTGTATGTAAAAAGTAGTGTCATGTTTTCACTGGTTTATAAATGTGCACTCAAAAGAAAACTAGCTTAATTCAGGGCTGGCTCTTGATTAATTTAAGGAGATCAATAAGAAAATGAAGACTAAAAAGTGTTGAGCACTTCAGATTAAAACAAAACAAAAAGAACCTCAGCATTTTGACATCGTAAACACGATACCTAGTTTCATTCCTTGGCCCAGTGGCTGTTGAGCTACATGGCCAGGGATGAGGATACAGAGACGACACTGACCAGGACTTGGGGGCATCAACTGTGGTGCTCAAAGGTGCGCCAGGACAGCTAGATGGGATGCAGGGCTTCCCTGAGGCGGGAACCACTGAGGATGTGCCAGTTTAGGGTAAAGATGAGGGTAGTCTGAAAGGGTCACTTCTGAGGACCCCACGGGGCAGCCGGCTACAACTGTGCAACACACACGCAAGTTTCACAGCCAGGTGTGGGAAAGACCTTCCTGGGTTTTAGCCTTGGCTCCACCTTTCTGTGCCTCGGTTTCCTCAATTTTAAAGCGGCGACCTACCTCATAAGGCTGTTCTGAGAATTAAATGAGCTAGTCAGTGTAAGGCATGTTGGCGCTTCCTAAGTGGCAATGACCATGACGGTCGCCTTGGATTTAGTAACCAGTTGGGGGGGGGGGTGGTGTGGTGGGTGGTTCCAGAGGGCTGACGGGGTGAGGAGCAGAGTCTGGGGGCATGCCCTCACAGCAGAAGCCACAAGGGAAACAGCCGCGGGTAACAATCCCCCTTTCGTACTCTCCTACATCATCGGAGGTTTCCCTGTGGGGCTGGCTCCATATGCAGATGGAATTCTGATATGGCCGAGAACATGCGGTCAGAGGTGAGTTTGTGGTCACTGGGAAATGGGGAGCCACAGTCAGGTCCTACCTTGGTGTGGGCACACTCATGGCCTCCTTTGCATCTTCTTCCAGCAACTTCGTGTAAGATGCCGGGAACCAACCCCTCCTACAGGTGAGTGTGAGAAAAAAACCTGATCGTGGGGTCAGCAGCAGACAAGTGGACAATAAACACACGATGGGGGGACTTGGGGCAGCTCCAGAGCAGACCAATTCCTTTTCACCATGTCACATGATGTGTATTTTATACACAGCATTTATTTTATTTGGATTCTCTTTTTGGCTTTTTTTCCACATTTATTTAATAGGTAAATAATCTACACAGAAACCAACTTAACCACCTTACAGTAAAGCCTATGCACCTACTTGTTGAAATGAGGACACTAGCCTTTAAACTATTTGTGGGCTAAATCTTAACAAAATCTATCTAATGTGCATATTATCCTTGAGAAATCCAAAGTCACATTAAAAAAAAGGAAGAGAAAGAGTATTTAAAGTACGTTCTGAGGCGACTTCATATGATCTATTCAAGATCAAACTCATCTGCAGATGCACAGACATACAGAAAATGGCCCGGAACAGAGTATAACTCCGATGAACTAAACTAGAACCATAACTAAACTAGGAACTTAACTTTGGTAAAAATACTACAGTGACCACAAGGACTCTGCTGCTCAACAGAGATATAGCAGTTCCCTGAAGCAGCGGGCGGTCCCGACTCCCGCACGGGTAGCATCTACCCCAAGACTTACGCTTTAGTGGTGTCGTGCTCCCCATAAAGCCAGCCGTCTTTCTCCTCGGGGACGAGCAGCGTGAGGACATCTCCCTGGGCGAAGCTGAGCAAGCTCTGGTTCGCGCCTGCGGTGTGTGGGAAGATGGTTTTCACCTTCTGCTTCTTCATCATGTTCAGTCCGGTTGCGACAGAAACCGATCGCTGTAAACTGGGATCATCTGAAGAATCTGTTAAAACTGAGCACGGCAGCGACTGCTTTTCAAAGAGCGATAACACGGCAAGTTCACAACAGCAAACCCCAGAAAGCCACCCACTCCTGTCTGCCAGCGATCCTTCCACTTCAGCTCCACGCGCCGTATCTCCGAGCCTTAGTCTTCGCCTGGACCGACGGACGGACGGGCGGGGAACAGGACGACCCTTGAGGCTAAACGCTCTTCCCCACGCAGAGAGGACACACAGAGGCCAAGCCTCACCCGTGCTCTGAGGTAATCAGAGGCCAGCTGATGCATCACCAGAGGGTCTGATGCCTTCCTCGCCCTCCTCTCCCAACATGAATCCCAAGGCAGGGCGGGATCTACTCAAACCCCACTGCCATGCTCTGGGCTGCAAGGAACGAGAGGAGACTGGAAATGCAGCTGTTCTCGCCGTGCTCACTTACTGAACCCTCCCTAATCAGTGCCGTCCACGCTTTTGATGCTTCGCAGCTTCTGAGGGAAGGACTAGTTATCATCCACAGTGACTCAATGGGATCACAGCTAGCACGTGGCCTAGCTGGGCACCAGATGTGGGTGGCCTGACCCCACAGCCCGGACTTTGATACGGGAAGCACTACGTGAGCTGTACATTTCTGTCTCCCTTGGAGCGTGGGCTGATACTTCCCACTCCAAAGAAACAAAATAGCCATTCTGAAAATCTCCTCTCCCGTTTCACCCAGGACAGGGCTGCAAACGCTGCAGTCTGTGGCTCTTTCTAGCCCATGGCTTGAAGGCCATGACTTTCATGAGTGAGCCTGTGAGACATCTATCACAGAGAGAGGGGCCTCTGGTGTCAAAAACTCTGCACACAGCAGAGCCTAACCAAAGCTGCCTGAAATGTCTGCAAACAGTAACTGGTCCTGATTTATTGAAACAGTATCAACAGAAATTTAAGCAGTGAGAACTTAAGTGTTCAGAAAGCATGAAGTTCTCTGTTAGAGATGATGAAAAACGCTGATTATAATTCAAACCAAGCCTACTGGTAAGATTAATAACCATAATTTTGTCATGGGAACTTTAATAATTTGTTTTATTGAAAAAAGAAATTTTATTACAATTGCCACTTAATATGGCACTCAGTGTGGAGGCTCTTTGTACGTTATATTTTAAAATGTAATACCTTTCTTTAAAAAAAAAAATTTTTTTAATGTTAATTTTTGAGAGAGATAGAGAGAGGCAGAGCACGAGCGGGGGAGGGACAGGGTGAGAGAGGGAGACACAGAATCCGAAGCAGGCTCCAGGCTCTGAGCTGTCAGCACAGAGCCTGATGTGGAGCTCAAACCCACAAACCGCGAGATCAAGACATGAGCCGAACATGAGTCAGATGCCCAACCGACTGAGCCACTCAGGTGCCCCTAAAATGTAACACCTTTCAATAGCACAATTACTCTATATAAACATGAATCAGTACATGGAATTAGTATGTGTTAAAGTGTCACTTATAAAATGTCTTATGGTTTTATAATAAACCCGTACCTTTATTTATTTTGAAGTGTAAGTTCCAATAAGGCAATGCTGAATTCTACTTCATGGTAACATTTATCCAAAATATTAAAAAAAATTTAAAAAGGTATTTAAAAAGGGGCACCTGGGTGGCTCAGTCAGTTGAGCGTCCGACTTCGGCTCAGGTTATGATCTCACAGTTTGTGAGTTCGAGCCGCGCGTCAGGCTCTGTGCAGACAGCTCAGAGCCTAGAGCCTGCTTCAGATCCTGTGTCTCCCTCTCTCTCTGCCCCTTCCCCGCTCATGCTCTGTCTCTCAAAAATGAATAAATGTTAAAAAAAATTAAAAAAAAAAAAGGTATTTAAAAAGAAATCAAAATAAATATCTTACCTGTTGAATTCTTTATCCTTTCTGAATTCTGTGCAACTGCTGTTGGGTTATTAAACATATCAATCAAAGGACTGGTATACGCTCTGGCTGAAGGAGCTGGGGGCACCTTTGGTGAATATTTAGAAAGGGTGTCATAATCTTTCCCAACCTGTGAAAAATTCCTTATTAGTTTAATATTAGTGTAACACAGCAATGGACTTACAGAGATTTCCAGGGCTGTTGGAACATGTTTTAAATTCCACTTTCTTCCCCAAATTCTCTTAGTTGGGTGGTAATGCCCTATTCTGAATTATTTCAAGATTATCACATTCTTTTCTTCATTTTGTCTTTTTTTTTTAAGGCAATTACTCCCCATTTCCCACATCCCCTGGCAACCACTAATCTACTTTCTGTCTCTATGGATTTTAGGGTCCTCTCTAGGTCTATAGGATTTGTCTTCTTGGCTACAGAATTCTACACTTGAAATAATTTTTCCAAAGAATTTTGAGTGCATTGCTCCTTTAATTTCTAACATCTTGTTTTGGTAACAAGAAATCTGGTACCATTAGTGTTCTCTTTTCTTTGTGAGTAATTTATTTTCCCCCCTCCCGGAAATTCTTAGAATTTTCTCTTTGCCTCTTTCTGCAACTTGACCACGATCTATTGAGGTTTGGTTTTTTCCTCTTGTCCAGGCTCACTCACTCAGTGTTAAAGAGCAGGCAGGGTCTACTGCAGTAACTTCTGCAGGGACCATAGTCAGGGCAGCAGAGGGGGAGAAGTGGCTGGCCTTGAATATACCTGGAAGGTGGAAACAACAGGGCATGCCTGTGGGTTGGCTGTGACTGGGGAGGGGGAGGGGGAGAGAGAGGGAGGGTGGAGTCCACATTTGTGCCTGAGCTACTGAAAGGATGGAGCTGCCATTTCCTGGATGGAAAAGACTGGAGAAGCATGTTTAGAGTGAGAAAATCAATCGTGTGGTTTTGGACAAGCTGAATTTGAGATCCCTATTAGACATCTGGTGATTCTAAGAAGGCAACTGGGTATCTCCAACCTGACTAACATTAAGTTTACATCCTCTGTTTTTGTTTGGCATTTTGGGAGAGCTCTTTGGCTTAATTTTCTAAGCAGTTCCATTCTGCTAACAAGCCCGTCTACTGGTGTGGGGTTTTCTTGTTTGTTTTTTTTTGTGGAGGGAGGAAGGGGAGGGAGAAATTTAAAACCTATTTTAGAAGAATTTCAAGCAAGTACAAAAGTAGGAAGAAGAGCACAATAAGTCTTTATGTACCCAACACCCAGCTTCAACAGTTACAAATTCATGGCCACTATTGTTTCATATACGCCACACCCATCTTCCCCCATGCCTGGATTATGCTGAAATAAATCCCAGACATTTCAATTATAAATAATAATCCAATTTTTGCTTTCCAAAATCTCTAGTTGATTTTTCCCTGGGGATGTAATATCTTTTCATCTCTTTCTTCAGATTTCTCCTCCACTGTTTCCTCTGTTGCCTCCAATATTGGCCATTCTGGTTTTTGTTTCTTTTGGTGCATCTTTTTATGGCATTGGTTTTCCTTACTTGCTCAGTGATTCCTGGTTATCTGTCCATCTTGGTATCTTACAGCATTCTCTATTCTTTTCACTCTTTATGGTAGTATGGATTTTGCCTGTTCTCCTTATCACAGGCTACCTACAGTGGGGTAGAGGACAGGGAAGATACTTCCAGGAGCATGCATGACCTCTGCAGTGAAAACATGGTGCTTTGGCCAGTAGACCAAAGTCCCTGTTGCCTACTGTTCACTCAGCGCAAGTGGGACATTCAGTGCAAGTGAGACAGTGGGGAAGAAACCGACCAACTTAGAGGATGCGAATCATACAGGAATGTAATGTCCCGGGTTCTCCACCGCTTCTTGCAAACCATTGACTCTGAGCTTACTGCTCTGCCCTCTGCTGCAGTCTTGCCCTGCACATGCTCAGAGCTAAGGTTTCCTTCTCTTTTGATTCTCCACACACTGATCTTGCCTTTCTTTTAGACTCCTTCAGGGTTGTTGGCCCACTGACAGCAGCTTCTCTTATTCCACATGCAGTTATGGATCTATTCTGTAGGTTGCTGACTGGTCTTTAGCATCTCTGCTATCATTTCAGAGGTTAGGGTGGACTCATGTATCCAAACTACCCATTGGAAACAAATCTCCACACGTCTGCACAAAGTACTAAAACCCGGGTTCAAAGAACAGCAAACTACAATGCTTGACTGCATTACCTTGAATACTGGGGTGGCCATATTTTTTTTTCCAGTACCAGATTATGTTGTGATGAATGGCACCAGAGTTTTGCTAATTATTCTCTAAGACACCTACACTTCCTTCACTACGAATAAACGTACAAATTTTGAATCATTACAATTAAAAACAGTAACAATAACATTTCCAAAACAAAGATAACAGTGGTATCCACAGCACTACACACTGCTAACCATTGCACAGCCAGTGTCAAATCTGAAGGCAAGGGGATACGAGTGAGAAAAGGAAGGCCCTAGAATAAAGGAAGACCTGTGATTCCCAGTAACAAAAGCCTTGGTCCTCCGTGCAAATTTGGCCCAAATCGTATTAGTAAATGTGAAATCTTGGGGAGAAAACCAGTTCCTACCATGTTGCTTCTCTCGATCATTGGTGAAGGCTGAGGTGTTCCGGACACTGGGGTAGAGACTGGAGTCTTAATTTCTTCTATCATATTCATGATTTTCTCAGGTACTTTGGTAGCATCCCCACAGGTCTCCTGCCACCTAGGCAGTTTGGAATTGAGTAATTCTGCAGACTATAAATCCAAAAGAAACACAACTAAACACAAACATGTATTGCTCAAAGAGCTGAGAAAAGTTCCATCAACTCTCAGTGATAATGTTTTACTGACTTACTACCACAAGTCTGAGACATTGTGTTAAATCCAGTGAACATTTAACCATCTCTGAGCATCTGCCCTGGGTTACTGGCTGAGAAAGATTAGGCTCCTTTTCTACAGGAGCTTCTCCATTCCCACAGCATGAATGCAGAGTTTAAGACTACTACAAGAATTGTAAATGATGAAGAACAAGCTCAAACACCAAAAGGGAGGCTTGAGCAATCTTATTAAGCCCTACTGTTTCCCCAGTGGCCTCAGAAATGCCAATCAGTGCTTTCTTCCTCTTACTCCAGAGAGAGGGCAAAGCCCTTACCCCAACCCTTCTACGCCCTCAGACTGTAACCCTGACACACCAACTGCTTGGGCCTTCTTTATCCAAGGAGCCCCTGAAAGGACTGGGACACCGAAGCCAGGAAAAGGGAAGGCACAAGAGCAGTTTTCAGAAAGGTGATGTGACTTCCAATAGAGAAAAGAAGTAGACTTAGTTTATGCTACAAAGCGTAGCTGGGATCCAAAGTTAACCGTAAGAAAGAGTCTGCCACCAACTAGAGCTCTCTGGTAACAGGCCAGGTTGCCTTGTGTCACAGTGAGTATCCCTTCAGTGGCAAGGCTTTGCTGTAGGAAGAGAGCTTCACGGTTACTTGGCCTATTGACCCTGGCCCAGCAGGGCACCCTCACCATGGAAAATGACTCTGCCAAAACTAGTACAGATGCACTGTTGACAAAAGTGATCATCTAATACTGCAATTCTTTCTTGTGACAATGTTAGATCTTAGGAATTTAGATTTGGTAGATGAATAGTCCTTAAAGTTGCAAACACTATAAAATATGTAACATTTGCCTGATGCATACAGATAGGGCCAAGTTGTTTCCCCCGAAAAAGAGGACGTTGCCTTATATGCAAGTGCTTACAAAGCTTCTACCATGGAGCACTCTCTAAATTACATTACAAATAACAATGAATATTTGACTTCACTCAATGCTAGTTTTGGATGCTTACACAGGCCCAATAAAATTTATAATTTAAAAAAAAGGGAAAGGGAAATAACACATATTTTGTAATGCTTTCTGGGGGCATAACCTCAAAACTATGTGTGCTGGAAGCAGGGCCGTAAAGCCAGTCGTTCAGTTGATGAGATCACGAGGAAACACCTTGAGGAGGATAAAAAAGTAACCACAACAACTGTCTCGATGCGGGGACAGAACTTCCAGGGACACTTCTGTACATGGACTCCCAAGGTGAATATCTCAAACCACCCAGGTGGGCTGGACTTGGGGCCCACTGGGACCCATCCCACAGCTCTGGTGAGGACACTGATGCTGAGGATGCATCACAGAGAGTCTGAGAAAAGCAGACTCATAGGTGAGAAAAGAAAAAGTGCTGTTTCTCAATTACTAAGCATTTTATGAAATATTTTAAATATGGATATATTACTTAAATATTATAAGCAACATTTGACCATTTCATCCACGTTTCTGAAAGTTTACATATTCAAGTTGGCCAAAACTATTTCTTTGGAGTCTTCTCATTGGCAAAATAGGCCCATCACTTTACACTGAGGCACATATGGAAGGTAAGTAATTTCTAGGGCATTTGAATATGAAATTATTAATAATGCAACACAACTTGCCATCTGAACCCACCTGTAAATGATAATAATGTAAGTGATTTGCAAAGCTACAGTGTTTGTCAACCAGAAAGCAGAAGCGCCTTTTCTCTTCAAGCAGAGCTTCTTTGCACCCATCTGCAATAAATTTCTGGATGTCGCTCTGGCGAGAAGTAACGGTTTCTACATACTAGGAAAATAAATAATAATTATACAAGTATGACATGAGGAATCAGAGCTGCACAGCCAGATGTTTATCTTCCACCATCTTTACACTTGGTTTATTTTGATAATGGAATAAATACTAAATGCAGATAAACATTAGATAAAATAACAAAGTTGTAGCCTGATCTGAGCAGGTATTATCATTCTCATTAAGATCCCTGACTCATGTGCAGAAGAACGTTGCCAAAGGCCTTCCACTCTGTGCTGGGCAATTTACACAAAATATTACTTTATGTTTCAGGGACAGGATTGTGTTCTGTTGGAAAATCAACGGCTTTAGAACCAGAAACTTCGAATTCAAACCACAGTTCTAAGTATCAACCATGTGACTTAGCCTAAGCCTCATTTTCTTCATCTGTAAAATGGGGATAGTAATGCTAACCACCCTGAATCGGGAAAAAGTGCCCATGTTCTTAGTTGGCTACTAATTATCCTCGACTCTGGAAAACTGTGGCCTTAAGCTCATACCAACTCAAAAATGCTCATAAGCTTCAACAGCAGCAGAGCAGTGAGCAGATGAAAGTATATGCTGAGTGAGGTAAGTAAGCTTCCCTGTAAACTGCACAAATCATCAACAACAAAATAAAGAAAGAAGTGCTGAAAAGTTCACCTCAATTTCTTTGTGTTCATATTTGAGCGCATTTCGTCCTCCTTGACTTTTCCTTCTGATCTTCTTCAACTCTGCTTGAGATTTCTCCAAAGAATCTAATTTATTCCTGTGTTCTGTTTGGTATCTTTTAAGGGTTGCCTGTAAGTGAAATGTTGTGCTTGTTTTAGTGTAGCACCATACAAACTGTTGGGCAGTTACTGCTGCCAATATTTCCACTGTACGTGGCCCTGCACACCCGTTCCCTCCCTTCCACTTCAACGTGTGACTTTGTCCTCAAGTTCCCCGTTCACAGAAGGGGCCATGGACCACAAGGGCAGCTCCTATAGGATAACAATGTCTCTTCTTTCTTGTTTTCTCCAATGTTTTAGAACACTGAGTGGTAAGTACTTTGGGGAATAAAAAACAATTTAATGTTCCTGTTTTATGACTTACAGTTTTAAGAAACAAAATTAACAATTGCAATCACAACCAATTATTTTGGGTGCTGTGTAGCGAAGTGTTTGGGGAGCCTAACAGAACCAGGTCAGAATTCTGGCATCATCCTTCATTTCCTGTGTGATCTCAGCAATTATTTAATTTCTCTAAAACCCATGTTCTCCCTTTAATCTGTACAGTGAGGATAAGAAGAGTATCTACAGAAAGAGTTTCTATAGGGATAAACATCAGATAATGTATGGAAAATGCTTGCCATTACATCTACCTCAGCAGCTTTTGGAGGTCCCTCCAGAGTGCACACAGGGGCAGCAGGGCGATTTCAGGTAACCTACACTGCTTACTGCCACATGGGGTCTTGGTGAGAAAGGGGCTTTGGGTGGCAAAGAAAGTAGCTACTCTACAGCAGGTAAGGGAGGTGGAAAGAGCCCTGTGTGTGGAGGGTCAGGCAGACGGAGAAAACTGCTGGAATCATCAATACCAGGTGACAGGCAAGGGACACCATGCAGGAGCAGTCTGTGATGACTGGGAGAACACCAAGCATGTCTCACGTCCTCAAGTGCTGGTTTGTGAAAGCAACAGCTGCATTAATACAGATGCAGATGCCATCCCCATGTATGTGTACTTTGAAAACAATGCTTTCTAGAAGCAGGATTCCTTGCAATATTTTCCTCTATGCTTTTTAATAAAGATCCCAGGTGTTAAAGCAAATGGAGCCCTGGAAGTCACCTTGTCTATTTCATGCATCTGTGTATATACTCAATACTAATCTCTATCCGTATTTGCTGCTGCTGGATAGACAGTGAGAGAAAGTTCTCCTAGGGCTTAGAGACCAGGCAAGCGTAGCCTCCTGGGAAAGCCAGGCCCCCGTGCCCCACACCTACCTCCACCCACGGAGGTGGAGCAAAACCGTGTACTCACATTCATGTATTTTACATCAAGTTCTGTCTTCTTCTCCAGCTCATGTATAATCTCTTTATGGAATTTTTTGAACTTTTAACAAAAGAAAATGAAAAATTCACATCAGCTTTGAGTCTTTAAGCAAAACAAATTTTTAATGTAAAATAAATATATTTTATAAGTATCAAAAGTTTACATACGTTTTCATCAAGACTCTCATTGAGTTTCTTGTGGGTACTTGAAATCTCTATGAGAACTTGGCCTGTGAATAAAACCAGATGTTGGGGGGAGGGGGGAGAGTCACTGGGTGGATTTTGTAAAGATATTAAAGTAAGTAAAATAATGGAATGAAGCACAGTCTATCACTGCCCTCAATGCCTGGAAGCATCAGGCCCTGTGGCCTCTCAGAAACACTGACTTCACACCCATGGCAGGGTGGGTTCCAGAGGGACACAGCCCCTCGCAAACTCACTCCACAACATTGTTCACCCAAAGAATGCCAACTTTTGTCTTCAAATTCACATCATGCTTTCTATATTTATTCCCTCCCTAAGCGGAATCTTATTTATCTGATTTAATTTTTAAATTCACTTACAAAAGATTATCATGGTCATTATAGTAACTACCTATAGGAACAAATGACTTATTTTTATCTAATCCCCAGAGTAATCTGATTATCTGTCAGGCATAAAAGATAAAGGTTATTTTTTCTCTCATTCTTGTGTCCTTTCGGAAAATATTAACGCCATGGGAAAATGCAGCAGGGACAGTGGTCTGCCTCGTATCTCCCGGGACTACACCAAGTCTCTGACACAAGTACAGTCACAGGACAGAAGAGAATGTTCCAGGACTAAGGAGCCTTACTCCAAAGGCAGCAGGATGATCATTTGATTTGCAAAGCACATCTCTGGCAGTTTGAGGCAGTGTGATAGACATGTTGACCGTGAGGTACCTACTGGGACATACGTGTTCAGGAAGCGGTTGAATTTCTTCAACTCTGATAAAGGTGAACAAGAGCCTCTCTCTCCCTGCTCATTTATCTATAGGAACCAAATGGGTCTGATACCTAAGACCTGGCAGATATGGAATCATCTGGAATAACCACCAGACCATATTAAATAAAAACAAAATGTGCTGGGTAGGTCCCCTACAGTTCAGTGGATATAGATAGAAAGGAATTCCTTGGGTGAACTGAAAGGCTGTAGATGAAGGGGAATTTAAATTAAGACTGTGGTGGGTATGGGAAAAGAGAAAGAATACCAACTAGACTATGACTTCAGCTGTCACCTTTACACAAATGACACTACAGTGCCCTGTTGTCGAAACAGTTTAAGACATCTGACTCTCAAACAGTCTAGGTTTCCCCCAATTCAACCCTTTTCTGGGGGCACCTGGGTGGCTCATTCAGTGGAGCATCTGATTCTTGATACTGGCTCAGGTCATGATCTCATGGTTCATGAGATTGAGCCCAGCATCCAGTTTTGCACTGACAGCATGGAACCTGCTTGGGATTCTCTATCTTTGCCCCTCCCCCAATTGTGCACGCTTTCATGCACATTTATTTATTCTCTAAATAATCATTAAAAATTTTTAAGAAAAAAAAAAAGAAAAAGAAATTCAATCCCTTCCTGAACATGTTTGTCCACCTGGATGTCCCAGGAGGTACGTCATGGTCAACATGTCTAAAAGTGGGTTCACCCCATATTCTCTAGCCCCAGCTCTTGGCTGCCAGCTAGCCAGTCACAAGGGGTCGACAATTCACCCATGTGTCACACTCAATGACAAAGATGCAGTCCCTTGTGCATGTGGTTTCATCACTTGGGCCAACCTCTAGGGTGAAATCATGCCCCTTACTCATCTTGCTTCCTTGGGCAACAAATGTGCTGGCCCTTCCCTGCCGTGGAGAGAAGATATGTGGAAATAACATGTGAAATCTATGTGCACTCAATCATCTGTCCCAGGCCAAGTGGGGAAGAGTCACCGTAATCTGCCACCCAGCAACACATTCAAACCCACCAGTTGGACTAGGAGTGTCCCCCTGCCCATCATTTCTCTTTACTCCCAGCTTGTTCTCTTCCGGATCTTCTTCCTCACAGGTGCCAGAGATCCCTCAAAACCAGATGTAACATGTCATTCCCCTGGCCCCCACCCATGGTATCCCAGATAAACCACCTCCTCAGCATGAAGGCCACTGTGGACAATGCTGCTTAAGATAAGCATGGCAGGTGGTGGGGACAGAGAATTTCCTGTAAGGACAGAACCTTACAAAGTTACAGATAGGTAACTTGTAAGCCCCTAAGCAGCCTGTGATTCTAGGAACCTCTAACAGAACAGCCTGCTGGATGAACCAAAGGGAGGGGGCAGACACACAGCCAGCCACATCCCCACCACACAAAGTTATCAAGATACCTACTCTCCATCCTTAATGACATTGACTTCATTTCTCCCATAATTACGTTCTCCTAAAGCTCAACATGAAATAATTCAGAGTTACCACAAAGGAAGCCTTCACATGCCCAAGAATATAATTATATTAAATGTCATTTTATCATTTAGTGATTTCAGACACTGAAATAGTCTGAGTTACTTTCACATCCATTTTAAAATCATAAATAACTCTTGGCTACAGATGAAAAACAGTAACAAAAAAAAAAAACCCTACTTCAATTATTTGAAAATTAAGCACTCTATTCTTGGCAAGTCAGGTCTACTTTTTTTAAAAAGTCTAAAAATAATTGTGCTTAAATCACTCAGTGTGATTCAAGCTAGAATCAAAGCACTCACAATTTTTTTTTCATATGGTCATGAACTTTATCTCTACAACCGTACATAATGTGCATCTCTGAGAAGCATGTTGCCAAAACAAAAGCTTGTGCTAGTGTGGCACTCTTGTGAAAGCCAGCACTGCTGAACCTGGTGCTTGGTCTCGAAGCCCCTCCCACCTCGTGGTTTTCTCCCTGTAGGCAGCTGGGTGGAAAGGCTCACTGAAACAGCCCATTCACTCTGTGGCCAGGAGCAGAACACCCGACCTTATCCTGGTTATTCCTGTCCCTTACAGTTCGTGGAATTTAAATGCTGACTTTATAGCAGCAGCCACGGAGTCCTCGGTCAAAGAAGGATTAGAAAACATCTTTACTGTGATTATGGGAGCTGCCAAAAGTGTATCTTGAAACAGAAAATGAAAAGTCTTTATGTTCAATCTACAGAAGTTTATTCTGAAATATAGCAAGTGTTCCTTCATGTCTGAAACGTTGCATTACACACGTTTATTTACTCTTAGCCCTGTAACCTAATTTTTCATAAATTACATTTGAGAAGAAAAAAATTTTTTTGAAAAGGAGGGTGGAGCAGAGCCCAGATTCTAATGGAGCAGAACTAAACACACACCCAAACAGGAACCAATGTGCTGGTCCCAGAAATCACAGACCATATGTACTGATCAACCATTTCCTTTTTCTCTTTTAGGTTCTGAGTACACATTCTGGGAAGAAACACCCAAGTACAGTAATATGACTCAGTCTGAGTAAATTATATTCTTAAATAGCATTACTAAAGGATTCACATATATACATATTTCAAAATCATGAATTTGACATAACTAAAAGTTGATGTCCACTATCAGTTTTAGGAGCTTTGAATAAACATGTCCAATAATTTGGACAATACTATATAAAGATACGAATTTAAACTGAATGGATTTAAAAAGTTAAATAACTAAAATTAAAGAGTATTACTTGTATGAACACATAAAAGTTTTCATTTGAAATACAGATTAGTTGTTGGACTGTTAATATATTTTCAACTAGATAATCCATTTTTTTAAAGTTTGAGAGCGAAAGACAGTGTGAGTCAGGGGAGGGGCAGAGAGAGAAGGAGAGAATCCCAAGCAGGCTCTGTGCTATCAGTGCAGAGCCTGATGTGGGGCTTGATCTCATGAACTGTGAGGTAATGACCTGAGAGGAAATCAACAGAAGCTCAACTCACTGAGCTACCAGGCGCCCTGACAACTAGATAATTCTTCATCAATTCACAGTATACATTTAGAGAAACCAGATGGAGACTATTAACAGACATGAGTAGCACAGAACAGGTGCTCAACGTGTAGGCACACAGACTTTTTCATTTATAATTGATCATGGATAATCAGAACACAGTATTTCCAGAAAGCACAGAGCAATGATGGAGTGAGTCACACACGATTTCCTCCCTGTTACTTCAAGTGGAATCAAACAATAAAATGAGACAGTATAAGCCAACCTACTGTGGACCTAAAGTTACACTCCATGAATTATGGTAAACCGGACCAAAAACGTCACTGGAAAAAGGATATACTTTTTCTGACAATTTTTAAAATATCAAACGTGATGAGAAAATATAATGGAAGTAAAAGCAAACTACACGCAGATGGCTATGTTAAATACACAAGTATGTATCCCACAGATTAGAGTCACCAGCACGGAATTAGTACAGAGGCAGATTAGTAACCATGAACACGTGACTCAACTTGAAAGCTTTACCAGCATCTAAGAATAGTCCTCAGGGCTGCCCACCCACAGTCCCTGGATGCAACTGGAGGTGCTCTTTTCTGGTGAGTGTCAATACTGTACCAGTAAACAACGTGCATGTAGGGATAAAGCCAAATAAGTGATAGGGTAAGCATTTCATCCAACACTCCTCCAGAAATCTAGCTTCTGACCAGGCCAACTATAGTACCACAGTTCTAATTAATGTCTTCATGGAGACCGTAATTATTCTACCACTGATCACGACTTAGTCCATCCTATGAAAACAAATTGGACAAACAGAAATTGTACATTAGAAGTATATAGTGTTCCAAAGTTCTTTCATAGTCTGAGAGAAAAGTAAAGTGCCAGGCAGCATCTGACTTTGTTAAGAAGAGATGCCACTAGGGTAGCCACTAAAAGAATAAAGTGCGTATAATGACCAAGCAAACAGAGAGGGGGAAAAACAATCAGCCAAAAAGAGGACAAGAGAAGAAATGAACATAGGACAGACAGCAGAAAGTAATTACACTTAATGTAAATAGACTATATAATCCAATTAGAAGACAAAGACTGTTAGGATTAAACAAAACAAAACAAAACACCCAATTATATTTTCCTTAAAAGAGATACACTTTAAATATAGGGATACAGAGAGTAAAAGGATGGAATAAGATATATAGCAAACACTAACCAAAAGAAAGCTGATGTAGGTACATTAAAACCAAACAAGATGTAGTAAGTGGTCAAAGAGGGTGAGAAGCATTATTAGAATTAGACATAAAACAATGATTCCATAATGGGAAAAGGTTCATATGGAAGATGGAAAATTTTTTTATTCATAGGCAGCTATTAACATGGTCTCAACATATTTAAACTAAAACTGAATTATAAGAAGAAATAGATAAATCAATAATAATTGTAGGAGACTTCAATATGCTTCTCTTGGTAAATGGGTAGAATGAGTAGGCAAATATAGCAGTACAAATGTAGATAACCTGAATAAGATGATAAATACAGGTGATCTAGTGAACATATACAGAAGACTATATCTGATAACTTCATTTTTAAAGCAAAGAGTATATTAAAAAGAGATCAAAAGAAAACCTCACTCTATTTCAAAGGGCTGAAATCACAATGAGTATGCCCTTTAACCACATCAAAATTAAACCAGAAACCATTAAAAGAAAGGTAACCAGAAAATGTCCCTATACTGGAAATGAAGAAACAGACTTCTAAATAACCTACAGATCAAAGAAGAAACCACAATGGAAATTAAAATTATTTTGAAATAAAATGATAAATATAGGATATAAGAACATGTAAGATGCAACTAAAAATTGTGGTTAGAGGAAATTTATAGCCTTCAAATGCATATGTTAGAGGAGTGTGAAAAACACTAAACACTCATTTCAAGAATTTAGCGGACTATAATCCAATAAAAATAAATTAACTACTGATAAACATAACAACACAGATATATTTCAGAAATATATTAAATGAAAGAAGCCAGACTAAAAAAGCTATATACTGTATGATTCTATTTATAAAACATTCTGGAAATGGCAAAACCGACAGTATGTGATAAACAAATCTGCTTACTCTGTGATCCAGCAACTCTACTCCTAGATATATTCCCAAGAGAAATGAGTGCATTTGTTTACCAACAGAAGCACAAGAATGTCCATAGCAGCTTTATTCACATATCCAAGGCCAGAAACAACTCAAACATCTATCAACACTGGAATGGATAAATTATAGAATGGATAAACTCACACAATGGAGCAGGAAGACCCGAAATCTGTATATAGATTCCTCTCAAATCCTTGGCTAACACCTAAACTGCACATGCACAGGGTGAGACTCTAAGAAAAACCAGCAGTTAGAAGGATGTAGAGTTTGGCAGAGATTCTCAGTAGGACACACATTGAGTTGTCGGGGGGAATACAAAGTTGGGAATTCAAGTCCCACCAAGTGAGAAAGGCTTCATAAATACCACAGGCTGCCCAGTGACATCAAGAAGGGACATACCTTAGGAATAAACACTGTCACAGGACAAGGGCAAAACCAAAATAGATCCACCAGAAAAAAATCTACCAGTAAGCCTCCACGAATCAAGGTGATCTAGTAATGTAACTGTCTTCTGGAATAAAACTTCATAATCTTAAGAGGAAGATAACAAAATAGAGTCTCTACAACATTTTTTTTAGTTTAGTTACTTTGAGAGACAGAAAGCAAGCTCACTAGTGGGGTAAGGGCAGAGAGAGAGGGAGAGAGAATTGCAAGCAGGCTCTGTGCTGTCAGTGCAGGCTCAAATGAGGCTCAAACCCACGAACCATGAGATTGTGACCTAAGCTGAGATCAAGAGTAGGACGCTTAACCGAATGAGCCACTCAGCTGCCCTGAGTCTCTATAACATTTTATCACAATGTTCAGGACAGGAAAAAAAAATTGGAAGGGTGAATGACAAACTTAAAAACTCTGAAATCATTTTAGTAGGATCATTTTCTTTTGGTATTCCAATATGTATAATTATAATACTTAAGTTTATGTATAACTTCACTATTATAAATAAACTTATAATATATTATAAATCGATACAAAATTTTTTTCCTTTTGTGACTGGTTTACTTAGTACAATGTCCTCAAGGTTCATCTATGCTATAGGATATGTCAGAATTTCCTTTCTCTCTCTCTTTTTTAATGTTTATTTATTTTGAGAGACAGCATGAATGGGGGAGGGGCAGAGAGCGAGGGAGACACAGAATCCGAAGCAGGCTTCAGGCTCCAAGCTGTCCAAACAGAGCCCAAAGCAGGGGCTCCAACCCATGAACCATGAGATTGTGACCCAAGCTGAAGTCAGATGGTTAACCAACTGAGCCACTCAGGTGTCCCAGAATTTCCTTTCTTTTTAAGGCTGAATAATATTCCACTGTATGGATATTCCTCATTTTCTTTATCTATTCATCATGAGGAAAAAATGTTGACAGTTACTTTGGTTCTTTCTACCTCTTGGCTATTGTGAGTAATGCTGCATAAACATGGGTGTGCAGATATCTCTTCAAGACTCACTTTATAAAAAATTTATTTTTAAAATAAATTTTTTAATTTTATTTTTTATTTTAGACAGAGAACATAAGCAGGGGAGAGGGGCAGGGGAGGAAAGAGGGAATGGAGACTGACATGGGGCTTGATCCCACGATCCTGGGATCATGACCTGATCTGAAATCAAGAGTCAGACGCTCACCAGGTGAGCCACCCAGGTACCCCCAAATTTATTTTTTTAATTCAAGTATAATAAACATACAGTGTTCTACTAGTTTAAACTGATAAAAATGTTTAATAACTCCAGAACTGTTTTATTTATTTTTTTCAACGTTTATTTATTTTTGGGACAGAGAGAGAGACAGAGCATGAACGGGGGAGGGGCAGAGAGAGAGGGAGACACAGAATCGGAAACAGGCTCCAGGCTCTGAGCCATCAGCCCAGAGCCTGACGCGGGGCTCGAACTCACGGACCGCGAGATCGTGACCTGGCTGAAGTTGGACGCTTAACCGACTGCGCCATCCAGGTGCCCCTTATTTATTTTTTTTAGTATTTATTTATTTTGGGGACAGTGCAAGCAGCAGAGGGGCAGAGAGAGGGGGACAGAAGATCCAAAGCAGGCTCTGTGCTGACAGGCTGACCGCAGTAAGCCTGATGTGGGGCTTGAACTCACAAACCACATGATCATGACCTGGGCTGAAGCTGGACACTCAACTGACTGAGCCACCCAGGTGCCCCAATAATTCCAGAACTATTTTAGGTGTATCACAGAATTGAGAAAATGTACAAATATGATGATGTTATTGGGAGCCAATATTTGCACATATTTCCAAAATATGTAATGTAAGTGCATATGTTTATTTTTATATGTCCATGTGTATATATGCATATATGTATGCATATACACAGGTCTGGTTTTGTATGTATGTATGTACACAGTACACACTGTATACATGTATATATTTCCTAGATCTGTTTGCTGAAAGGATCAAGATGACACTTCAACAGAGCAATAAGCACACCTAGTATTCAAATCTTAGCTTCTAGTATCATCCCCACTAAAAGCAAGGAGCATTCCTCAGAAAAAAATACCTGTTGATTCCACAATTGAGAAGGGACAAGATGAGCCTCAAATGTACTTTTATGCAAGAAAATAAGGAAGTATACAAGAAAGAATGAATGAATGAGTGAATGAATTAGAATCAGCCTGAAGGAGCTCCTATTGGCCCAATATAGGACGGTATGAGCACCAAAGTAATTAAGGACAGTAAGAGGATATATATAAATAATTGAAAAAACCTTGGAACCCATGAGCCCACAGCAAAAAATAGATAAATAAAAAAAGAAAGAGGAGAGAAAGGAGGGCTTCTGTTAAAAGTAAAATGCAACAAGTACAGTAAACACTCGTTCAGGCAAAATTAATAGATGCTGTATCTAGAGAACAAATGTTGATGAGGAATAAGAGATCTGCATAGTCTGGGTGCGCCTGGCTGCTTCAGTTGGTGGAGCACGTGACTCTTGATCTTGGTGTAATGAGTTCGAGCCCCATGCTGGGTGTAGAGATTACTTAAAAATAGAAAAATCTTCTAAAAAGTTTTTTAAAAAGATCTACCTGCTCTGGTCATCAATCCAGTGCTGGTTGATAAAGAAGTGTGTTGACATGAGAAAGAATACTTACCAATGCTCTGCTTGTTTCATAGTAAGTCTCTGGCAATCTCAATCTTAGAAAATAGTAGAAATGGCCAAAGATCTGAAGGAGAAAGTTCTCTGAGCCAAACAGAAGTTGTAGCTACAAACCCAAACATTCTTTCCCTCTTGGAGAGGAGTGGAGTCCCTTTAGACACAGAACAAATGAACTTTTTTATATAGACCTAGAATAGGTTTCCCAAAAGACATCGTT
Organism: Leopardus geoffroyi; assembly: GCF_018350155.1. Lineage (NCBI taxonomy): Eukaryota > Metazoa > Chordata > Mammalia > Carnivora > Felidae > Leopardus > Leopardus geoffroyi. The sequence continues at coordinate 5,555,885 of NC_059340.1, forward strand.
CTTCCATAATGAAAGGCCAGCAGCTACTGCTGGTCTCTCAGCGACAGAACACAAGATGTCTAAGAAGAGCTCCTGAAGATGAAAGGCTGGTTGAGGAGGCTGAAAAAGAGTGGGGTACTGTGAAAGCTAAAAGACTGGGAGCATTTTCAGAAAGTGGGGTGCTCTGCATTGTAATCACCCACAGTGAACTCAAGGGGCACAAACATCGGGCAAAGGTTAAAGCATCTGCAAAAAGATGCAATGGTGCCAGACAGGCCTCTGGTAAGTTCTTTAACCTCTCTCCAGGTCATCTCATGCAGCCTCAGTACTGTCAGCTGTATGGTGGTAACCAGAATATCTACTTCACAGGCTTAGGAGAGTACAGTGCTTTCCTGAGCTCTGAAAGGAAACACTGGCTGGTAAGGTGTGCATCCAGACAGGAGTAGCAAATTAGTTAAATAATGCATGAAACACAATAACAGAATGGGCCCACATGCTTTTCAACAGGCTTTCTTTCTGAGTACTTGTTTTCTGGAAATAAAGCCCACATACTAGGTTGTCAACTTATAACTAGTTACCACATTCGTTTAAATATTTCTTGTTCCTTACATGTACACATCTGTGTATTCTTTAATATACTTTAGTATGCTGGGGCGCCTGGGTGGCGCAGTTGGTTAAGCGTCCGACTTCGGCCGGGTCACGATCTCGCGGTCCGTGAGTTCGAGCCCCGCGTCGGGCTCTGGGCTGATGGCTCAGAGCCTGGAGCCTGTTTCTGATTCTGTGTCTCCCTCTCTCTCTGCCCCTCCCCCGTTCATGCTCTGTCTCTCTCTGTCCCAAAAATAAATAAATAAACGTTGAAAAAAAAATTAAAAAAAAAAAAAACTTTAGTATGCTTAAAATGTTTCAGAATAATTCCTAAAATTTACTAAAATAGACAAATGGACACCCACCTCTCCTAAACTCAGCTCAGTGCTCCTCTCATGTTTCTTTCCCCCTTCCTAGGGTCCCCAAAGGAAAAACTGTCCATCTCCTGTTGAAAGTATTCTTGAGAAAATGGCTAAGAATGAATTCTTGAGATGTCTTTGGTGCAAAAAGATGATTTTATTAAAACACAGGGACAGAACCCGTGGGCAGAAAGAGCCACCCTAGGGTTGCGAGGAGTGACTGATTATAACTTTTAAGTTAGTGGGGGTTAGGGATAGCGTAGCCTCTAAGGAATTTGAAAGCAAGGATTTCAGGACCTTGAGGGGCTAGCTGCTGTTAAGATAAGGTTACTTTTAGTCTTTAATAAAACAAAAACATTAAGGAAGTAAGGCAGCCATGAGTTGCTTGAGGAAGGTTATGGTCTGTATGTTTCAAGTGTTTATGAGTGGGCTGCAAGCTCTGAGGAGATTTAAGCTACATTTCTCTTGCCTTTGTTTCCCTTACCACTATTATCAAAAAGGAATACACACAGTACTCTTTCCTCCACCTCAGAGCCTTTCCCTTTACTAAACAGAATACTTAGCACTTCAGTTTTAAGTGTTGACAATTCTTCTATACTTATACTGTACCAGGAATGATCCATTGGAGAACAGACACATCTGACCACTGCTGGTTAGAAACCAACCACCAAGGGCACTTCTGGTTTCTGCTCTGGTTTCTGTGAATAACTTGGAAGTCATCACTCTCTTACTCACATCAAGAAGCTAAATAAACTGAAAAACAACAGTGCTTCTAAGATTCAGTAGAGAATTAAGTTCACAGGTAAAGATCTGCCCTGAAAACCAGAGACAGGCTAATGTGGAGAATCCTGGTTTACTGGCAGCAGAAACCAATGCTGGAGCCAGTACTGCTAGAAACTCTTCAACTGTAACTGATGGTTGCTGGAGGCTCAGCACAAACCAGCTTGAGTTAAAAATTCCAGGGGCGCCTGGGTGGCTCAGTCGGTTAAGCGCCCGACTTCAGCTCAGGTCATGATCTCGCGGTCTGTGAGTTCAAGCCCCGCGTCGGGCTCTGTGCTGACAGCTCAGAGCCTGGAGCCTGTTTCAGATTCTGTGTCTCCCTCTCTCTCTCTGACCCTCCCCCATTCATGCTCTGTCTCTGTCTCAAAAATGAATAAATGTTAAAAAAAAAAATTAAAAAAAAAAAAAATCCCAGAGGGCTCAGTCTTAGGGGAGGAGTCTAGCACTTTCATGAGTATTACCTCTAGGAGCCCCCACCAGGTTCCTACCCTGAAGACTGGAGAAAATGCCCATGGGGCTTACAGGCAGGTGGAGGGGGAAAATAACCGTTCTGAAATCAGCCCAGCATTGTTCTGTTCTTGCTTTGTTCTGTGTATGGAAGGCGAGGCCTCAAAAGAAACTGTTTTACTAAAGCCTTATGCCAGGTATTTTGACCCACTAAAAATCAAATACACCCCACAAAACAAAAAATGGAGATTTAAACCTAGAATTATAGAATTATCCCCCTCCTTAATACTTCACTACTATAGCATCCATCAACAGGGTTTACATCTGAGACTTCATTTAGAAGGAAGTCTAAATGGGATGGGACAAAGCAAGGACATCAGAGGAAAACTGAAGTTTGAAGCTCTTCCCAGAGAAAATCACAGAGGACAGAAACTTGGTGCTACATAAAGAAATGAAAATGAGTAAAGGAAACCTCATTTCAAATGGAGTCAGAAAGCCCCCAAGGGGGTAGTTCTTGCCCATAACCACTTGTGCCATTTGCAGACCTCAGCAGGGAAAAGGCAGCATGTCTGAATTTCCCAACAGGAAGAAGCCTACTACCCACAGGAGGAGGAAAGAAGATTTTCTCCGGCCCAGCAACAATTCAGCCAATGAGAAGTCACCATAAACCTGAACTCTCGCCCTCCTCCAATGAGCTTTCATTCCAAATAGCCCCTCCCACTTTGTCCTTTCCTCTGTAAAAGCAAGCCCTCTCCTGTGTTTTCTGGACTTGCCTATGGTTTGTCATGGTCTGCGTACCCCCTATTGCAATTCCCAAATAAACTCATTTTGCTGGTCAACTAGTTGGCTATTTTACTTTTAAGGTTGACAGAAATGAAGAGCATTAAAGAAGGAATGAATGAAAGTAATTAAACCTTGTATTTCTTATTCTTAATTGATACACTAGATAAGTGTTTATTTGAAGTAATAGCAACAACATATGGAGTGGGTATGACTTATGGATAAGTCAGATGAATAACAGCAGTGCTACAGAGGTTAGGAGGGAGGAACTGGTAACACTCTGCATAAAGACCCTGTGCTGCCTGGGAAGTGATACAGTGGTGTTTGAAAGTGGACCTAGATTGCCTGTATACTACCCAACCTTAGGACAACCACTACCAAAAAAAAAAAAAAAAAAAGTTTAAGTATAATCAGTATGCTGAGAGGAGATAAAATAGAATATAAAATGCTCAATTAAAACCAGAAAGTGCAGGAAATGGGGAAGATTATTTTAAGATAATGAACAAGTGCAAAGAATACAAAACAAGTACAGTGATGTTAATATAATGACATCACTAATCATTTTAAATATAAGTGGTTTAAATGTACCAATTAAAAGAGAGACTGACAGAGTAGACTTCTTCATGTACACGTGCCCACTAAGAGAAAGCTGAAATACATGGGGAAGAACTGACAGAGCTGCAAGGAGAAACAGATGAATCCACTATAATAATCACTGTGGACTTCAATACTCTCAGTAACTGATAGCAGGATGATTGAAGTGAACAGCATCATCAATCAACTGAATCTAAATGACAGAGTAAACTTCACCCGGCAACAGCAGAATACACATTTTTTTTAAACTCGCACAAAACATTCACCAGGACAGACCACATTCTGCACCATAAAACATACCTCAACAAATTTAAAAGAATAGAAGTCATACAAAAAATGCCCTCAGACCACGGTGGGATTAAACTAGAAACAAGTAACAGAAATCTAGCTGAAAAAAATCCCAAAATACTTGGAAATGAAACAACATACTTCTCAATAACACAGGGGTCAAAGAAGAAAACAAGACAACTTTTTAAATATTTGAACAAAATGAAAACACAACATATCAAAATTTGTGCAATGCAAGCAAAAGCAGTACTTCAAGGGAAATTTATAGCACTCAATGCATGTATTAGAAAAGAAGATATAAAGTCAATACTCGAAGCTTCCAACTTAAGAAGCCAGAGAAAGAAGAACAATTTAAACTAAGGCAAGTGGAAGAAAAGAACTAATAAAAATTAAAGCATAAATGAGAATAGGATAACTATAATAAAGAAAAGTCAATGAAACCAAAAGCTAGCTCTTTAAAATGCTCCTGATAAACCTCTAGCTAGGCTAAACTAGGGAAAAAGAGAGAAGACACAAATTATAGGAATAACTTGCTTTATTGTGCTTCGCAGATATTGCATTTTTTATAAACTGGAAGGTTTGTAACAACCCCACATCAAGTATGTCTATTGGCACCATCTCCCAATAGCATTTGCTCACTTTGTCACTCTGTCACATTTTGGCAATTCTCACAATATTTCAAACTTTCTCATTGCTGAATTTGTTACTATGATCTGTGATCAATGATCTTTGATACTACTATTAGAATAGTTTTGGGGTGCTTTTAATCTCACTCATTTAAGATGGCAGACTTAATAAATGTTATGTTCTTGCTGTTTCACTGACCAACAGCTCCCCTCCCTCACTTCCTCTTCTCTGGCCTCCCTATTCCCTGAGATACAACAATATTTAAATTAGGTTAATTAATAACCCTATAATGGCCTTTAAGTGTTCAAGTGAAAAAAAGATTCATACACCTTTCACTTTATTTTTTTATTTGAAAGAGTGTGTGTGTGAGCGAAGGGGAGGGGCAGGGGAGGCGGGGGGGAGAGAGAGAGGGCTGGAGGCAGGGAGAATCTTAAAGGCAGGATGAGCGTGGAGCACGACGCAGGGCTCGATCCCATGACTCTGGGATCATGACCTGAGCCAAAATCAAGAGCTGGATGCTCAACTGAGCCACCAAAGTGCCCCACACCTATCACTTTAAATCAAAAGCTAGAAGTGACTGGGATTAGTGCTTAAGAGTCTGTCTCTGCCCCTCCCCCCACTCTCTTTCTAAAAACAAAAACAAAAAACCCAAAATTAAAAAAAAACCACTCCACAGCTATCAGAATGACTAAAATCCAGAAAACTGACAACGCCAAATGTCGAGAATGTGCAAAAATGGTATAGTTTGGCAGTTTCTTACAAAGGTAAACAGTCGTACTATTCAATCCAGTAATTGTGCTCCTAGGTGTTCACCCAAATGACTTAAAATCTTTTGTCCACAGAAAAACCTGTACATGAATGTTAATAGCAGCCTTTTCATACTGCCAAGACTTGGAAGCAACCAAGATGAATGGATAGACTGTTGTGGTACATGTACACAACTGAGTATATTACTCAGGGATAAAAAAGAAAGAAACTATTAGGCCACGAAGAGACATGGAGTGCAAGCTTAAATGCATATTGCTTAGTGAAAGAAGCCAGTCTCAAAAGGCTACATACAAAATTCCAACTAAATGACATTCTGGAAAGGGCAAAACTATGGAGACAATAAAAAGATCAGTGGTTGCCAAGGAGGGTGGGGGAGTGGATACTGTAATGGTAGACGTATGTCATTAAACATTTGTCAAAACTCATGTTAACACAAAAAGTGAACCTTGTGGCACCTGGATGGCTGAGTCAGTTGAGTGTCTGACTTCGGCTCAGGTCATGAGCTCACGGTTCATGAGTTTGAGCCCAGTGTTCGGCTCTATGCTGACAGCTTGGAGCCTGGAGCCTGCTTTGGATTCTGTGTCTCCATCTCCGCCCCTCCCCCACTCATGTGTTGTCTCTCTCTCTCTCTCTCTCAAAAACAAACATAAAAAAAAAAAGGTGAACCTTAATGTAAATTATAGACTTTAGTTGATAGCAATGTATCTATACTGGTTCATCACTGAGTGGGAGAGAGAGGAGTATGTGGGAAGTCTGGGTAAGATCTGCTCAATTTTCTGTAAACCTAAAACTTCTTTAAAAAAACAAATTTATTAAAAACAAAATAACACAAAACAACAGCCATCTGGAACCAGCAGTGATTAGGAAGCACTGCCCTCTTCCGAGGAAAACACATGCAGTGTCTGAATGCTTCTAGAAGTTACTCATGGACAAGAACTTGCATTCTGATTCTCAGTTACCTGTGTGATACCAGTGCCTGCCCAGCACATAACAGTCCTTAAAAGTCTAGTCAATAAGTAAGTGTACTGAACAAATGAATTAGAGGGTAACTGCAGTGAGAAAGAACATAAAGTAGTATAGTAGGGCAGAGAAAGGAAAATCTGGCAAAAGTTTGACCCATCATATGGTGGTATCTGTAGTATTTTATTTTATTCCTATACACATAGGTATCACAGAAAGTCCTACAGGAAGAATGCTTTCTGTTAAACCTGAATGCCTGATCCCTAACTTGCCTTCTCTCTCTCTCTCTCTCTCTCTTTTAATCTACTCAACAACTGGATCTAGATGGAGAGGCTTCTATTGTGGCAGTACAGACGCTGGCTGCATCTGGAGGGTGAGCACCCAGCATCCATATGTAGGATCCTAAGCCCCGGAAGAACAAGCTCTCTCAGCCAGGGCTGGCACCCACACAGACCAGTTTCCATCCGCAGAGCCTCCAGGAGCAAATTCTTGGCATCTTTTGTTTCCTATCACCAAGGTTTAGTAACCCTGAGGTTTGGTCTCAGAGAATCCTGAGCCACAAACAACATATTAAAAAAAGAAAGAAAAGAAAAAAAAACCAAAAACCAAAAACGAAGGGACATTTTTGTTTACAAAATTTTCATTCTGCCAGACAAAAAGCTATAATACCAGACTATGTGGGTTCGATTCTGGACACTTGGCAATCCCGGCTGCGAGGATTAAGTGTGCTAACAAGGGAAAGGTTCCAAGAGCAAGATGCACACTAAACACCCAATGCTAGACTCCCTTCTAGCTCCTGATTTCTGGTAAAAAGTGGGAATGGAAGGGAAAGATAATACAGAAAGGAGGAAGTTGGTATAAACCACTTATTTTGGATGTTTGGCAATAAAAGAAGTAAGAAGGTAGCTAGAGAAAGGAACAATAAATTTTTTTCTTTTTTTTTTTTTTAATTTTTTTTTTTTCTTCAACGTTTATTTATTTTTGGGACAGAGAGAGACAGAGCATGAACGGGGGAGGGGCAGAGAGAGAGGGAGACACAGAATCAGAAACAGGCTCCAGGCTCTGGGCCATCAGCCCAGAGCCTGACGCGGGGCTCGAACTCACGGACCGCGAGATCGTGACCTGGCTGAAGTCGGACGCTTAACCGACTGCGCCACCCAGGCGCCCCAATTTTTTTCTTTTTTAAGAAAGGGGATGACAAAAAGTGTGAAGGAAGAATAAATGAAAACCAATAAACTCCATATATGAATTAATTCTTAACTTATATATACAAATGCTTTAAAAGGAAAATATTAGTCTCTTTGCATAGAGACTTAAATCTCCATGGGAATTATCATTAGAAAACATCCTGGATATTTAAACTCAAGTCTTTTCAGTGAAGCAGAGAACAAATGCACACCCAATATCAGAAACCAATTCTTTCATCACCTAAGGTAATACCTAGTAGATCTTCTCTGAAAATTAAACCAAATATTATGTAAATGTAGGGGAAGATTCGGGAATTAGGTGCCAGTTCTGTCATTAGGACTGATAAACTGATTCGGGAAGCAAATTAAATGTTTATTTCCTACTTCATTTTTGATCAGCAATTACACTAATTTAGTCCACCTGCTGTACACAAGCACTGTCAAGTCAAAGCACAGGATTTGCAATTAAGGAAAAATATTCCCTGAGGTGTATTTTAATGTACTACTCTTATTTTAGCTAAAAGGATGACATTAGGGAACCTGGGTGGCTCAGTTGGTTAAGCATCTGACTTTGGCTCAGGTCATGATTGCACAGTTTGTGAGCTCGAGCCCTGCTTCTCTCCCCTCCTCACCTCTCTGCCCCTCTTGGGAGTCTCTCTCTCTCTCTGCCCTCGCTCACTTGTGCGCTCTCTCTCTCTCTCAAAAAAAAAAAAAAAAAAAAAAAAAGGACATTAACTTATTCAAGCTTATCAATTATATATCACCCAGGAATAATTTATCAATTTTGCATCCATATGCAGATTACAAGCAACTGTTTTCTTTACATGTCAATGTAAAAAAACAGCATCAAAAGATTAAAAGTTTTCTACAAGCTATTAGTAAGTTAACGTTAATTATTCATTGTTTTTTCATTGATTAGTAGATTAAGGCTAAAATACAACCATTTTGATACTAACAAAAATGAAATCAGGTGTATTATCAATAATGAATGAAACTGAAAACTAGTTATTCCTTATGGTGCCACTGATTATAGGATTTTCAAGGCTAAAAAATGCTACATCTTAAGTTTTAAAAGTTCTTTAAAAATTTGAAACAGGACCCCAACACATGAAGACAAGGACAATATGTAGGTAAAGAAGGCACTAAGGTGCTATTTCAGTTCAGTATTACTGAGTAAAACCCATCTTAAAAATTTTAAGTGAAGAATTTTTGGTGCACCTGGGTGGCTCAGTCGGTTATGCGTCTGACTCTTGATCTCGGCACAGGTCATAATCTCACGGTTCATGAGTTTGAGCTCGCATCGGGCTCTGTGCTGGCAGTGTGGACGGAGACTGTTTGGATTCTCTTCTCTCCCTCTCTCTCTGCCCCTCCCCTGATCGCATGCTCTCTCTCTCTCTCAAAATAAATAAATACACTTCAAAAAATTTAAGTGAAGAAGAAGTAAGGGTTTTCATTGTTTTAAGCAACCAATTGTAATTGAACAAGTTTAAAAACAGTATAAGACAGGCCACTGCTCCCAACTTTCAGATGGAAAGCGATTTATTCTTTTGATCTAAAACCACACACCCCAAGATGTTAGACATTGGGTAGTCTTAATATGATGAGAATTTAAGGGAGTTTACACAAAATACAGACTCTCTTTATTAGACTGCTTACTCCACAAGAACAACTGAAACACAGAGAAGAGAGTAACTCTGCTTTTGCAGTTCTGGTGTTGTTCTCACCTTCTCTACCTGAGAGGACAAGATGGCACACCGGCACACACTGTAAGATCCTCAAAGGTAACAGCAGCTCACACGTATTCACTGAGTTCTTCCCTTGTGCCCAGAGTTGTGCTCACTGCTGTACAGAGGTGACCTTTTCTAGTTAGTCCTCACAACCCAGAAGGGAGTACTGCTGTTACCCACACTGTTCAGAGGAGGAAACCACGGCTTTAAGAGGTTCAAGGGTTTTCCCACATTTACACAAGAACTAAAAGGTGGGAGAGCTGGAATGTGAACTCATATCTGATCTTAAGCCTGTGCTCTCAACTACTCTGCATCCTCTCTCAGATATGCAATGAGAAACCATGTAGAAGACGAATTACATTTTCTCTACTTGGTACCCAAGGACAGGATGATGCCCAGTGTGTGTCAATTACAAGGAAAGGAATGTCTACTCAACATCAGCCAGAACACTTTAATTATTAGTGTTGTCTGAAAATGGAACAGGCTACCTCTGGGGGGCCTGGGCAGCATCACTTGGGTAAGGGCTGGCCTGGTTGCTTAAAGCCATTTCAGTTCACAGTGTTTGGGTCATGCAGGAAGTAAAACCAAAGTGGTGGGGCTGACTCCCCAAGGCACCCCATGAAAATCAGCTACCCCCAACTACCAAGATCCAAACACACGTGCGTACGTATACACACACGACCTACCTCCCAAACGGAGTGGTCAGTGGTATCTGCTCCATGCACCTGAACTTTGGAAACAAACTAAAAAATGTTTTAGGAAGGGAACTAGGGAGGCATACAAACAGGATTATCCGTTACATATATCGTCTGTAAGATGGACATGTAAATAAAGAGCCCCTCACAGGACCTGGTGAGAATCAAAGGAGAAGACAGAAACGAAGCACCTGGCATGCTGTGATCCTCAGTAATTGTTGGTTTCCTACTGAGGGAAGCCACAGGGCATGGAGTGTTAAGCATCAATGTGGTTGGGCAAGTGAAACAGGGCCCGACTTGTTCACAGGGATATGGAACTACACGTTCACACAGTGAACTCCAGACTCACATTTCCAGTTGCCGCCTTGACATTTCCACTTGCCTACTGGGCATCCCAAACCCAACACATCTAAAAGCAAACCCTGACCAACACCACCCCCGCCCCCGCCTCACCATACCCCCTTGTCCACACTTGTCATCCGGTGCACAGCAAACCCCACTCTACCTTCAATCCCAGTCCAAGCCACCATTCTTTCTCACCTGGGCTGGCACAACAGCCTCCCAACCGGTCTCCCTGTTTCCACCCTCCTACACTCTATTCTTTGCACAGAAGCCAGTAAGAAGCTTTTAAAATGTTAAGTCAAACCAAGTCACACCTGAGCTCAAAACATGCAGAGGATCCCCACCCCCACCACAGATTAAAAGGCAACATTCTTATGAACACCCACCCCTATGTGACCCGGCCCCACCCTCGCACCTGCTGTACCTGTAGCCTCATCCCTTCCCACTCTCCCATCCTTCACTGTGTCTCAACCAGACTGGCTTCCACACTGTGACCAAGTTCACAAGGCCTCAGGAATTTTGTACTTGCTGGACTCCACTGGAATGGTCTCCCAGACATCTGCCTGTGGCCATCCCTCCCAACTGCATGTCCCTGACCACTCTCCCTAAAATGGCCCCTTTCCATCCTTTTCCTCCATCACTCGGCGCCTTGCCTTGTTACTATCTGGCATATTAGGCATGTTCATTTACCACCCACTAGAAAGTAAGTTCCCAGAGAGCAGGGACTTCTATGTATTCTCCCCAGGGACTGCAGCAAAGCTACCAGATAGTAAATGCTCATTTATACTGTGATTTAAACGAGGGGAGAAAAACTACGATAATCCCTCGATTACTGAATATTTGGTTTTATGTGCTTTCTTTTAAAAAAATTTTTTTTTAATGTTTTTATTTATTTTTGAGACAGAGAGAGACAGAGCATGAGCAGGGGAGGGGCAGAGAGAGAGGAAGACACAGAATCTGAAGCAGGCTCCAGGCTCTGAGCTGTCATCACAGAGCCCGACGCGGGGCTCGAATTCATGGGACTGTGAGATTGTGACCTGAGCTGAAGTCGGATGCTTAACCAACTGAGCCACCCAGGAGCCCCTGTGCTTTCTTTTTTTAATGCGCTTTTCAACATACCACGCAATGACTCCCCTCCTTCCCCCCGCCGGTTAAGGGGCAATTTTTCACAAGAGAAAAGAAACAAACCCTGTACTCCTCCTTATACGGCAATTCTCCCCCTCGGAGTCCCTACACATGGACTCTGCCTTGGTACCAACAGAAGAAAATGTAAAGTGAAATGTAGGCAGCCATCAAAAACAATGAATAAACCGATTACTTATTAACACAAAGAAATAGAAGTGGAGTGCTAAATTTAAAAAAGCAACGCACAAAGTAGTTTATATAGCCGCAGATTTAATTATGTAAAAACAAACATTTTAAAATAATAAAGGTAGAAAATGTGTTTATTAGGTTCATTTTTCAGTAGGTATTACATTTTTTAAAAACTTGAAGCATATTTAAATGCTCATTATAAAATGAAAGTATAATTCTAAACGTCTTAGAGGACTCATAAGTTATTTAAAATATTAACATGAAATGGGAAGTTGGGCAGGACTGAGAAAATAAAAGTGAGGTAAGATTAAAATACTTAATCACACACCCGCACGCACATGGGAAAGAGACCTTAGTATGTCACAAATTCTGTTAGAAAAATGGAAGCTGCTGACTATCAGCCATGGCTCTGAGTTATAAATACCTGAGTCATCTATATATCAGCTTCACCTCACTCAAGAGTCACAGGGGGGAGACTTATTCTGGACTCTTAAGAGTCCAGTTCTGAGTTGTAAAGGGCTTGCCATTCAATTTGCTCTTGAGTCATCTTGCAGTTTTTATTTTATCTTTGAACCCATGCTCCTAAAGTATTAGTCAGCATTTAATAACTCAAAATCCTTTAACCTTACTAATACTAATTTTTATTTCAATTTGAAATGACACAATCTGTAGGCCAGCATTCAAAATAACAAGGCTGCAACTTCAACTTGCACCCATTACACCCATGATCCTATTAGTCCTAAATTCCAGGCAAATTGAAATATATCCCTCCCCCAACTGTTCCCCCAACCAGAAACCACCACCCTTTCTACCTCCAATGCTGACCATCATGATATTCAGCATTCCCCGACGCTCAGTTTCCCTCCACTTACCCCACTCGGGTGTAATCATCTCTTCCCATGAAATCCTGTAGCCTTTGTATGTCTTACTCTTGCACTCACTCCTGTATTAAAGGTACGTATGTATATATTTTCTTAATGTCCCTCACTATGTTGTAGATATCTTGAAGGTAGGGCCAAGTTTATGAATGCTGTAAATGATAGCCATGGTTTCAAGAGAGCCTAGAGAAACCTGATTCACATTAGACTGAAAGAAGCCCAGTACCCTTATGAGATACTCATTTGGTTGACCAACAAACATCTCTAAGCTCATCCTAGAGTATATCTACTTCTCACATACTTGCCTCACCAGCCTTCCCCTCCAGCTGACTCTGCTAAATGACGGTTAGGACACCTCCCCCACCTCTGAGTCCTTCTAGACACATTGTTGTGAGCACATCTTCACAGCTCCTTTGCAGGTTTTATAGGACATGTCCCAAGGCCATTTCCTGTACTGAATCAAATTCTGGTTTCCTGTTTCTTCTTTCCACTAGGTTTAACAATGAACAGGGGATCCAAATCCTTCTGTCATGTGCCCAGTCTTCCAGATTTCAAAGACTACTTTCGTAATTTGTTCCCTATGTAGAAATCCAACTTCCGTGGGGTCCTCCTTAAGGAATACAAAATCACAAATTCAGACCTAAGTACAGGGATTTAAAAGCTGTGCTGCACCTGAGAGGTCCTAAGGCTGATGCTCCCTGAGTCTGGGGGAAGCACTCCACTCTCCATGCAATCAACACACCCCCAGCTCTACTCCTAATTAGTTGTGTGAAGGCTGACAAGTTACTTAAACTAAGCTTCCCTTTACTTGCCCATAAAATGGGAAGAACATCCCCAACTCAGAGGACTGTTGTGAGAACCGCATGAGCCTCCTGATTTCTGAACTCTTGTTAGCGCCAGCAAAATTCATTTACTGTGCTATTCATACTGAGTCGGGGCCAAATAAAACTCTTCACAAGTTACTGCAACGTTAGGAGGTAGCACGTGTGAGACGTGCTGCACAGCACAGAGCAAACTGTCTAAAATATTTCTGACCAACTGGGGTCCTAATTCAGATTTTCAGATTTCTGCTGAAAAGTTGAGAATAAAGTCGTACATGATTAGATGGTCATGATAGTGCTGCTGGGCTGCCTGCACTTTCTATGGGACTGGGAAACGTGTGCAACTAGCCTCCTGAATTAATACAATGTCTAGTATGTTGTTTATAGTAGGGATTTATTAGGATGCCCTGTGCTGGGAACTTCTCAGATCAGCATACTTACCTTTTTTGGTTTTGGGGGGTACAATACACATAACACAAATTTATCAGTGGCAATGTTTAGAATATTTACAATGTTGTACAACCATCACCACTATCCAGCTGAAAAACATTTGACCCCTCAAAAAGGAGACCCTGCACTCATCAGCAGTCATTCCTCATCCATCTCTCCCCCAGTCCCTAGCAACCACCCATCTGCCTTCTCTTACGGATTCGCTGACTGGAAATTTCATATAAATGAAACCATGTACTCATATGTGGCCTTATCTGGCTTCTTTCACTTAGCATGTTTTCAGGGTTCACCCATGTTGTAGCACATATCAGTATTTCATTCCTTTTAATGACTATGTGATATCCCATTATAAAGACATACTACATTTTGTTTATCCATTCCTAGGTGCTGGACATTTGGGCTGTTTCCACCTTTGGGCTATTGTGAAAAGCACTGCTAAGATTTCATGTGGGCATGTAAAGAGCTAAGGAATGGAACTGCTGGCTCACACCATAACTCTGTTAAAATTCTGAGGCAGGTTCTTTTCCAACACTGGTGCTTCCTTTTACATTCCCATCAGCAGTGTACAGACGTTGCGATTTCTCTACAGCTCTACCAACACTTGTTATTGTCAAAGTTTTTTTTTAATGTTTATTTGGGGGGGGGAGGGGCAGAGATAGAGGGAGACATAGAATCCAAAGCAGGCTCCAGGCTCCGAGCTGTCAGCACAGAGCCCGACGCAGGGCTCAAACTCACAGACCACGAGATCATGACCTGAGCTGAAGTCAGACGCTTAACTGCTTAACTGACTGAGCCACCCAGGCACCCCGTCTTTTAAATTATAGCTAGTCTGTTGGTTATGAAGTGCTCATTGTGGTTATGACCTGCATTTCCCTAATAGCTAATGATATCCAGTAACTTTTCATGTGCTTGTTCGCATCCTTACTTTTAATAAGTTTGTTAAGTCATTTGGAACGCAAAAGAGTACCTAAGGAAGTACGTTTACTCCCAAGTGGCTGAAGATCAAAAACTGTCAGAACCCCACTTGTACTAACAAAGAGTCTACCCAATCACCCACCATGGCTGTTGTTTTCCACCACGGCATCACAGTGTGCTTGGAAAGTCAAGTCCAGCTCATATCATGATTCGAACTACACCTATCTTTGGCATATCTGTTGCCCTTTTACTTACCTATCCTCCTTCCTCAGCCTGTCATAGAGGCCACACCCTTTTGCTGTTGCTAGAGCCACTTTTTCTTGGCATGCTTCAAAGTCCCTTCCCCTCCTATATTTGTACATTAGAACTTAGTGAGTTTGTTTCTGACACATAACTTTGGGCCTAGCACGGTGTCATGAACATAGTAAGATAGCTCTTCCAGCATTTTTAAGAGAATGTGAATAGGCCCTATCAACAATGATGGTGGTGGTGAAGCAAAGCCCTCTGGGTCTCCTGAGCCACTGCCCCTCACCGTGACCTGTGCAGTTGCTATGGCCCCTGACCAGCTCTCCTCTGGCTATAGCTGAGAGTGTAAGAATGAGGACTCCCACACTCTCTCCATCCTGAGTTGATGGCACACACAATATCCTTTAAGGAGAAGACCAATTTGACTAATTGTGAAAATTTGGTTTAAACAAGATAATTTTCTCTTCACATACTTCAAAAATGTAACAGATCGGGCAAATATAATAAAGTTATGAAAAACAGGCAATGATGTTTCAGATGTATATTCAGGATGTGCCCACCATGCAATCAGAAAACACTAAATGTTCAACTGACTAATCTTGGTTTGACGATTCAGCTTTTACATCTCCAGTTTTTACTAATTATAGTGCTTCGTTTACACACATAGTTATATCAAAGCTAAGAAAAAGAATGCTTTTCTTACAACAATTTCTATAAGCTAGTACAATTTACAATACAGAACCTCCTTTTAAAGTTTAGGAATTTATACATATGCCAATATTCCTCTGATATGGGGACTTAAATGGCAGGTGCAGGGGCGCCTGGGTGGCTCAGTCAGTTAAGCGTCCAACTTCACCTCAGGTCATGATCTCGCAGTTCATGAGTTTGAGCTCCTCGTCAGGCTCTGTGCTGACAGCTCAGAGCCTGGAGCCTGCTTCAGATTCTGTGTCTCCCTCCCTCTGCCCCTCCTTTGCTTGTGCTCTAAGAATAAATAAACATTAAAAAAAAACTTAAAAAAAGTTAAATGGCAGGTGCATATGTAGACTTTATAAATTATTCATTTATAAATTATAAGCCTATCTTTCTCTACAGTTACTATAGCTTAGATCTTTCTTGCTCCCAAAAGGACAAGGACGTGTTGAGTGAATGTTTTCTACTTGAAAATTGAATGGACAAGAGTCAGTTGCAAAGTCCAAAGGCATTTGTTACATGTACAATTCCAGGACAATCTTTTTTCAAATCCCAAACTGAAAATAAACAATAAAAATTAATAAAGGTCATGTTATAAATACTTGTAAGCACAAAACAGAAAATCTTCATAATATCCAATGAAAACACAAAATGCAGGGTCGCCTGGGTGGCTCAGGTGGTTAAGTGTTCGACTCTTGGTTTCATGTCCAGTCATCTCCTCACAGATGGTGGGTTCGAGTCCCACATCGGGCTCTGCACTGATGCTGCAGAGCCTGCTTGGGATTCTCTTTCTCTCCCTCTCTGTATGCCCCTCCCCCACTCACACTGTCTCTCTCTCAAAATAAATAAACTTAAAAAAAAATACAAAATGCAGACTCATGAATCAGTTCAATCAGTTTCAGACTATGTGATGGTTCACTATTTAACACAACCTTTTATCTGCCAAACTATAACGAGCAGGATAACCTCGAGTGCCTTAAGATACAGCAAGTCAGGAAAAACACATCTTTGGGACACCTGGGTGGCTCAGTTGATTAAGCATCTGATTCAGCTCAGATCATGATCTCAAGGTCAGTTGAGTTCGAGCCCCATGTCAGGTTCCATGATGACAGAGCCTGGAGCCTGCCTCCGATTCTGTCTGTCTCTCTCTCTCTCTCTCTCTGCTCCTCCCCCACTCATACTCTCTTCTCTCTCAAAAATAAACATTAAAAAAATTTAAAAAAAAAGATATTTCAGACACTTTTTTTTATTTTTAAGACCTAAGACTGATTTTGAGTGCCAATACAAAATTATAATATTTTAAAAAATTGCATGACCTAAAAAAAAAAATTGTATGACCTATAAGCATTCTATCAATAACAAAAGAACACCTGTGATTTTGTAGGTTCCTTAGTGATGAGGAGACAAAATCTTCTGTTTTGTACCCAATTTAAGAAACTGGGCCAAACAAATTAATAAATGATTCAAAACGTAATAGCTGACTAAACAAGAACAAGATACAGCCTAGATTTATGTAATGGTGAGCTATAAGGATCTCAGAGCAAAACTGTAAACTCTCCAAAGAAAGTCTCCTGTTATTTCTTGAGAAATAAATGAGAACAAACTTTATTTTTCCATGCTTTAAAAATGAAATGACTGATTCATACTTTCTTTTAAATATTTTGCTAAAACATTTTCTTCTGACCATTTCTGTTTTCCTTTTCTACTTTTTCAGTATTTTCTACGTTTTTAAAAATAAACATTGTTTGATTTAGGGACAAAACTGGAAGTTTTATACATATTTCAATTTCCTCTCTTAAATGAGTACTGTTCTGGGTTGAAGTGTGTACCTAAGATAAAGATTTATGTGTGCACTACAAATACTACAAACACACACTCTGACAATGAATTCTTCAAGTGACTTATTATTTAACAATTAAACACAATGGATTAAAATGTATTTACCTGCCAATCATGACTACAGAGCTCTTCAGCTCCTTTATTCGTTCCTCCCAACAAGGCAAAGCGGTTGTGCTCTTGAGCACATACTACTGTGGCTGTTAATGTATGTTAAACCCAAGCACTTAGCAGGTGGTAAGGAACTGCCTTTCAAGAAAAAAGGGTATCAAATTGGTCACACAGTCACTCAGTCTTCACACGTAAACAACTGTGTGATATTAAAGTTCTTCCACCTTCAGGGTAAGGTTCCTGGGAGGGGCCAGGTTGTAAATAGTTTAGGCCTCTCGTGGGCCAAACTTCTCTGTTGCAACCACTCAACTCTGCCATAGTAGCCTGAAAGTAGCCACAGACAATACATGAACAAGTGGGCCTGGCCAGGTTCCAATAAAATTATATTTACAAATAGGTGCTGGCTAGCCCTCTGGCTCTGGTTTGCTCACCCCTGCAGTTAAGGTACAACTAATAAAAGGTGATACTTTAGCAAAATGAATTTGAAAGAGACTTGGAAATATATGCTAATTCTTATTGTTACCTTCAAGTGGTTTAGAGCATTTATCATAAAAATGACTAAAATTTGGTATTTCCCTTGAATGATTAATATTTTACTTCTGGGGCACCTGGGTGGCTCAGTGGGTTAAGCAACCGATTTCAGCTCAGTTCATGATCTCCCTGTTCGTGGGTTCAAGGCTTGCTTTGGGCTCCCTGCTGACAGGTCAGAGCCTGGAGCCTGCTTTTGATTCAGTGTCTCCCTCATGCTCTCTGCCTCTCCCCCACTCATACTCTGTCTCTCTAAAAAATAAGACATTAAAAAAAATTTTTTTTAAATATTTTACTTTCAATTACAGTTGAAAAAAAAAAAACATTGACACATTTTCTGAGTATTCTCTACAAGAGGAGAAGAGACTATATTCATAAAGAGCCTTTCATTTTCAAGAGAAAATGAGCAGGATAGGACTTTTTCAGAAGGATGTGTATCCAGCAAATTTATAGAAAATTTAAAATTGCCATTATTTCTCAAGTTTCAGATAGCTACAATAAGTTACAAATTTTGGAAATTTACATTAAAATATTTTCCATAAAATCTGATTCCCTTTGCCCTGCAAAACTTACACTATACCTTTGTTCATATGGATTTTTTTTTAATGCTTATTTTTGAAGAGAGAAAGCAAGAGCACACACTAGCGGGGGAG